>NC_060086.1:11996073-12306907 GCF_922984935.1 Meles meles
ACAGTGAAGCAAAGCCAAACTCTCGAAAGAGATGGAAACTTCTTCATGGCAAGGATGGGCGTTCTCAAAGTTGATGAGAAGAATGTAATGGTGACATTTTGTAGGTCTCTATTGTCACATCATGCCACTGACTCAGTGTTTTCTTTGCTACTAGAGTTACAAACGTCTCTCAATCTAGCCCAAATTAGAGAGCCGACTCCAGAAACTCTAGAACAAAGCGTTGGCATTCCAGAGCAGGGCTTCCTCATTTGGGCAGTGTATGGGTTTGTCTGTATTTGTACACCTGTGTATGTGTGTGTACAAATTGCCAACCCAGTCTCTCCTCTACCAACCCCAGTACCAAACCCCCGAAAGTGAAGACTTCCCATCAATATCTACATGGACTTCAAAGTCAATTCTCTCAACTAGGGGGATATCAGTCAGAGGAAGCCACCACTAGCTACCCTTATTAATCATGATGTCACACATTATGGTTACCCAACAGAAGGTACGTTCCATAAACCTTAACAGTATAAAGTTAGTGTTATTTCCATACATGTTTGGAAGTAATAAGATGGTAAGAGGTAGGGGTTGGGACTCTGCCTTCGGCTCGGATCATGATCCCAGGGTCCTGGGATCGAGGCCCACGCCAGGCTCTCTGCTCAGTCTGGAGCCTGCTTCCTCCCTCTCTCTGCCTGCCTCTCTGCCTACTTGCGATCTCTCTCTCTGTCAAATAGATAAATAAAATTTTTTGGATTTTATTTATCTATTTGACAGAGAGAGAGATCACAAGTAGTCAGAGGCAGGCAGAGGATAAGAGGGAAGCAGGCTCTGTGATAAGCCAGGAGGCTGATGCTGGCCTCGATCCCAGGACCCTGGGATCATGACCCGAGCCGAAGGCAGAGGCTTAACCCACTGAGCCACCCAGGCGCCCCTAGATAAATAAAATCTTAAAAAAAAAAAAAAGATAGTAAGAGGTAGAAATTTGATTTTTTTAAAGATTTTATTTATTTGTCAGAGAGGGAGAGTGGAGAGAACACAACCGGAGGGAGCAGTAGACAGAAGGAGAAGCAGGCAGAGGGAGAAGCAGACTCCCAGTTGAGCGGGGAGTCTGATGTAGGGCTCAATCCCAGGACCCTGGGATCATGACCTGAGCTGAAGTCAGACAATTAGCTGACTGAGCCACCCAGGTGCCCCCAAGAAATTTGACTTTTTTATCTAGTGGATAATTGAGAGATCCTGTCTCAGTTGGATGGATAAACAGATGGTTATTTAAGAATATTACACAAGGTAACTAATAATGAGTTTAGTATGGGGTGTAAAACTGTGGTGGTATATATTTTATCCTCTTCCTATCATCCATCTGATGTTAAGGAAATTTTATCAGTGCTCACCTTCTCCAGTTTGTACAGTGTTCCTAATTCCTCTATTTCTACTTTGGCTTTAGGTATCCTGTAGGTATCTGGTAATTATCAATGAGAGTGAGAGTTTGAGGAAATGGTCTCATACTGTGGAAGCTGGCTTTCAAGGTTGCCCCCAATGATCTCTGCTTTATCATCTTCATATGCTTTTCATGTTCCCTCTCACATCGTACTAAGGTTGGTCTGCATGATCACTAGCATACAGAGAATAGATGGTATGAACCTGCTAAGATTAGTTTAAAAGGCACTGTGGCTTCCATCTTGCTCCCTCTCCCTCATCTCTGGCTCTGGGGAGAAACAAGCTGCCATGTTTGTGAGCAGCCCTAATAGTGAGGCCCATGTGATGAGGACCCCAGTAGATGGGAAGCTGCCATCTTGAGATGTCAAATGACTGCAACCCAACGGACAGAGTCAGAACCACCAAGCTACACTGCTGATTCCTGACCCTCAGAAACTATGAGGAAAAACATATGCTTTTGTATGTGTATGGGGGGGTTATTTGTTATACAGTGATCATTAACACATATCCTAAACTAGACTTCCAGCATCTTACCAGGGTAAGGAATGCCCTAAACCAACACCTCTTAAAAATTGTTGACCTGGCTGGCTACCAAGCAACAGTTGTGATGTCATCAGGATTAGAACCTTAACTTCTGGGGATCTTGCCAACCACTTGCCAGGAAGTCCCAGAGCGAAGGGGACTTTTCAGGTGAGCACATCTATGTCTGCTTTCCTTTCTCAAACAAAATGAGTAACCCAGGGATCTTCAAGCCAAAATTGGTTCTTACATTCCTTACATCCACGGATATATTTTAAATAGCAACTTCAAGTGGTTACTGCCAATTAGGGTGGGTTACTTCCATGTCAATTCTGGGACTCACTTCTTTTGGTTTGGGGGCCTCAACCGCAGAGCAATGGGCAAGAGATGCTTTCCATTTTTAAGTTTTTAATATAGGATTACAAAATTAACAGGTAAAAGATATTAGTGAATCATGAATAGTATCAGTGAAATGAATAGCTTGGTAAGTAAAAATCCCTATTTTATAAAGTTAGGCTATAAAATATTTCAACTGAAACTATCAGGATGCAAATTTGAAAAAATGGATTATTACTTAATGCCTTTCAGTTTCCATCCAATGAGCCATCTAATGTAGACCTAGAACAGGTTTAGGAAAGCAGTTTTTTAAGCTCTTTGAGACTAAACAAATAGAGCTCGTTCAAAAGATCTTTTAATATTATTTTGGGAATTCCACAAGAATACCTTTATGTTCATATTCTCATAATTCTTCACCCCTTAATGGCGGATTGTATCTCCCCAACTATTCAAATGCCATTTATAACAAAGTGGACGCTCAAAAGGATAAGAATGTAATTTTTTTTCATTTTTTTAAAGATTTTATTTATTCATATGACAGAGATCACAAGTAGGCAGAGAGGGAGGGGGAAGCAGGATCCCCGCTGAGCAGAGAGCCTGATGCGGGGGTCGATCCCAGGACCCGGAGACCACGACCTGAGCCGGAAGGTAGAGGCTTAACCCACTGAGCCATCCAGGCGTCTCCAAAAATGTAATTTCTAGTCATTCTGAAGTTATATATGGAACAAACTCCCATAAATCCCTGTCCCTCTTCCCTCTCTAGTCACTCTTATCAGTCTACTGTACGTTATTCCAGTTTTTTTCTATTCATTTACAGAGATAAGTCTGTACCACAACAAAACAGCGTTGTTCTAAGGGGCTGTTTTCGCCTGAAATAATGACTAAATACGTATTGTTCCACAATCTGCATTTTATTCTCCACTCCAAAATACGTCCCGGGGAGCTTCGCATGTTAGTACAACAGTATTCCGTACTTAACTCAGCCATTCCCCAAACCGAAGGGGAACTGGGCGTCTCCAACATGTCAATATCACACACAACTTGAAAAACCACCTCCGTATCCAGTTTAACGTGTACAGGGGATTCTGCCACCATTAGCTGTGATTTTTAAACAAGTCCTTAACCTATGGCGCAGCTCCCTTAAGATTCTACAACCGAACATTACGGGATCGCGGGAAGGATTAAACCTGCAGTCTCTTTATGGCCAGTGTTATATTCTTTTGTTTAGGTCTGATCCTTTGGTCTTGGTTTCTGGGAGACCGGATTCCAGCTGCCGTGCGCTGAGCGTGATCTTCCGAATCAGAGTAACTCTGAACCTGGTGGGAGCGTCTGCCTCTGACATCCGTTATACTCTCCTGCTGTGAGATTTTCCGACGGTTGTGGCTTCTCTTGTCGACGGTTAACCGAGGTGAGCCCCGTACACATCCTCCGACCCCCTACTCTTGGTCCACAAGCCCTTCTCTTTACTGGGATATCCAACCTGGCCCCTCGCATTAAGGCTGGGGTCCGAGTTCCCCGCCCCGTCGCCCCCTGCCCGGTACTCCGGGGCTCTCAACCGCCTCCCAGCAACTCCTACCGCGCGCTGGCCACACCCAACACATCCCATTAACCTAGATCAGTCTAACTCCGAACGCGCGCCTTTCGCCACCGGATGCGGAAGTAACGCCTCGCGAGGCGGAACACCCGCCCCGTCCTCCTGCGCGCCGCTGGAGGGGGCGGGTCCTACCGCAGGCTCCGCCCTCTCCCTCTCCCAGGAGCAGAGGATGAGCCGGTCCCGCGCGGGCGCGCCCCCGGCGCAGGCGCCCTGGTGGGCTGGTCCTCGGGCGGTGGCCTGCGGGGCGTGGGCCCTGGCTCTCGCCACGCCCCAAGGGACCCCAACCTGCGCCCCGGGCCTACCCTCTTGGCGGTCTTCGAGAAGGTGTAAAACTCCGACTGACCGTTCCACCCAATCTCGGTCTTTCTCCCCTCCCTAGAAGTAAGCACTTTATCTGTGGAGCGTCCTGATTTTTATTTTTATATTTTATATTGATTAGCACATACACACACACGCACATATGTTACGGATCAATACACAAAATACCATATCCTAAGACGGTAAAACACACGAAGTATTAACGTGAGGACATATGTGTGGGTACATGTAACTATATATATATACACACATATGTATAAATACATAAATATAGTTTTATTATACATATAAATACATATGCTTATATGTGCGTATTTGCACATATACATATTTGTATAATATGTGTATTTATATACACACAAACCCCAATAAATAGATTTATGTATATTCTGTATATGTAACTCCAGTCTTTATACATACATAAAATTATTTAAAGATTTTTAAAATATTTTTCTTTTAATTTTTAAGTAATCTCTACATCCACCGTGGGGCTCCAACTCACGATCCCATTATCCAGAGTCACATGCTTCACCGACTGAGCCAGCCAGTCGCCTCCTATGTATATATATATAAATATATTTATATGTATATATACATATATATGTTTTATGTTTATATATACATACACATATCCCCACAGGAAACACACATTATTTAGGATTTGCATTTTTATTGCCTTACAGGATGCAGCTTTATATATTGTTCTGCAACTTGCTTTTTTCTCTGGCTATTTAAGAACCCTCCTCCTTAAAGTAGATCTGTTCTTCTTTTTTTTTTTTCAGTTTGTTTCATGGTGTGTCTCAATCCGCTTATTCAGAGTTGCTGGGGGAGTGGTTAGAAAATATTTGGGATCTCTGGCAAAGGTGGATTTGTACTGATGGGTTAACATGTTACTTTTAACCTCCTGCCTCAGTTTCCCAACTGTAAAATGGAATTATTAATGGTACCAAACTCCCAAGCTGGTTGTAGGTCCTCATGAGTTAAGGGATATAAATCACATGGATATAAATCACTTGGTCCTTTGTATCTTTCAGTAACTTTTGTCCTTGTTAGCATGTTGCCTTGTTAGAGCTGATGTTTTCAACTTTGTCCATAGGAGGTTTGATTCTATCTGCCAGACATTAAAGGACATAGCTCAGACCAGGGAAACTCTGAGACCGAGGAACATTGTCTCCCTTGGTCTTCCTTTTTTTATCCAGCCTTACTCTGGGATTTTTTTTTTAAATATTTTATTTATTTGACAGAGAGAAATCACAACTAGGCAGAGAGGCAGGCAGAGAGAGAGAAGGAAGCAGGCTCCCCATGGAGCAGAGAGCCCGATGCAGGGCTTGATCCAGGACCCTGGGATCATGACCCGAGCCAAAGGCAGAGGCTTTAACCCACTGAGCCACCCAGGCGCCCCACTCTGGGATTTTTTTTTTGAGCTGAGGTAGCCGTGAGGCTCTCCAAAGCCTGGCTCCCACGTCTTGTTTTTCCACCTGTGCTCCGCACTGCCTGATTCAGCACCCATTTCACCTGGTTCTTTGCTACTCACCTTTCTCAGTTCTCCGTAATACCCCCTCCCCTTCTCACCTGATTGTGCAAGAACTCTTGATGTCTAATTGACTCATCTTTTTTCTCTCACTTGTGCGCAAACTCATAAAGAAGACCCGGCAGTTAAATGTGTAAATGAATGCGTTTGTTGCTCAGATGAACACTTAAAACATTTTTAATGTTTGGAATGACTCCTCTTAATAAGTTCTTCAAGCGAAAGTATAAGGACACATTTTGAAAAGGGACTTCATATTATTTAGTACCTAGCTAGTCCCGGTAGCAAACACATAAAATTTGCTGGCCGGGAATCCTAGAACGAACCTCTAAAATTTCACACTGCTGAAATCTTTTTTTAATATTATTTTTATAATCATCTCAAAACATTTTCTTTGTTATGCTCACCAGTGCCTTAAGGGTGCATTTCTGGAATCAAGACATTTGCCTTCTCAAGGTTAGTTTGGATGAATAGAGTAAAAGCCAAAACCAAATCAGATCTTTGGCACAAAATTTTTATTAACAGCACTAAACAAGGAATAGGTAAACTCTTCTGGCAAACTTGAAACATTTCATTGGAGTCCATTTGACCATACTCTCTCATCTTCTTTTCCTTTTTGAGAATTAAGTGCTTTTCATTTTCTATTTGCCGAAATCTTGTTCCATTCACTTACATGCATAGACACGTTCCCATAGAAAACATATTATATTTTGGATTTTAGGTTTTGGGATTCTTACTACAAATTGTATGTGTTGTTCTAAAACTTGCTTTTTCAGTCAATGTTTGATCTCAAGAACCTTTTTTATTCCTGCATTTTAAATACTAATGTACAGAGCTTCCGTAACAGCGTTGGACACAGCGGAAGAATGTTTTCAGATCTCCCAGTAAGAATGGATTTGTATCACCTACGATGCCCCGTTTCTGACTAGTATTGCCAATGTCTCCACTGCAATAGCTCCATTTGCTTGGTGGAGCTTTCGTGGTTTTGTTTTTAAGCCATTGCCTTTTCGTTTTGGGGTACCTCTAAAATGGACATCTAATTCTCCCTTCCTCATAGTGTTTTGAAGATAATGAGTTAGCTTGTGTGGTTCATATAGATTATATAGAAGACATAGCTGGTATACAATAGTATCACACCAGCAGATAACTATTAATATATTATTTTGTGAGTGCTAATGTATTTAATACCTTATTACCCTGTAAGCAGCTCTCTCCAGGAGACTTCATTCCACCACAGACGCTGACTGCCAACACTGAGACCAGGAAAACCACTCCGGTAATAGCAAAACTTCTTTAATCCTCCTTTAGGGTACTAAGCTGAGATATTTTTCAGAGAGAGCTGTGGATTTTCTCCAGCAGCTCCTTAAGATAATCTACACACTGAACTCTCTTCCCTTGTTGTCTTTTTTTTTTTTTAAGATTCTATTTATTTATTTGACAGAGAGAGATTACCTGTAGGCAGAGAGGCAGACCAGAGAGAGAAGGGAAGCAGGATCCCTGCTGAGCAGAGAACCCGATGTGGGGCTCGATCCCAGGACCCTGGGATCATGACCTGAGCTGAAGGCGGAGGCTTTAACCTACTGAGCCACCCAGGCGCCCCTTCCCTTGTTGTCTTTTATTCCAGCCTTTGCCTATGCTGTTCTACCTAGAAAATCCCCCTGTCGCAAGCCCCCATTCCTAGTCTTACAGTAAATCTGTGCACATACAGTTTGATGCCGAGGAATATATGTTCTGACACTAATTGTGAGATTATGAGCCAAGTAATTAACCTCTAATCTGTAAAATGGAAATACTAATTATACCTCCTTCATAGTCTTGCTGTATAAAGTAAATGAATTAAAATATTTAAATCATATAGAAGAGGTGCCTGGGGCAGAGGAACCTCTTCACGGTTCATGAGTATTAATAACTGTTCCTAATGATGATTCTTCATCTTTGCTCCTAGGAGGCCGGTCTTTCCTGCCGCCGCTGGCTGACGTCAGCCAGGTCAGATCTCTGCCCGTGGTGGTCGCATCTCTTCATTGGTCTTTTGCCAATAGAATCTAGGCAGACAGAGTTCTGCAAGTGTATAATTTTGTGTCTTCATTCCTCATCAAGGTGAGTTAGACATTATGCTTCCCTTCTCTCCGGTTCTCCCACCACCCCTGCACCTCTCCTAGAAACCCAAGCACATAAATTTTTGAGATGGTATGCTAAAGTAGTGCAGCCACAGGAGGAAATGAAAATGAGGCTTGGAAGGAAGAAATGTATTGTACTCACAGGTCCTGGGGCGGAGGGAGAGAGGGAGTGGAGTCCACCACATGCCATGCAGGGCCACAGAGGAAGCACCAGATCTTGATCAGGTGGGAGAACACAGGAGTGATGAGGAAAGCATAAGCCTGAGTCTGTTCTGGGGTTTCCACTCTGCTGAGAGTAAGCGATTGAGGACTGGCTCACTGGAATAATTCCAGCAGGCTTTGGGCTATAGGGGTGGTCTCTAGTTACCTGGTACCTGGTCTTGGGATGATTTAGGGCAGAGGAAATATTTGCTTGTGTGTGATCATTAGATAAGGAGGTGGCTGGGTCTGTATACATGGGATTGGTTGGTTTGTACGGGTTGGCCAAGAATTGGCTAGTCCAGCCCTGGGAGAGACAGTCTCGGCTGGCCAGCAAGCTTTTTAAGATGTCAAAACATCACAAGATATAGACCATTAAAAAAAACATGATTAATAAATGCAAAATCTGGTCCCTTCTGCCCAGAACATTCCCCTGCCCTAGCCCTACTTGACCTGACTTCCTATTACTTATCTCTCAGATCTGTAATGGAATGTGACATATTGCATTTATACATAACATATTACCTCCCTCCCTTTGTTAGTTTGCTGGGGCTGCCGTAACAAATTACCGCAGACTGGAAGCCTTAAACAGGAGAAATGAATCTTCTTACAGTTCTGGATGCGGAAAGTCCAAGATCAGAGTGTGAATAGGGTTGGTCCCTCTGAGGCTGTGAGGGAAGGTCTGTTCCATGGCTCTCTCCTAGTTTCTAGTGATTTGCTGGCCATCACTGGTGTTTCCATGGCTTACAGAAACAGCACCCCGATCTCTACCTTCATTTTCACACGATGTTCTCCCTGTGTCCAAATCTCTTCTCATAAGGACACAGTCGTTTGATTAAGGCCCTCTCCTCAATTACCTCATTTTTTAAAAAACTTGATTGCTTCTATAAAGACCTTGTCTCCGAATAAGGCCCCATTGTCAGGTAGTGGGAGTTAAGACACCAACGTATTTTGAGAGGACACAATTCGCTCCCCTCACAGCTCTCCCTTCGTCCCCCCATGTCAGTGCTCCCCACTCTACACTTCCGTAGTGTTTATATCCACCCCCCCAGAGCCCTAAGTGCACTTTATTGTAGATGTTACTTTTTTTAAAAGGTTTTATTTATTTATTTGACGAGAGAGTGATCACACATAGGCAGAGAGTCAGGTGGAGAGAGGAGGAAGCAGGCTCCCCGCTGAGCAGAGAGCCCGATGCGGGACTCGATCCCAGGACCCTGAGATCATGACCTGAGCCGAAGGCAGTGGCTTAATCCACTGAGCCACCCAGGCACCCCTAGATGTTACTTTCTGAAGCCAGTTTCACTTCTCTCCTCCCCAAATATGTCTCTGACCCCTCATTTTTTTCTGTATCATGCACACACTTGTATGCTCAAGGGACACACTCGATGGAAAATTGATCAGTGCATGAAAGCTTGAACTGTTGGGGGGGTTGGGAAGAGAAGATGGCCGGTGTGCATAGCTGTACTCATAACTTAATGTTTATTGCCCAGAGAGCATTTCCAACATTTCCACTAACTTCCAGGAGGAGTCCTCTTGGGATTCATTACATTACACTCCTAACTTCATTAAAAGGTATTATGTATTTAGTTTATAAGCAATTTATTATGTTCCAGGAAAAATCCCTTTGCAATCAGTTTTTATCACAGTCACAATCTAATTTGGGGACACATGATAACGGTTCAGTATGGAGTTCTAGCCCTGGCATTTGGCATGTCTCCCTTGGTTATGTTTGATCACATTCTTCATTTAAGTACTGTTAAGTTATTTCGGTTTGTTATTTAGTACTTTCTATTTTGTTCCTGCTACTGCCATGAGAGTCCCTGTTCATAACGTGTTCTAAGTTGTTCTTGTTAATTCATGGAGATAATTTGACTTATAGATGTGTCCTTTTTTTTTTAAGATTATTTGTTTATTTATTTATTTGTTAGAGAGAGAGAGAGAGGGAGAACACACACAAGCAGAGGGAGAAGCAGGCAGGGGGGAAAGCAGACTCCCCGCCAAGCAGGGAGCTCGATGCGGAATTCGATCCCAGAACCCTGGGATCATGACCTGAGCTGAAGGCAGAGGCTTTAACCCACTGAGCCATGCAGGTGCCCCTATATGTGTCTTTTTTAATCAGCCAACCTTTTATACTCTCTTTGGGTTCCTAGTAATTATATCAATTCTCTCTCTCATCTTATTTTTATTCCTGTGTCTCTACATTGGTACAAAAAACAAGAACCATATGTAATCATTATGGCAATAACATACATTATGGTTTTGTTCCTGAACACATAGAAGTTATTTATTTATTTATTATTTCGCAAGGTTTGGGTTGTTTGACAGCAGGCATGGATAGAGAGGCTTCCTAGGCAGGGCTGATGCCCCGTGTTCCACTTCTCCATGTGAAGAGACCCACGCTGGTGCTGGTGGTCAAGGGGAACCAGCCGGCTGAGATCAGCTGGGTCGCACTGGTTCCCAGGTTCTGCGTTCATATCACCCTTGACCCCTTCTCAGTCAGCTTCCCGATATCCTTCCCCCAGAACTTGAAGCCAGTGGCTCTCTTGATTCTGCCCAGAACCTGGTTTTTAGGAGTGGCCTGTCCACTCTCGTTGTCTGCTATGACCTGTGGCTTTTTGTTGATTTCCGTTGCCAAGTCCTTCTAAGTCAGCCCCTTGCTCTGCCGGCCCTGCTGGATCACCTTGCCCACCTCTGAGGTTCCCTGGTGGTGGTTCAGCTCCTCAGTCTTCCGGTCCAGCCTGGCTGTGGTCTTGCTGATCAAATGCTGTTTGTTCTGCTCAGCGGCCTGTTTCCTGGAAGTCTCCACATCATCTCCTCATCCCTGAGCTTCTAAGGTGGCCTGCTCAGGTTGGGGCTTTTCTTGCATAGCATTGTCTCCACATCCCAGTTGCTCTTGGCCCTGGCAGGTCCAGCTCTCCATCCAGCAGGCCTGGGGCAGCTCCTGGAGACCAGACCTCGTGACATCCCTTCATCACTGGGCTGCTTCCTGATAGAAGTTATTTTACATCGAAGATGTTCTATGGTCTTTTGTACATTTTCTCTCCTTCATTTGAAAGCTCATACCATTATACATCATTGTTCTTTTCTCGGCCTTTGTCTTCTTTTTTGACAAACAGAGATCACAACTAGGCAGAGAGTCCAGCGGGGTGGTGGTGGGGGTGTGGGGGAGAAGCAGACTCCCCGCTGAGCAGAGAGCCTGATGCAGGGCTTGATCCCAGAACCCTGGGATCATGACCTGAGCTGAAGGCAGAGGCTTTAACCCACTGAGCCACCCAGGCACCCGTTTTGTCTTCTGACTTCCATGTCATCTCCTTATGTTCCCAGGAAAGCTACAGTTCTCAACTCTGTTTTATCCATCCTCCTCTTCAACTGGCACGATCACTCTCAATTTCAACATAATACAATGCAAAGTCAGCTCGGTATATAGTTTTCACCATTTTTCCAATAAAGTTGGGGAATAGAGTATCAGAATAACCAGGAGACTGGTGATAAGTGCCCCTCAAGCTCTGTGAAGATCCCCAGAGACTACATTTCTCATATTTTTCATGTGTAACACTTACATATTATGCCCAAACCCAAAAAAAATGGCATTAAAAATTCTGAAGAGTGATGTCAGCAAAAATGGTAGAGTAGGGATCTCCAGGGGCTGTCTCTCCCCATAACAATGAAAATCCTGGCAAAACTGTCAGAATCAACTTTATCAAAACTCTGGAAGATAGTCAAAGGTTTGCAGCCACCAAGCAACGGCCTAACCATGAGAAAGGTCACCAAAACAGGCTGGGATGAGGATCTGGCCCTTTAACTTAGCCTTACCCCATCCTTTCCTGGTGCAGCAGCAGTCTTGAAGGCAGCCACCATTCCCAGGGTGCACAGCTAGTCCAGAACTTCAGGAGACCTTGATCTGAAGGAACTCTGTCAGTCTGTTTTAACTTGCCTATGGGTTCCTTAAAGAAGTGACACAAGGGACCTGCCTTTGTTCTTCCTAATTCAGAACTCTCTCAGGGTGGAAAAATGGCATGGCTATAGGAAGGATGTTCCTGGCGAACAATGAAAGACAAATGGGCAAGCCACTGCTGTCTGGGGCAAGACATAACAGTTGAGATAAATAATAGACATACTGAAAGGTAGGGAGGAAAAGCTAGAGAGAGAAATTTGGGGTAAAGGGCTTTTCCTAGAAATCCTAGAAATTCATATGCATGGCCAGGGCAGGATGCAAGTTCAGGAAGGATTTGGGAAAGATTATAGGTTTCCAGTGCTGGCTGGTCTTAAGACTCCATGTAAGCAGGAAGTGAAGGCTAAGGCAGAGATGCAAATAGTCTGGCTAATTGTGGAAGGAATGTACCAACACAGAGCCCATCTGCAAAGAAATAGGGAGTTTCTTTCTTTCTTTTTTTTTAAAAGATTTTATTTATTTATTTGAGAGAGACAGTGAGAGAGAGCATGAGTGAGGAATAGGTCAGAGGGAGAAGCAGACTCCCCATGGAGCTGGGAGCCCGATGTGGGACTCGATCCGGGAACTCTGGGATCATGACCTGAACCGAAGGCAGTCGTCTAACCAACTGAGCCACCCAGGCGTCCCTCTTTCTTCTTTCTTTTTTTTTTTTAATAGATTTTTTTTTAAGATTTTATTTATTCATTTGACAGAGAGAGATCACAAGTAGAGAGGCAGGCAGAGAGAGAGAGAGGGAAGCAGGCTCCCCGCTGAGCAGAGAGCCCGATGTGGGACTCGATCCCAGGACCCCGAGATCATGACCTGAGCCAAAGGCAGTGGCCCAACCCACTGAGCCACCCAGGCGCCCCTTAACAATACTCAAAATCCATCCAGTTATTAGTGAAAAAGTATGAAGTGTGCAAAGACAAGAAAGTATGGTCCATTCCCAGGACCAAAAAATGAACAGTGAATAGGGCAAAATCTACACTACTATTTTACTATGTTTCTCCTTTATTCTCACACAATGACCACACTCACAACACTTCTGACCCTAGATGTGTGGAATTTATTCCCACGCCTAGCAATTCTGCAACACTACCTCAGTGTCCCACAGTTTAACTCAATTCTGACACTATCAGTAGTGTTAGATCTCACAAGTAAGGGCTCACTCTCATGAGACTGCCCCTCCCCACTTCATTTTTTTTTTTTAAGATTTCATTCATCCATTTGAGATAAGAGAGCACATAAGCTGGGGGTGGGGACAAAGGGAGAGGGAGAAGGAGGCTCCCCACTGAGCAGGGAGCCTGACATGGGGTCAGATCCCAGGACCCCGGGTTCATGACCTGAGCCAAAGATGGTGAGATGCTTAACTGACTGAGCCACCCACGTGCTGCCCCCCACTTGAGATACCAATGGCAATTAGTAGGTCTCCAGGTTACCCAAGACTTCTGCCAAGTTGGCTATGAATCAGAGGTTTTTGTGACCTCCCCCCACCTTGGATTCAATTATTTGTTAGAATAAGTCACAGAACTCAGGGAAACACTCACTTACACTTACCAGTTTATTAAAGGATATGATAAGGGATACAGATGAGCAGCCAGATGAAGAAATGCATACAGCAAAGTCTGAGAAGGTGCAGAGCACAAGAACATCTGTACCCATGGTGTTGGGGTGCATCACTCTCCTGGTACTTAAATGTGTTCACCAACCTGGAAGCTCTCTGAACCCCACACTGCTGGGATTTTATGGAAGCTTCCTCATATAAGCCTTCCTTATATAGGCCTGATCAATTATTAACTCCACTTCCATCCCCTTCCCAAGGTTCTAATTATGGGTTACTTTTTCAGATGGCCAGCTCCCATCCAGGAGCTATCCAGAACCCCACACAGAGTCAACTCCTCTGCTCAGCAGGGAGCCTACTTTCCCCCTCTCTCTGCCTGCCTCTCTGCCTGCTTATGATCTCTGTCAAATAAATAAGTAAAATCTTAAAAAAAAAAAAAAAGATGCTCCTACTGCTCTTATCACTTAGGAATTTACAAGGATTTTAGGAGCCCTCTGCCAGGAATGGGGATGGAAACTAAATATTTTTTAAATAATAAATCAAAATATCACAAACAGAAACTGTCCCTGAGAAAATGCAGACATTAAAGCAACTGCCTTAACTACACTCCAAGAACTAAAGGAAACTATCAAAAAAAGTCGAGGTGCCTAGATGACTCAGTCAGTTAAGCATCTGCCTTCGGCTCAGGTCATGATCCCAGAATCTTAGGACTGAGTCCCACATCAGGCTCCCAGCTCAGCTGGGAGTCTTCTTCTCTGACCTTCCCTTGGCTGGTGCTTTCTCTCCCTCCCTCTCTCTCTTGCTCACCCTTTCTCAAATAAATAAATAAAATCTTTAAAAAAAGGCTGAATAAAACCAGAAGGATGATGTCTTAACAAATAGGGAATATCAACAAGGAGACAGACATTATAAAAAAAGGAAGCAAATCAAAATTTTAGAGCTTAAAAGTACAACAGCTGAAATGAAAACATTTGCAGACGTGTTCAACAGCAGATTTGAGCAGACAAAAGAATCAGCAAATGTGAAAGCTGCTTGATGAAATATTCCAATCTGAGAAGCAGAAAGAGAAAACAATGAAGAAAAATGAACAGAGACAAAGTAACCTGTGGAACACCATCAAGTGGACTAACATATACATAACAAGAGTCCCGGTAGGAGAAAAATGAGTGGAAAGGGGCAGGAAGAATACTTAAGAAAAAATTATTGAAAAATGTCCAAATCTGATAAAAGACACGAATATACATATTCAAGAAACTCTGTGAACTCAAGTAGAATGAATACGTATTGATACACAGCAAGACACAGGACAACAATGACAAAAAGAATCTTGAGAACAAGGAGAGAAGCAACTTGTAACATACAAAGGATCTTCAGCAAGAGTAACAAAAGATTTCTCATCAGAAGCCAGGGAGGCATCAGGCAGTGGGGTGACATATTTCAAGTGCTGAAAAATGACACCTGTCAACCAAAAATTCTATACCTGGGAAAACTATCCTTCAAGAATGAAGGAGAAATAGGGGTGTCTGGGTGGCTCGGTCAGTTAAGCATCTGCCTTTGGCTCAGGTCATGATCCTGGGATCCTGAGATCCTGGGATGCAGCCCCACATCAGGTTCTCTGCTCAAGGTGGAATCTATTTCTCCCTTTCACTGCCCTTCCCCTCACTTGTGCTCTCTCACATGCTCTCTCTCTCTCAAATGAATAAAAAACTGTGCTCTCTCTCTCAAATGAATAAAATATTTTTTAAAAAATGAAGGAGAAATTAAGGCATTCCCAAAGAAACAAAAGCTGCCAGAGTTTGCTACTAGTAGGCCTTCTCTACAAGAAAGGCTAAAGGGATTGCTACAGACTGAAATGAAAGGATACTAGATAGTAACTTAAGGTATACAAGGAAATAGAGAACATTGATAAATAAAGAACACTGGTAACTATATATGTAGGCAAATATATAAAAGCCATGATTGTTGTTATTATATGTAACTCATCCATTTTCCTGTGTGATTTAAGAGATAAATGCATAGAACAATATTTTTAAATCTATGTTAATGTGAAAAGTATGTACACAGATATAATCTGAGAGAGTAGCACTGTAAAGGGTAAGGAATGGCAATATATAGGAACCTATTTGTTGTTTACTATTAAAACTAAGCGAGTGTTAATTCAAATTAAGGTGTTACAAGTTTAAGATGTTCATTGTAGTCTTCAAAGTAACCAAGAGCACAACTATAGATAGATAAATGAGAAAGGAATCAAAACAGGACACTGTAATTAATTAACTATAAAAGAAGGCAGGAATGGAGGAACTGAGCAACAACAAAGATATAACATCCAGAAAAGATAAAGAAGACTTGCAGAGATTACTTCTTCCTTACTTTAAATTTAATGGGTCAAACTCTCCAATTAAAAGAGATTGGCAGAATGGATTAAAACACAAAAACCTAGGGGCGCCTGCATGGCTCCGTCAGTTGGGCATCCAGTTTTTTGTTTTGGCTCAGGTTGTGATCTCATGGGTGATGAGATCAAGCCCTGTGTCAGGGGACACCTGTGTGGCTTAGTGGGTTAAGGCACTGCCTTTGGCTCAGGTCACGATCCTAGGGTCCTGGGATTGAGTCCTGCGTCCAGCTCCTTGCTTGGCCGGTAGCCTGCTTCTCTCTCTGCCTCTGCCTGCCACTCTGCCTGCTTGTGCTTTCTCTCTCTCTCTGATAAATAAATAAGTAAGTAAATTAATAAATCAATAAAACAGGTTGGAACATTAAAAAAAAAAAAAGCCCCATGTCAGGCTCCATACTCAGCAGGGAGTCTGCTTGAAGATTTTCTCTCTCTGCTCCTTCCCCCATTTGCACCCCATTTGCACAATAGAGAAAACCAATAAAACCAAATTTGGTTATGTAAAAAGATTAATAAAATTGACAAAACTTTCACTAGAGTGACTAAGATAAAAGGAGAGAAAACTCATAGATAAAATCAGAAATGAAGATGGAGACTTTACTACTGATGTTACAAAAAACAAAAAAAACAAAACAAAACAAAAAAGAGGGTTATAAGGGAATACTTTGAACAATTATACACCAATAAATTATATTATGTAGATAAAATGAGCAGATTACCAGAAACATACAAACTCCCAAAACTGACTCCAAAAGAAATAGAAAATCTGAATTTGGTTTTTTTATCACGTAAGTGTGTTGGATTTTTTGTCAAAGGCTTTTCCTACATTAACTGAGAAGATCATGTTCCATTAATGTGTATAACAAATTAGAAGATTGAATCAGTAACCCAAAACCTCCCAACAAAGAACATCCAGGACAAGATGCCTTCACTGTTGAATTCTACAAAATATTTATGGAAGAATTATCGCCAATACTTCTCAAACTCTTCCAAAAAAAAAAAAAAAAGGAGGAAACACTTTTTATCTCACTCTGTGATGCCAACATTATCTCGATACTAAAGCCAGACAAAAACATCACAAGAAAACTGCAGACTATTCCATTATGAATATAAATGTAAAAATCCTCAACAAAATACTAGTAAACTGAGTCCAGAAGCATATTACAATGATTACAAATGGGATTTATCTCAGGAGAGCAAGGTGGGTCAACAAGCAAGAAATCAGTTGGTGCAAGACACCACATTAATAGAAGTAAGGGGAAAATCCCCAACCTCCTGACCATCTTAATTCGTATAGAAAAAACGTCTGACAAACTCTAACACTCTGTCATGATAAAAACATGCAACAGACTGGTGATATAAGGGAACTTCCCTAATACTATAAAGGGAATTTATTAAAAACCCACACCAGAAACACAACAAAAGAAAAAATAAATTGGGCCCCATTAAAATTAAAAACTTTGGTGCATTAAAGGACACTATCAAGAAAGTAAAACAACTGCCCCCATGAGAGAGACTATTTCTCCATCAAATACCTGGTAAGAGTCTAGTAACCTGTATAAAGAACTCTTACGGGGCACCTGGGTGGCTTTGTGGGTTAAGCCTCTGTTTTCTGCTCAGGTCATGGTCTCAGGGTCCTGGGATGGAGCCCCAAATCGGGCTCTCTGCTCAGAGGGGAACCTGCTTCCCCCTCTCGCTCTGCCTGCCTCTCTGCCTACTTGTGATCGCTCTCTCTCTGCCAAATGAATAAATAAAATCATTCAAAAAAATAAAGAACTCTTACAACACAACAATTAAAAGGCAAAAAACCCAATTTAAAAACTGGCAAACTAGTTGAATGACATTTCTCCAAAGATGAATGGCTAATGAGCGTGTGAAAAGATGCTTGAAACCATTAGTCATCAGGGAAATGTAAAACCACAATGAGAGATCACTTCACACTCACCAGGAAAAGGAAAAAGGAAATAATAGATGTTGGCAAGGATGTGAAGAAATTGGGATCTTCAACATTGCAGGTGGGAATGCAACATGGTGCAGTCACTGTGGAAAATAGTACAGTGGTTTCTCAATTAAGTTAAACATACATTGACCGTATGACCTAGCGATTCCACTCCTAGGTACCTACCATCCAAGAACTGAAAACAGGTATTCAAACTAAAACTTGTACATAAATGTTCGTAGCTGCTCTGTTCATCTGCTGCTCTGTTCAGCAAGTGAATGGATAAATATTACCATAATATTACCCATAAAAGGGAATGCAATACCAATCTATCCTACAATGTGGATAGATCTTGAAAGCATGCTATGTGAAAAAAGCCAGACATAAGACCTTAAGACACCTCATGGCATGAGATACTTTTATTTATTTATTTATAATTTAATTTAATTTTTTTTTTTTTTTACTTGATAGAGATCACAAGTAGGCAGAGAGGCAGTTAGAGAGAGAGGAGGAAACAGGCTCCCTATTCTTCAGGCATACCATGCCACATTTCAAGGCGGAGACAGCTGCGTGTGACTCATGCCTACTGTGTTAGCACAGGACTTTATCATCATTGCAGAAAGTTCTCCAGGACAGTGTTGACTTAGAGCTTTAAGAATATGGGTTCTGCCACTTACTAGCTGGTATGACCTTGCCCAGGTTAGTTAACGTCTCCTTGCCTCGGTTAACGCATCTATAAAATGGAAATGCCCTATAGTGCCTATCTCCTGAGACTGTTGCAAGAACGTGTATAAATCTTTACAAGTAATGTCTGGCCCATAATAACCTCTAACCATTAACAATCACTAATACAGGGACGCCTGGGTGGCTCTGTTGGTTAAGCGGCTGCCTTTGGCTCTAGGTCATGATTCCAGCATCCTGGGATTGAGTCCCATATCCGGGCTCCTTGCTCTGCGGGGAGGCTGCTTCTCCCTCTGCCTCTGCCTACCACTCTGCCTGCCCGTGCTCGTGTTCTCTCTCTCTCCCTCTGTCTAACAAACAAATAAATAAATACAATCTTAAAAAAAAAACACTAATACATTCTTAAAAACTGTCGCGACTTGAATCTAACATCAGACATCGATTGTCATTCTTCAGAACAGAGAAACTCTGAGCACTGAGGTAGCCTCTTCCTTTGGCATCTTTGCTGTGTCCTGCCCTGTGCTGAGAAATTTTTCTGATACAGTTCTGATCAAGTTTCCTTCTACTCACCAAGGTGAATTACGTATCGAGTTCTCCTTTCCTTTCTTGACTTGCTCTCCCCATCTCTGTTTCTGTGCTTCTCCAGCTCCAAGGGGCCCCTCCTAATTTCACTTTGCACTTGGCTACTCAGTCTGCAGAGTTCAGTTTCAGTGAGCCCACTGTGAACTTCCCCTCCCATCGATCTGCCCCCTCCCATTATATTGTTTTCTCCCACACTTCCTTCCTGCCAAATTGGCTCTCAGGGCTCAAAAGGCTTCATGTAAACATCCTAAAAGCTCACTGAAGGCAGGCACTAACACATCACTTCTCTCCTTGACTTTCAGAGTAGATGCTAGGTGGGTATTTGCTTAATGAAAGTGTGAACTGTTTCAAGAGAAAGGAGCTATGTGTGGTTAAGCGTGGAGAGTATTAACGAATGGCTTTATTGCCCAGAGGAATGTTCAAACATCTCAAGTGCCACAGGAGTCCTTTCAGGACTAACTGCATTGCATTTGTAAATTTATTTTAATCTCCATACTCTAGGCATTTTATTGAGTTCTGGAAAGAATTTCTTTGGGATCGGTTATAGTGTACTTAAAATCTTTACAAAGCAAAGTATAGGGGTGCCTGGGTAGATCAGTGGGTTAAGCCTCAGGCTTCAGCCCAGCTCATGATCTCAGGGTCCTGGGATCGAGCCCCGTGTTGGGCTCTCTGCTTGACAGGGAGCTACTTAAATGAAGTATAATCCTTCACTCAGAAAAATCTTTAAAAAAAAAAGAAAGTCCTTTTTAGGGCTCTTAGTTATGAGTTTTGGGTCCTGCACATTTTTCAAATTTGTTATTTATTCCTTAGTGTTTTGTTTTAATTCTTGTTATTGTTATTTTTCTAGTTAGATATTGCTAGCATATAGATCTCAATTGGCTTTATTGGTGTGTGATAAAATGTATATAAGTCTAATTATTTTAACCATTTTCCAGTGTATAGTTCCATGGCATTAAATAAATTCACATTCAGTTGACTTTTTTATACTCATGTTTTAATCAGCCACTTACCTGAAAGCTCTTAACGGGTCTCACATATTTTCGCTTTTTTCCAAATTGAGGTATACAGATGAAGATAAAATTTCCCCATTTTGGTAGAAATATCTTGTGTGGTTTTTGCGGGGCGGACGGCAGAGAGAGCAAACTTCCAGAGTCATGTTTAATCATTGTGTGGGTAACATGCATTCACGTTCATGAATTGGACAGGTATTGATTTCCATTATAAATCTAGGAAGTGATATTTTTCCTTATAGTCTCAACCAGCCAATTAGACCTCTCAGAGTTTCTCCTTTGAAACCCCAAGCCTGCTGAATCGAGTTACGTGCTGAACTTTTTCCTTGCTGTCAATAGTATTATCAGTGTTCATTTTTGCATATTTCCAAGGACAATAGAGTTGTAAGGATGACAAGTTTACTTGCTTCCAAATGGCATTTGCTCCTGAAATCCTGGCATCCTTTTCTTATCCTTTATTTGCCTAGAAAAAAAAAAATTCTACCTCCTCAAAGACCCATTTCAAGTCATCACCTTCACAAAACTTTTCCTTAATATCATCCACTGGGAGGGTTATTCCCAGTGCCTCCCAAGCTTTACGTCCTTGATTTGGAGCATTGTCACGATGTGGGGTAACTAATTGTGTATAACTCTTTATTCTAAACAAAATGGTCTCTGGAAAATAGATACAGTATCTCCAATGCATAATTTATTCTGGGTTTTATTTTTATTTTATTTTATTTATAAAGATTTTATTTATTTATTTTTTGACAGAGACAGCGAGAGAGGGAACACAAGCAGGGGGAGTGGGAGAGGGAGAAGCAGGGAGCCTGATGTGGGGCTCAATCCCAAGACCCTGGGATCAAGACCTGAACCGAAGGCAGACACCTAACAACTGAGCCACCCAGGCACCACTATTCTAGGTTTTATTTTATTTTTTATTTTTTTTATTTTTTTAAAGATTTTATTTATTTATTTGACACAGAGAGAGAGCACAAGTAGGCAGAGAGGCAGGCAGAGAGAGAGGAGGAAGCAGGCTCCCTGCGGAGCAGAGAGCCCGATGTGGGGCTCGATCCCAGAACCCTGAGATCATGACCTGAGCCGAAGGCAGCAGCTTAATCCACTGAGCCACCCAGGTGCCCCTATTCTAGGTTTTAAATTAATATTTTGGCAATACATAAAGGAGTGACTTGGGAGTTGTCACCTAAAAATAAACCAGGTCTAAGATTTGGTAAGCCATCGTCTCGGATTTCCTTCATTGAAGACAGTGATCCTCAGAAAAATTAAATGTATCTTTCCTTGAAAACGTTGGGACTTTAATGTCTTATGTTGGATTGGGAGGAAGGGGGGGGTGTTATCCATTAGGATAAAGCTGGCTTTGATAAATTAAACCTTTCACGTCACGAGAGTCCAAAACAAGACCATAGAACGCAACTAATAAATAAAAGCCAGATTTATATCTAGTGTGTCTGTCTCCAAACAGCACTCTGTGACAACTGTGTCTCAGCCCAGGCTGCCAGGACAAGTCTTTTTTTTTTTTTTTTTTAATATTTTATTTATTTATTTGACAGAGAGAGAGGTCACAAATAGGCAGAGAGGCAGGCAGAGAGAGAGGGAGAAACAGGCTCCCCACTGAGCAGAGAGCCCGATGCAGGGCTCGATCCCAGGACCCTGAGATCATGACCTGAGCCGAAGGCAGAGGCTTAAACCGCTGAGCCACCCAGGCGCCCCTGCCAGGACAAGTCTATTGATGGTGTCGTCTGAGCACTCTTAATAGTGAAAAATAGGTACTCTTTTTCTTTTCCCTTTTTTTCTTTGGTGCTCTTTCTTCTTGTTTTGTGGCAAAATATGGTAGGCATTTCTTTCCAATATACTTTATGACTAATCCATTTTTTTGGTGTTTCTGTGATTTCTTCTTTGTTCACAGTGATTCTGAGTAAAAGCTGTAAGTGGTAAAGGGTCTGGTTTTGTTTGTTCTGAGGGACTTACTTAGAGCAAGGATTGACTGAGGGATTCTAAGTACTACTCCGTTGTGGCTGCGGAACTCTCAGGGGCAGGGCAGACAGTGGTGGAATTAAGCTGGTGCTAGAGAAGTCCTTGATGGTTAAGCTCACAGTGGCTGATCGTCACCCTCCCTGACCCATCCAGTGTTTTCAGGGGCCAGAACTGGTGAATTAAATTGGCATGCGATGGAGACCAATAGCCTTGCACCTTTTATAAGCGTAAGGTACAACACTAATATCCTCAGCCATTCTGTCTAAGAGTGACTCTTTTGGCTCTTTTCCCCAATGTTCACAAACACCAGAGAGGTTGAATAAGCCAATGGATGCACTTCTACTCATTTCCCCTCCCACTTTCCCCTGGGTGGGAGTCTTTTTTTTTTTTTTTTAAATAGTTTATTTATTTGACAGAGAGAAATCACAACCAGGCAGAGAGGCAGGCAGAGAGAGAGAAGGAAGCAGGCTCCCCTGCGGAGCAGAGAGCCAGATGCAGGGCTCAATCCCAGAACCCTGAGATCATGACCTGAGCTGAAGGCAGAGGCTTAACCCACTGAGCCACCCAGGCACCCCATGGGAGTCTTATAAAATGGCATGGAGACCAGTGCTTCCCACATCACCTGGGTTCTTAGCATTAGAGACTGCTTCCTATGACCTTTTCTGCTACCCACTGTCTTAAGCCAGGCTACCTGGAAGCAGGGCTTGAAACAGAATTCAGATGCCATGCTATATATGCACTGTGCTCTGGGGAGAAAGGGAAGGGAGGAAGAGGGCAGGGAAAGGCGTCAAGCCAGGATATCGTGGAAGACGAACTTCTCTCTGATCCCACTGGAACTTTGGCGCCCTCGCTGCTCCACAAGACTGGTCACAAGTTGAGGCAAGGCCTTTCTGAACCTTTTGTCAGTGGGTCACTGGTGTAGGCTGTAAGGAGGTGGTAGGCATGGTTAACCTCCCTGTGAAGCAGCTTGAGCCTTCCTTCAGCCAAGAACAGCTGTCAGGAGAAGGGGGCAGCTGTGAGTTATTAGCAGCTAACACTCATAGCAGCTGGGAAGGGAATGAGGGTACAAGCCAGTAAAGGGGATCTGGTAGGGCATTTACAGCATCCTTTAGGGGCTCTGTAAGTGTCTGGAGGTTCTCAGAAAATCTAACATCACTCTTAACACTTTTTGTTCTTTATCTGTATTGGGAGGTAGGGCCCCTGGGGCGAGTTTGCCTTCAGCATAAAGGCAATGGGCTAAGTAATCTGTAGAGGTCACAAAGTGTGTAAGAACAGAAGCAAAGTAAAATCTCCAAACAGCATTCCCTTTGGATTAAGTGCCAGTCTGGAAGAAAACAAGTTTCTGGGGCAAGTTGGCATACCCCTTCAGCTAAAGCCCAAGCTGTTTGAAGTCGGGGACTTCCTAACATCCTTTGTAATTTCTCCACGTAATTGTCAGTTTGTTATAATAAACAACACTGAGATTCTTTAGAGGAAAAGCCCCTCTGTTTGCTTTCAAGGCACAGAGAGCAATGGAGGGGGTGAGTAATCCTGCCAAGAGCCTGTTCTGATGGAGAACTCTAAGAGAACAAAACAAAACAAAGCAGAACAACTCCCAAACCCTCTTCCTACGTAAGTTGCTCAGGTGCTGTATTAAGAGGCGGACTAGGGGGGACTTTGTTAATAGAATACTGAATGGAAAATGAAATTAGAAGGCAAACATCTAGTGCGACTTCCAAGGGAAGCATTTTGAAAAACCACAAGACTCGGGTGACTATTAAGAATCTGGCTCTTCAGTTCCTTCTCATTTTCTAATCATCTCAAAGTCATTTGGGGGAAAGGCAAGTAAATTACTGAGTCCATCCCTATAGCCCTTCTCATCTTGCAGATCTCTTACTAGTGTTCTAAGGGCCACAAAGGTGACATTCCATAACCATTCTTCATCAGGAAGTGAGTTGTGTTAATCCCAAAAGTGAGCACTGAATTTTGGAGGTTTTGAATTCACCTTTTCCCTTTGTTTTCTCAGAGTACTTCAACGTTGTCCTCCAAACCCACAACTGATACTGTAATCACACAGGTGATTTTTTTTCCATAACAATAGTGAAACGAGTGCCACCACAAAGATATGCGGTCTTGTAGGGGGAGTAGTAGGATTCTGATAGGAGATTCAAGCAGTCATCCATGAAGAAAAGGCACCGGCAGGGCTTCTATAAGCAGATGTTTTGGGGGTGTTTGTACGAAAAGGCTGGGGATACAAACAAGAAGAAAGGGAACTGAGGCTTCAATGTCAGGTGAAGGAGTTTATTCTGTGGTCCACTAAGGGGCTGAAGGCTCCGAGGGGAGCAGCGCTTGACCTGTGTTACTGAAAGATCAAGAAGACCAGGGAGTTCACAGAAAAGTAAGGGTGGAACGGAAGTTGAGATTAGGAGAGCCTCAGAACGGAGACTGAGGGAATGGATGTGGCGAGGAGATTGCCTCGGGAAGGGTAGGGCGTGACTTGGTGTTAGGGATTAGACCGCCGGAAGGGCTCAGGTTAGTGCGGGAGAGTGCCTTGTCCTTAAAGCAGAGAACCCATCAGAGAGGAGCAGGGTCGCGAGGAGGGGAAATGCAGCGATGAATTAATTAGCTGTCGGCTCAGTCTCGCTGCGGAGACGTCCAGTAAGTGGTTGGGCGTGTGGATCTGGCACTGGGGAGCCAGAGCTGGTGTAGTTGCCCCCAAAGACCGTGGAAGGCTTGGATCTCAGGTGCAATCATGACGAGCTGGGCAGGGCCCTGCCCTCCTCCGGAGCCAGGTTTCAAATTCTCCCCTCCCCGTCGCGCAGTCTGTTAAGTCTGAGCGCGAGTTGGCGCTCCATGGCTCCGGCGTCCTTAAAGGCTGGGTCGCTAGGCCAAGGGACGAACGCCGCAGTCACAGCACCGCAGCGCGCGAGGGAGGCTCTTCCCGGAGTCGTGTCCGTTTGGGGGACCCCGTTCCGCCGCGTCCCGGTGCAGGCCGGTCGGGCGCGGAAAGGGCGGCGAGGGCTGGGTTCGGCGCCCCGCGGCCGCCGCGCACCGTACGGTCCGCTCCCGCCGACCGCCTGGAGGAAAGACCGCCCCGGCCCGCGCCGCGCGGCTCGGCTCCGCCAATCAGCGCGGCCTTTCCGCGGCGCCCCGGCGCTCCAGTGACGCGCGCGCCAGCTTGCGCCCGCGGCGCTTTGACGACGGCCCCTCCCGCGCTCGCCCGGCCCGTTAGCTGCGTGCCGCGCCTCTTGTGCGACGGCCCCTGGGCGGCGGCGCGTGCGGGCGCGGCCCTGGCGCGCCCCCTGGCGGCCCGGCGGGGCGCTGCGGGCGCGGCGCTGACCCGGAGGCGGCGGCGGCGGTGCCCGGATGGAGGCACGTCATTGTCCCCCGCCGGGCGGCTGGGCTGTGTGCGGCGGCGGCGGCGGCGGCGGCCGAGGGGGATGGAGCGAGCGCCGAGCCGGGTCAGGTAAGCTCCCGCCTCCTTCCCGCCCGCCGCTGGCCGGCGTGGGGCCCGCGGAGCGCCCCGCTCGCCTCGACCGCAGCTGGCCGGGCCGCCCCTGAGCCGGCGCGGCCCGCGGGGGACTGGCGCGGCCCCTCGCCCGCCGCCCCCTCCGCAGCCGCGGGCCGCCCAAGACCCCGCGGCGCCGGTGGCAGCGCCGCTACCGCCGGCCGGGCCAGGCCGCTGGGGAGGGGGCGGCGGCCGGGGCGGTCGGGCGCCGGGAGAGCCGGGCTGCGCGGGGAGGCCAGACCCCCCTGGTTGCCATGGACACTGCCCTCCCACCCCCACCCGGCCCCAGC
Organism: Meles meles; assembly: GCF_922984935.1. Taxonomy (NCBI): domain Eukaryota; kingdom Metazoa; phylum Chordata; class Mammalia; order Carnivora; family Mustelidae; genus Meles; species Meles meles. The sequence continues at coordinate 12,021,944 of NC_060086.1, forward strand.
CCGCCCCCTCGGCCCGTGGGCCGGGCCGGGCGGGCGGCTCCGGGGCGGCCTGGCCCGCACCGGGTCTGCCCGCGGTGGGCGTGTGCCGGCCGCCGGCCGCGGAGTCCGGCGTCTCTGGCCCGCCCGCCGCCCCCCGCGTGGCTGCCACCTCCCGCCCCCGAGCGGCCCTCGGAGCCCGGGGCTCGCCTCCCCACCCCCACCGCACCCCCCAGAGAGACAAACTTTCCCACCCCGCCGCCCCTCCGCGGCAAGCCGGTCCCCCTCGCGGGGCCGTCCACCTGGCTCCTCCGCCGAGTGTCCGGGTTCCCCACGCCGGCCGCTGGGGCGGAGCGGGCACCCTCGGGGGGGAGAGGAGGGGCCAGCCGGCCCCGGCGGCGCGTCCCCAAAAGCGTGTGCGCCTCAGTCCAGTTCTTTATCTTCGGGGCAGGAAGAGCCAACTTACCTGGAGGGGGTCGGGGGAGAGGGTGATCAGTTTCAGATGTTTGAAATGAAAATTTGACGGGACAGAAGTTTTACAATCTAGGACTTTAACCTTGTTATAATGAATGCAGTTGAGATTACTTTTGTTGAATAGCGCTTTTATATTCAGGGAGGCCTTAGCGTTTACTTGTTTATGGGAAAACATGTTAGTTATTTAAAGTAAATATACTCAGATAACAGTAAAACGTGTTGAGAAACTGTTCAGTTAACACGTCTTTTTCAAGGTAGCAACAGTATTAAAGGTTCTCATGTTTTTGTGGCGTCTCAAAATTTTTTAAGAGTGCTAAATTTTAAAGATAATTTCACTCTTGGCTCATTCAAAGTGCATAGGGGATATGGATAATCAGTTTTACTTATTTGTTTTTATCTAAGTTTCACTTTCTTTTCGTATCATTGAATCAAGTCCGCACTGTTTGGTTTGTAAAGGTTTAAGGCTAGTCGTTTTATTTACTTAAAAATAATTGGAATCAAGGCTGTATCTTTTTAACGCTCCTGTGTTTTCCACTTAAACAAATGTTGCAAGAACATGGATTACATTGTTTATGAAGAAGCAGAGTGTATCAGTTTCTTTTCTACAGGCACTGATATTACTACTTTTATGTGCAGTGCCACAATGTTTAAAACAGCTATATGCTTATTTTTAAAATGAGAAAGAATAATGCATTCTGGTATTTGATAGAACTATAAGGGACTAAAAATTGTAAGACTTCTGAATGAAAGATTGCAGTTAAAGCAAACATTTGTGAAGTCCATTAGTCTCATTCCTCCACACACCTCCAGCCTTGATACATGTACTCATTTTTTTCAAACATGTTTTTGTAATTTTTTGTGTATCATTAGAAGATGCTGAGAGAAATTTTAACTTTTCATTGAAGTAGTTGATTAAAAGCCAAATATAATCGTAACTGTGATGTTTAGAAGCTTTACTAACAGTAAAGAACATGTAACTTAAGAATCTTAGGTCCTATATAATGTTTGGCTTGTAGAAAGGGTATATCTGCAGCCAATGAAATTTAGTTTGATCCTCGATGGTTTTAGGATAAGTAGTCATTGGCCAAATAATACAAACGAAGGCGAGTGGATGGTTTTGGTTTGTTTTCCCAGAATTATAATGTTATATGGCTATTGATGATTGAGTTGTATGCTTTCCTTAATTTTTTTTTTTATTTAAAAGTCCCCCCCCTCCCCCAAAGACAAATGGAACAAGTAAAGTGGTTTTATTTGGTTGGTTGTTAATGATTGTCCTGAAGAGATGTTTATCCTAGGAAAATTGAGGTTTTTGCTGTTAAATGTTATTGTAGATGAGGCCAAATTAATTTTTCCCAATGTCTCTGTTTTGGCTTGCTTCTTCCTTTTGCTCCTTCTTCTCTCCCTCCTTCTCTTTTGTTTTCTTACTCTTGCTTACCTCCCCTGTGTTTCATGGTGCAGACTTTATTTGGATAATACAGCTCAAGCTTTCTTCTTGAATGAAGATCCTGTATCTTAGATTGACTTAAAATAGTTTAGTTTTTCTATTTTATTAAGATCTAATGTCAACTTTTTTTATTTCTTCATAAGATCCCCCAAAATTCTTAACGTTGTGTTTTCAGGGCAGAGGGACTATAATCATGCTGTAATTTAAAATTACAACAAAATTGGGGCTTTTAAAAGGACCTTACTGTGAGCAGACTTTATCACAACATTTTTGAGGTGACACGAATGTTGGTATTTATTCTCTGACTTGTCTGTATTGAATATTTTTTATTTTTGTTTTTCTAAGATTTTATTTATTTATTTGACAGAGAGAGAGAGAGCAAGAGAGGAAATACAAGCAGGGGCAGTGGGAGAGGGAGAAGCAGGCCTCCTGCTGAGCAGGGAGCCCTATGTGGGGCTCCATCCCAGGACCCTGCTATCGTGATCTGAGCCAAAGGCAGTTGCTTAACACTGAGCCACTCAGGCCCCCCTGTATCCAATATTTTTTTTTTTTTTTAAGATTTTATTTATTCATTTGACAGAGAGAGAGATCACAAGTAGGCAGAGAGGCAGGCAGAGAGAGAGGAAGGGAAGCAGGCTCCCTGCGGAGCAGAGAGCCCGATGCGGGGCTCGATCCCAGGACCCTGAGATCATGACCCGAGCCGAAGGCAGCGGCTTAATCCACTGAGCCACCCAGGCGCCCCAATGTATCCAATATTTTTTAAAGCAAGTTTTAAAGGCTGTTCCTACTTCAAAGTAGGAATGAGATACTGTATACAAATGAGATACTGTATATAAATCACTCAGCACAAGCCAGTGTTAAAAGCAAACCCTGGTTACTTCCTGCCTTCAGGATTCATTCATTTGTTCAGCACATGTGTGGCCAGCCTTCTGTGTGCCAGGTCTGGGCGTAGAAATACAAGTGTGCTGGAGAGCAACAAGTGAAACCAGCCGTGGAGTAGGTGCCGGAGCGCTACCATAGAAATCGGTGGCAGGGCGCTGTGGGAGCCTGCGGATGGGTTCTGACCGGGTCTTGGGGGAGGATTGTTGCCAAGGAAAGCATCCCAGAGGAAATGAATTCTAAACTGAGAAGTGATAATTGTCACTGGCTGGAGGTGGAAGGCTGGAAGAGTGTGAGGTGAAAAAGAACAGCATGTGAAGAGCCCAGAGAGCACAGGTAGGAACGGAAGCTAGGGAGCGTGTGGAGTGGCTCCTGGGCCAGGCCCTGCCAAGTCTGGGTGTTGAGAAGTTGTCCCGGGGGCAGCCAGGGCATGCCTGAGAGAAAGGTTATCTACAGAGTACTGGCACATTCGATTTGGTTTTCACTGGGCAGTTTACATTCCTAAAGAAACCCCAGTGACTAGGTCAGCAGCCAGAAGGAACCCTTGCTGGGAATGTTGGGCCCGGTGACTGGTTCCAGTTGCTGACTAGTTTGGGTTATAATTGCTCCATTTTATAGACCCTGTGGGGTTCTATGCAATTTCTGATAGGTCTATTATGAAAATTAAGTAAATTAATTATGTTCAGTGATTAACACAGTACCCAGCATATAGAAAATGCTTAATTTTCATAATTAAGCATTGAGAGAAAGTGGTAGCCCCAAGATTTAAAAATAGGATTCCGAGAGAAAATTATAATTACTTTTTTAACGTGTATTTATGTTCAAGTTTGATATCAGTAATGTCTTATGGGCTTCATTTTAAAAATCATAGATACCAAATAAATGAGCCTCTTCAGAAAAACTTTTTCAAATGTGCGACTTCCTATTTAAAAAAAAAATCTATTTCAAACAAGTCATTTTGGACTTTAAGCTCAAAATTAAAGCTAGATATTTCTCTTCGTGTAGTTGAGACTTCCCTGATGACTTCTGTGTGAATTGAAAATTGAGTCAGATGTATTAGTGCGTTTCACATTCTAATTTTAAGTGATAGGGAGAAGAAAATATATGGGTTCTTCGTAAATGTTATAGAATTGGAAACTGGGGTCCCTGATTATAAACTGAAATATGAGACTTTTAGGGGGCTTGGAATAGAATGACAGCATCCAGTCAAAAATTTTTATAATTGAAAGTTTTATAATTAAATATTGTTGACATGTCAGGTGAGCACAGTGCTAAATGTTCCAAGGAAATGATTTCAAAGTTTAAAAATACGGCTGTTTCTATTTTACAGCAACTTTTTTGACAGTAATTAAATATGGGTAGGATAATTTTCCAAGATCTAATGGTAGATTAAATAGATTACTTTTCTGAATTTATAAAACAACTGCATGTGTTTTGTCTTTTGCAGAGTTGAACAATGACCATAGTTGACAAAGCTTCTGAATCTTCAGACCCATCAGCCTATCAGAATCAGCCTGGCAGCTCCGAGGCGGTCTCACCTGGAGACATGGATGCAGGTTCTGCCAGCTGGGGAGCTGTGTCTTCGCTAAATGATGTTGCAAATCACACACTTTCTTTAGGACCAGTACCTGGTGCTGTAGTTTATTCAAGTTCATCTGTACCTGATAAATCAAAACCATCACCACAAAAGGACCAAGGTAATACCTTTTAAAGACAGAACCACTCCAAGAAACTCTTGTGTTAATGCTGTCAGTGGTTGACAGTTTGGGGAGGGTGTCGTCTTTTGCGAGATCTGTTGACACCCGAGTGACCAGCAGTGACGTTGCCCTACAGGCTTCATTTTCCTGTGCTGCTTGGTCATGATTAACATGTGTTATAACAGGGTGGATTACTTTTCGTTATTAAAATATTTGTAGTTTCTTTTATTCTTAATTTTTTGAGTGATGAACTTCATCTCCGTGAGATTTGAGATGGGCATTTTGTTAACTTGTCAATTAACTGTAGTTCCCTAAGTAGATGTCTGTCTTTGAAAATTTTGAAGATTTTTAAAAAAATATTTTATGTATTTATTTGACAGAGAGATCACAAGTAGTCAGAGAGGCAGGCAGGAAGCAGGCTCCCCGCCGAGCAGAAAGCCTGACGTGGGGCTCGATCCCAGGACCCCAAGATCATGACCTGAGCTGAAGGCAGATGCTTTAACCCACTGAGCCACCCAGGCGCCCCTTGAAGATGTTTTTATTTTTATTTTATTTTTTTTTTAAGATTTTATTTATTTATTTGACAGATGACAAGTAGGCAGAGAGGCAGGCAGAGAGAGAGGAGGAAGCAGGCTCCCCGCTGAGCAGAGAGCCCAATGTGGGGCTGGATCCCGGAACCCCGGGATCATGACCTGAGCAGAAGGTAGAGGGAAGATGTTTTTAAAAAACGATTGCCTACCGGGCACCTGGGTGGCTCAGTTGGTTAAGCAACTGTCTTCGGCTGAGGTCATAATCCTGGAGACCAGGGATCAAGTCCCACATCAGGCTCCCTACTTGGCAGAGAGTCTGCTTCTCCCTCTGACCCTCCATCTCATGTTCTCTGTCTCTCATTTTCTCTCTCAAATAAATAAAATATATATATTAAAAAACAAAAATGATGGTCTTTTGACAAATGGTTCTATCCAACTATGGGTTGTTTTTTTAGGTTTTGGGTTTTTGGCCAGTTAAAATCATCTGTGGTAATAAAGGTCTTTGAAAGACAGTAGATAATGTAAATGTTACATTTGTTAAAGCTGTGTAAATGTGGTTACATTTTGTTAACTCATCCGGTTAAATGAAACATTGACACTTCAGTTGGTACTTCTGAGATTTTTGGGTTTGAAAGCTTTGAACTGCAAAGAAAATAGACTAGTTCCTACTCAAAACGTCATTTGGCTTAGAATAGTTTGGCCCTCATATTGTTTTGCATCCTCACAGTGAATGTGATATTGTGATGTGGTGGCAGGTGGTGTGATTCGCTATAGGTGTTTTGGGTAGGAGGAAAGTTATATCACAAAACAAACAATTTAATTGAATGTTACACATAGAGTTTAAAGACCTTCACCACCAAGACTTTCCCACAGGACTTCTTTTCACTGACTCCAACTTCCTGTTACTTGCTGGGGTTCCTTTCTCTCTCTCAGGCCTTAACTCACATCACCCTGCCGTGCCCTTTTTGGTGCCCTTGTCCCATTCTCTGCGCACTCATTTCTTTTTTCCTAATTTTTCTTTCTGCTCCCACTGAGCTGAAGCCTACCTTTGCATACTTAAACCCATTAATTTCTCTGTTAAAATAGAGAACCATCCATTAAGGCGTTTCCATCTCCAGCAGCACCAAGGAGCTGGCAAACTTTTGAAAAGGTAGTCTTCATATGGATGATTGAACTTTCCTATCTAAGTTGTTTTTGAGCTTTACCTGAATTCTGTTAGCATAGTTATCATTAATAATCTGTTTATAAGTGTTAAAAATAGACATCTTTTTAGGCAACATAGAAATATACTTATAAACTTGGATAGTGGTGCCCAACAGCCTGAGTTCAGAGCCGGTTCCTTTCTGATAAAATGGGGATGATGTCTCTGCCAACTCTTAGACTGAGACTGTCTGGCCGCTAATAAGGACTCTCGACGTGCAGTGCCAGTGAAGAGGATGGTGATCGTGGTGGTCCTGAGTAGAAGCTTCCACATGTTGTAAAGAGTGGGCTCAGCCTGCATTTTCTGTAGATTGTGTTGAAAAAGTTTTAAGTAGGTATAAGAGTAGGTAGAATGTTAGAATCACATGTAGTCATCAGTCAGCTTTATCAACTCAAAGCTGATTATGTCCTCACCCGGGACTCCCCTGTCCATCATTGTAAAGTAAATCCAAGATTTTTTATTTCTTCTATACATATTTTAGTTTTTATACCTAAAAAACTCTTTTCTAAAAATTTAAGCATCTTTATATTAAAATTCTAGTCAATGTTAAAATTTGTCCACTTGTCAAAAAATTTTTTTAACAGTTGGTTTGTTGAAGTCAACATCCAAACAATGTCTTATACTTTGCATTTGGTGGATGTCTCTAAGTTTCTTTGAACACCCCCTTTGGTCATTGCAGTTTACTTACCGAAGAAACCAAATCTTTTCGATTTCCCGCATTCTAGGATCTGTCCTTTAAAATTTCCCTTTCTTCCCTGTAGTTCTTTCTTTCTTTCTTTTTTCAAAAGATTTTATTTATTTGCCAGAGAGGGAGAGAGTACACACAAGCAGGCAGAGAGGCAGGCAGAGAGAGGAGGAAGCAGGCTCCCTGCCGACCAAGGAGCCCGACGCGGGACTCCATCCCAGGACCCTGAGATCATGACCTGAGCCGAAGGCAGCGGCTTAACCAACTGAGCCAACCAGGCGTCCCTCTTTCTTTCTTTTTAAAGATTTTACTTATTTGACAGAGATCACAAGCAGGCAAAGAGGCAGGCAGAGAGAGAGGGGGAAGCAGGCTCCCTTCTGAGCAGAGAGCCCGATGCAGGGCTCCGTCTCAGGACCCTGAGATCGTGACCGAAGGCAGAGGCTTAACTCACTGAGCCACCCAGGCACCCCTCTTCCCTGTATTTCTGATTAGCTGCTAAAAACCTAATTTTGACCAGATTCAGTTTGATGTGTTGCTGTTTATTGAGCTTGAGAAGCATGCAAAGCTTTGTTTTTAAATATTTCTTGTTTATTTTTCTAGCCCTAGGTGATGGCATTGCTCCTCCACAAAAAGTTCTTTTCCCATCTGAGAAGATTTGTCTTAAGTGGCAGCAGACTCATAGAGTTGGAGCTGGGCTCCAGAATTTGGGCAATACGTGTTTTGCTAACGCAGCACTGCAGTGTTTGACTTACACGCCGCCTCTTGCCAATTACATGCTATCTCATGAACACTCCAAGACATGTAAGTGTTCTGCGTTATGTTAATTTCTGTAGTGTGCTCTATGCTAACCTACTCTCATTTTCTTTCTCTGCAATGAAGGTGAAGAATGAAGCCAAGAATTCTATGATCACTAGGAAATTGCTTTATTCTTTTAGAAACCATGGAGGAAGACTCTTAAAGATTTGTATTTGGGCTGCAGAAAAATCATTTTGCACCTCATTTGACCTGTGAAGTTATTGAAAAAGAAACACATTTTATCAGCATTTGGCATTTCTGAACCCCCTGCTGGCTTTCTATACACTTGCTAAAAAAATGTGGCATAAGTGTCTGCCGCCAACAGCTTGGGACAAGCCGAGTTAAGAAATCCTGTCTCTCCTGCTTCCATCTCTTGATTCATTTGCAGGCTTATAAGTCTTAGTGGAGAGGAACCTCTTGTTACGGCCTCCAACCTCCTGAAAATTCATAGAGGACTTTCTTTTGAGTGTGTGTGAGCTCCCTTTTCAACCTAAAGGCCAGGAAATCAGTTAAAATATGTTTTTCATAGGTGACAGCTAGCTCAGTGGTTGACTAGTGAAATTCAGAATGCATCCAATTTTTGAAGTTTGAGCTTCTAAATATATTGTAAGCATCCTTCATCCTTATAAATGAAATCTCCCTGTTCTTTGATCTACAGTAACACTGAGGGTGTGTGTGTGTGTGTGTGTGTGTGTGTGTGTGTGTGTGTGTGTGTGTTTGGGTGCTTTTCATTAATTATCAGGGTGAAAACTCCTTAGGCTTCTTCTTGAATAGTTCTTTACTTAATGGAGAAATTAAACTGGATCTTTTAAAAAGGTCCCGTACCCCCTTGCCCACCAAAGAGCAAAATAATGCTTGTAAAGAATTTGGAAAGTACAGAAAAATTTAAAGAAACCGAAGGAAAATCACCTAGAATCTCACTGTCCAGAGGTGTTTGGTGTGCCAAGGGCTTTTACATTACAGAATGAACGTTTGTTTGCCTTCATTTCCCCCCTAAGTTCATAATTCATTCCCCACAGAAAGCCTTCCTATCACTTTTGTGCTCAATGTTAGTAGGGTGTGGGTGAAAACCCAGTCCTGGCACCTGGGCCGTGAGAGAAGGGACCAACACAAAAATTCAGAAGCTCCAGGTTCCCAGAATTAGATATCTATCTTCTATGCTGTCTGTAGCTTTTGTACTTCCTATTTTTCCTTCATTTAGCTATATCAAGGCATAATCATTTATATATAAGTTAGGTACATCTCTTTATTATACGTGTGATTTTGTATATGTACATAACTTAGGTATATTTCTCTTAGCTTTATTGAGGTATAATTGATACATAATAAGTTGCCTATACTTAAAATGTATGTTTGACGCATTTTGACATTTGTGTACTCCCATGAAACTACTACCACAATTAAGGTAATGAATATATTCATCCCCCCCAAAGTTTTCCAGTGGTCCTTTGAAATCACTTCCTTCTACCCTTCCTGCCCTTCATCTCCTCCACCCCAGACAACAACTGGTGTGCTTTCTGTCTACTATAGATTAGTTTGTGTTTTTTAGAATGTCATATAGTGGGATTATACAGGCATATGTTCTTATATTGCCTGGCTTCTTTGACTTAGTGCATTTATTTTAACATTATTTCGTGTTGCATGTATCAGTAGTTAGTTTTTTGTTTTTGTTTTTTAAGATTTTATTTATTTGTCAGAGAGCGAGAGAGAGCACGCAAGCACGCACAAGCAGGCAGAGGCGAGAGAGAAGCAGGCTCCCTGCCGAGTAAGGAGCCCAATGCGGGATTCGATCCCAGGACTCTGGGATCATGACCTGAGTTGAAGGCAGCACCTTAACCAACTGAGCCACCCAGGTGTCCCTCAATAGTTAGTTTTTACTGTTAAGTAGTATTCCATTGTATGACTAGACCACATTTTGTTTCTCCATTCACTCACCTATGGATGGACATTTGGGTTTTTCTCATTTGGGGCCATCACAGATTAAGCTACTATGAACATTTTTATATACGTGTTCATAAACAGGTCTTTGTAAGGACATGTATTCTTTTGGGTAAATATTTAAGAGTGGAATGGCATTGTCCTGTAATACACGTGTGTAAAGTTTAGGGTAAACTTCCAATCTGTTTCCCAGAGGGATTCTGGTATTTTACATTCCCAGCAGAAGTGACTGAAAGTTCCATTTGTTCCGTATCTCACCATAATGTTTGGTGTGGTCAGTCTTTCCACCTTAGCCATTCTAGTAGGTGTGTGGTATAGCAAGTACTACCCTACTGTGGATTTAATTTGCAGTTCCCTAATGAGTAATGATGTTGAACATTTTTCCATGTGGTTAATTGCCATCTGTATACTCCCTTGGCTAAAGTGCCCGTTTAAAGCTTTTGCTTGATTTAAAATTGGGTAGTGTTCTTGTTGTTTAGTTTTGAGAGTTTTTATATATTCTGGGTACAAGACCTTTATTGGATATGTAATTTGCAAATATTATCTTCCAGTCTGGAGAAGAATATTCTTTTCACACTGTTTTTTGAAGAGCATGTTTTTAGTTTTGAAGAATTCCATGTTATTACTTTTTTTTAAAAGCTTTTATTTATTTGTCAGAAAGAGGGAGGAGAGAGCACAAGCAGGGGGAGCAGTAGGCAGAGAAGAGGAAGAATCAGGCTCTCCGCTGAGCAGAGAGCCTGAAAGCGCAGCTCTAAGCCAGGACCCTGGAATCATGACCTGAGCCAAAGGCAGATGCTTAACACACTGAGCTATCTGGGAGCTCCATTGCTTTTTCTTTTTATCAGTTATGTTTTAAGTGTATTAAGAAACCTTTGCCTTGGGGCTCCTGGGTGGCTCATTTGGTTGAGTGTCTGCCTTTGGCTCAGATCGTGGTCTTGGGGTCCTGGGATTGAGTCCCATATTGGGCTCCCTGCTCAGCGGGGAGTCTGCTTCTCCTTCTCCCTCTGCCTCTCCCCCACCTCCCCACTTGTACTCTCTGATCTCTCTCTCTCAAATGAATGGGTAAAATCTCTAAAGATTTTATTTATTGATTTGACAGACAGAGATCACAAGTAGCCAAAGAGGCAGGCAGGGAGAAAGAGGGGGAAGCAGGCTCCCTGCTAAGCAGAGAGCCTGATGTGGGGCTTGATCCCAGGACCCTGAGATCATGACCTGAGCTGAAGGCAGAGGCTTAACCCACTGAGCCACCCAGGCGCCCCAAGAATGGGTAAAATCTTTCAAAAAAAAAAAAAAGAAAAAAAAATCTTTGCTTCACCAGAAGTCATGAAGATTTTCTCTATATTCTTTTAGAAGTTTTATAGTTGTAGCTTTTATATTGGTCCGTGATCCATGTTGAGTTAATTTTTATGTGTGGTGGTCATGAAGAGTGAATTGAAGGTCAGGTTTTTCAGTATGGATATCCAGTTGTTCCCGTTCCGTTTGTTCAAAGATAGTCCTTTCTCCACTGAATTGACTTTGTTTCTTTGTCAAAAATCAATTGACCATATCATATGGATCTGTTTCTGGACTCTGTTCTGTTGCACTGACCCACGGTCTATCTTGACACCATAACACAGCGTCTTGATTACTATATATTAAAAAGTTTTTAAAATCAGAAAGTCCTCCAGTGTTCCTGTCCTTTTGCAAAGTTGTTTTGGCCATTCTTGGTCCTTTGCATTTCCAAGTGAGTGTTGGACTCAGTTTGTCAAAGTCTACAAAAAAAGCTTGCTAGAATTTTAATTGGTATAGTGTTGAATCTATGAATTAATTTGGGATGATTGACATCTAAAGTGTTGTTTTCTATCCCCCAAACAAGGTACACATCTCCATTTATTTAGGTTCTCTTTAGTTTTTCTTTGTAGTATTGTTTAATTCTCAAAGTACAAATATATTGTGCACATTTTTTATCAGACTTACCTCTGAGTATTTCCTGTCTTTGGAAGCTATCATAAATGGTAATATTTTTGAATTTGAATTTCTAATTGTTTATTGCTGGGCTATAAAAATGCAACTGATTTTTTGGATATTGATCTTGTATCCTGCAATCTTAGTAAATTTATTAATTCTGGTAGTTTTGTTTTTTTTTTTTTTTGAAGATTTCTTAAGATTTTATATGGAGTCAGTCATGTGATCTGTACATAAGGACATTTTTAATTCTTCATTTTCAGTCTGCATGCTATTTCTTGCTGTGACACACTGGCCAGGACCTCCATTCTGTGTTGTATGGATGCGGTGGAAGTAGGACAGCTGTGTCTCCTTCACCTGAGGGGGAAGGCATTTTAGTCTTTCACTTTTACGTACATTGTTAGCTGGAGAGTTTTCTTAGGTGCCTTTCACCCTGCCGAATGTTTACTTGAATGCTAAGCCAAATTTGCATTCCAGAGATGAGCCCAGCCTGGTTATGATGCGTTATGATTTCCATGTATCATTGGATTTGCTAAGAATTTGAAAAAATTTATGTTGATATCAAATATTAGTTTATAGTTCCTTACGCCTTTTTCTGATTTTGGCATCAGGATTCATGGTGTCATCATGAACTATGGTGGGAACTATGTTGGGATTATTTTCTTCTATTTCCTGGAAGACTTTTTGTAGAATTGGTGTTATATCTTACTTAAATGTTTGGTAGATTTCAGTGAAGCCATCTGGCCCTTGAAGTTTTCTCATGGGTAGGTTTTTAACTACATATTTAATTTCTTTAATAGATCTAGGCTTCTTCAGGTTTTCCATTTTTTCATCAGAGCACTTTGGTAGTTTGTGTCTCTCAAGGAATTTGTCTTCCATGTTGAATGTACCAGCATAAAGTTGTTCATAATGTTCTGTTATCCCTTTTTATTCATCTTATCATTGATCTTCTCAGAAAGTCAGCTCTTGGTGTCATTGTTATTTTGTTTTCTGTTTTACTGATGTTTCTTCTTCTTTTTACCACTCTTTTTCTTCTGCCTACTTTGGATTTAACATGCCCTATTCTAGTTTCTTAAATGGGAAGTGTAGGTCATTTAATTTGGGATCTTCTTTTCCATTTTGTTTAATGCCATAAATTTCCCTTGGAATGCTGCTTTACTTGTGTTCCAGACATTTCAGTATTTCACATACTCATTTTTATTCAGGTCCAAATACTTTCTAATTGCCCTTGTGATTATTCAGAGGTGTGTTGTTTAGTTGCCATATGTTTTGACGGTTTTCCAGAAATTGTCCTATTACTGATTTCTAATTTCTCTTGTGGTCAGAGTCTATTTTTTATTGTTTGAATCCTTTTATTTTTATTTTTTTTTAAAGATTTTATTTACTTATTTGACAGAGAGAGATCACAAGTAAGCATAGAGGGAGGCAGAGAGAGGAGGAGGAGGAGGAAGCAGGTTCCCTGCCAAGCAGAGAGCCTGATGCGGGACTCGATCCCAGGACCCTGGGATCATGACCCGAGCCGAAGGCAGAGGCTTAACCCACTGAGCCACCCAGGTGCCCCTGTTTGAATCCTTTTAAACTTGAGACTTGTGTTATGCACCAGAACATGGGCTGGTTTGGTAAATGTCCCATGTGTACTTCATAAGGATGTGTGGTCTACTCTGTTGTTTGGAGTTTCTGTAAATGCCGATTATAGTTAGGTTCTTCATAGTTAATTCTGTAACTAACTACCCAGGTAGTGGTCGTTTTATTGAGGCTGTCTTCTGTGTCCTTACTGCTTTTCTGTCCACTTGTCCTATCAGATTTTGAGAGTGATCTGTTGAGATATATTTGTAATTTGTTTTTTCTTTATCAGTTTTGCCTTGTGTTTTGAAGCTCTGTCTAGTAAGACTATTGTGATGACCTTATGAAATGACCTATTCATAATTGATGAGATTACGCTCTTTATCCCAAATATGCTTTGTTCTGAAATCTACTTTGATATAAATAGAGTCCCTCCAATTTTCTTATGATTTTTTTCCCCAATTTTCTTATGATTAATGTTAGCATGGTATATCTTTTTCCATTTTTTTACTTTTAACCTATTTGTGTCTGTACTTAAAGTGGATTTCTTGTATATGGCCCCATAATGTAATTTTCTTTCTTCTTTTTAATTTTAGGATGTAAGCCCATTTGTACTTAAGAGATTGATTAATTGATATGGTTGGGTTTAAACTTACCATCTTGCTGTTTGTTTTCTCTTTGTCCCATTTATTCCTTACTTCCTTTTTCATCTTTTTCTGCCTTTTTTTTTTTTAAAGATTTTATTTATTTGACAAGAGATTACAAGTAAGCAGAAAGGCAGGCAGAGAGAGAGAAGAGGAAGTAGGCTCCCTGCCCAGCAGAGAGCCCAATATAGGACTCGATCCCAGGACCCTGAGATCATGACCTGCGCTGAAGGCAGAGACTTAACCCACTGAGCCACCCAGCGCCCTTCTGCCTTCTTTTGAATGAATAATTTTATGATAGTTAATCCTTATTGGCATATTTTCTGGAACTTTGTTTTCTCTTTTCTAATGGTGACTTTAGGGTTTGGCATACTTTTTTTTTTTTTTTTAAAGATTTTATTTATTCAGCAAAGATACGGTGAGAGAGGGAACACAAGCAGGGGGAGTGGGAGAGGGAGAAGCAGGCTTCCCGCGTAGCAGAGAGCCCATTCTGGGGCTCAATCACAGGACCGTGGGATCATGACCTGAGCCGAAGGCAGATGCTTAACGTCTAAGCCACCCGGCGCCCCTGGCATACATCTTTAAATGATCAGTTTGCCTTCAAGTAATATTCCACTTGCGTATTGTATTGTAAGGACTTGGTGACAGTGTACTTTCATCTCCTCTCTCATGGCATTTATTTGTGTCATTGTCATCATCTACCTGTGTTATAATCACACAATATATTGTGTTATTTTTGCCTTGAACAAATTGTAAAGGTTTTGCTTTCAATAGTTACAGTATGTTTAAAAATCTTTTTTTTTTAAACTTTTTTTTTTTAGATTTTATTTATTTATTTGACAGAGAGAGATCACAAGTAGGCAGAGAGGCAGGCAGAGAGAGAGAGAGAGAGGGAAGCAGGCTCCCTGCTGAGCAGAGAGCCCGATGCGGGACTCGATCCCAGGACCCTGAGATCATGACCTGAGCCGAAGGCAGCGGCTTAACCCACTGAACCACCCAGGCGCCCCCAAAAATCTTCTTTATTTACCTGTTGAGTTATCATTTCCACTGCTTTCAATTCCTTTAGTGGATTTAGATTTCCATGTGCTCTTTTTCATGATGGCTAAAGGACTTCCCTTAACTTTGCTTGCTAGGGATGAACTCTGCTTTTTGTTTGGTTTTATTCTCAGTCTGAGATGTCCTTGTTTTGCCTTTTTAAAAGTTAACATTTTTGGGGCGCCTGGGTGGCTCAGTGGGTTAAAGCCTCTGCCTTCAGCTCTGGTTCTGGGATCAAGCCCCACATCGGGCTCTCTGCTCCGCGGGGAGCCTGCTTCCCTCTCTCTCTCTCTGCCTGCCTCTCTGCCTACTTGTGATCCCTGTCTGTCAAATAAATAAAATCTTCTAAAAAAATAAATAAAAAGAAAAGTTAACATTTTTGTTTTGAGGTAATTGTAGATTCATATGCAGTTGTAAGAGTGACACACAGAGGGGCACCTGGGTGGCTCAGTGGGTTAAAGCCTCTGCCTTCGGCTCAGGTCATGATCTCAGGGTCCTGGGATCGAGCCCCACATCGGGCTCTCTGCTCAGCGGGGAGCCTGCTTCCTCCTCCCTCTCTCTCTGCCTACTTCTGATCTCTGTCTGTCAAATAAATAAATAAAATCTTAAAAAAAAAAAAAAAAGAGTGACACACAGACCTCCCGTGTTCCTTACCCAGTTTCCCCAGTGTAAGACTGGTTGTTAACATGAATACAGTCCGATCCAGAACTTTCCTATCATTACAGAATCCCTCATGTTCCCCTTTTATAGCCATGCCTACTTTGTTTGTGCCCTGATGTCCTCCTTTAACCCCTGGCAACCACTAATCTGTTTTTCATTTCTATAATTTTGTCATTTCAGGAATGTTATTTATATATATTAAGTGGTGCAATGTGTAATGTTTTGGGATTAGCTTTTTCATTCAGCATAATTCTCTGAGCATTAATTCTCTGAAGATTCGTTTAGGTTGTGTGTACTAACAATGAGTGGGCTGTTTTATTTTAAAAGATTTTATTTATTTGACAGAGAGAGAGATCACAAGTAGGCAGAGAGGCAGGCAGAGAGAGAGGAGGAAGCAGGCTCCCTGCGGAGCAGAGAGCCCGATGTGGGGCTCGATCCCAGGACCCTGAGATCATGACCTGAGCCGAAGGCAGAGGCTTAATCCACTGAGCCACCCTTTTTTTTTTTTTTAAATTGTTGAGTAGTATTCCACGGTATGGATGGGATGTGCCATGACTTTTTTTAACCAGTCATCCACAGAAGGACATCTGGGTTGGGTCCACTTTGGGGATATTCTGATCGGAGCTACTGTAAGCATTAGTGTGTACAACATGTGTGTGAACATATCTTTATTTCTCTGAAGTAAATGCCCAGGATTGCCATCCTGGGTCATATGGTAGTTGCATGTTGATTTTATAAGAAATTGTCAGTTTTCCAGTGTGGCTGACCATTTTACAATCTTACCATCAGGGTATGAGAGTTCTGGTTTTTCTGCATGTTTGCCACCATTTGGTGTTGTCACTGTTTTTCATTTTAACCATACTGATGGGTATATAATGGTACCTTGTTGTGATTTTAATTTGCATTTCCCTAATGCCTAAAGGTCTAGAACATCTTTCCATGTGCTTATTTGCCATCTGTATATCGTGTTTGGTGAAATACCTCTTTGCTATCTTTTGCTCATTCTCTATTGCATTCTTTGTTTTTATGTTTTATACAGTTGAGTTTTGAGAGTTCTTTATATAGTTAGATAAGGTCTTTGTTGGATATGTAGGTTCGGAAGAATTTCTCTCACCCTGAGGCTGTCTATTATGATTATGATTATGATTATTATTGTTTTTTAAGATTTTTGTTAGAGAGTGTGCGTGAGAGAGAACACAAGCAGGGGGAGCGGTAAAGGCAGAGGTAGAAGCAGACTCCCCGCTGAGCAGGGAGCCTTACGTGGGGCTGATCCCAGGACCCTGGGATGATGACCTGAGCTGAAGGCAGACGCTTAACCAACTGAGCCACCCAGGTGCCCTGGGGTTTGTCTTTCCATTCCCTTAGCAAGGTCTTTCACAGAACAAAGTTTTTAATTTTGGTGAAGTCTGACTTTTCCTTTTATGGATTGTGCTTTTGGTGTCAACTTTTTTTTTTTTTTTTTTTTTTTTTTTTTTTTTTTTTTTTTTAGATTTTATTTATTTATTTGACAGAGAGAGATCACAAGTAGATAGGCAGGCAGAGAGAGAGAGAGAGGGAAGCAGGCTCCCTGCTGAGCAGAGAGCCCCATGCGGGACTCGATCCCAAGACCCTGAGATCATGACCTGAGCCGAAGGCAGGGCTTAACCCACTGAGCCACCCAGGCGCCCCTTTTGGTGTCAACTTTAAGATCTTTGCCTAGCTCTTGATCTTGGAGATTCTCTCCTATTGTTTTCTAAAAGTTTTATAGTTTTACAGTTTACACTTAGGTCTGTGATCCATTTTAATTTTTGTATAGTTTGAGATTTGGGTGAAGTCAGGTTTTTTGTCTATAAATGCCTTTTGCTCCAGCACCATTTGTTGAAAAGGTTATCTTTTCCTGGGGCGCCCGGGTGGCTTAGTGGGTTAAGCCTCTGCCTTTGGCTCAGGTCATGATCCCAGGGTCCTGGGATCGAGCCCCACATCAGGCTCTCTGCTCAGTGGGAGGCCTGCTTCCCCTCCCCTTCTGCCTGCCTCTCTGCCTACTTGTGATCTCTCTGTCAAATAAATAAATAAAATCTTAAAAAAACAAAGGAAAAAGGGAAGGCTATCTTTCCTGTATTGAATTGCTTTTACACTTTTGTAAAAAAAAAAAAATCACTTGGGCATTCTTGTGCGCATCTCTTTCTGGGTTTCCTGTTCTATTCCATTGAGGTATGCGTTTGTCCCTCCACACAGTCTTGCTGTTGATAGTTATGTAGTAAGTCTTGATTTCAGATAGAATGATTCCAGCCACTTACTGTCTTTCAAAATTATTTGAGCTATTGTTTGTCTGTCTTTCCATATAAACTATAGAATAATAGTATCAATACTTACAAAAAGTCTTCCTGGGATTTTGTGTTATATGAAACCTGAATTTCAGTTTGGAGAGGGAGAATCAATGCTTTTACTGAAGTTGACATTTTCAACCTGTGAACATGGTATGTCTCTCCATTTATTTACATCTTTGTTATTTTTATCCCTGTTGTGTAATATCATGACGCTTTGTCTTGTTTTGTTAGGTTTACACGTAGTTTTGTTTTTTGAGGAATTTAAGTGGCATTATATTTTTGATTTTGCTGTCCATATGTTTGTTGCTGGTTGTAAAGATACATTTTATTTTCATATGTTGATATTATATCCTGTAACCTTGCCAAACTCACTTATTAGTTGAAGGCTTTTTTTGGTTTTTTTTTTTGGTTTTTTTTGGTAGAATCGTTTAGATTTTTCTAGTAGACAGTCATGTTATATGCAAGTTTGGACAGTTTTACTTATTCCTTACTGATTGGTATGCTTATTTCCTATTATTTCACTGGCTAGAACTTTAAGGAGAGTGGATTTTTTGCCTCATTTCTTGTATTAGGGAGATGAGCATTCGTTTGATATTAGTGGTAGGTTTTTCGGTATATGCTCTTATTAAGTTAAGAGTTAAAATTGAGTTTCCTCTATTTCTTAAGTTAAAAGAGTTTCCTCTATTTCTTTTTTTCTGATTTTTGCTTTCTGTTGTGAATGAATGTTGATTTTTGTTAAATGCTTTTTCGATATCAAATTGATAGGATCATGTGATATTTCTTTAGTCTGTCAATATGGTGGATTATACCGATAGTTTCCAGTATCAAGTCATCTTTGTATCCCTGGAAGAAATTCCATTTGGCCATAATGTGTAATTGTTATTTTAAGTTTTTATTTTAATCTCCTTGTGCTCGTCTAACAGGTGCGTTCCTTAATCCCCATCACCTATTTCACCATTGCCCCACTCAGCTCCCCTCAGGTAACCATCAGTTCATTGTTTGTAGCTGAGCAGTATTTCTTGGTTTGTGTCTCTCTTTTCCCTTTGGTTGCTCAGATTACACATGTGAGTGAAATCATATGGTGTTTGTCTTTATCTGACTTTTTACACTTAGCATTATGCTCTCTAGGGCCATCCATGTCATTGCAAATGGCAAGATTTCATCCTTTTTTATGGCTGAATAATATAGTATATATTATATATAGTATATGTAATAGTATATTGTAGTATAGTATATATAGTATAGTATATATATTAATATAGTATATCGTGTGTGTGTGTGTGTATATATATATATATATATATATATATATAATATAGTATATATACCACATCTTGTTTATCCCTTCATCAACCAGTGGACACTTGGACTGCTTCCATATCCTGGGTATAATAAATAATGCTGCTACAAACATAGGGGTGCATGTATCCCTTTAAATTAGTGTTTTTGTATTCTTTGGGTGAATACTCAGTAGTGCAATTGTGAGATTGTAGGATAGTTCTATTATTAACTTTCTGAAGAACCTTCTTACTGTCTTCCAGAGTGGCTGTGCTAGTTTGCATTCCTATGAATAGTGCAAGAGGGTTCTTTTTTCTCCACATCCTTGCCAGCGGTTGTTGTTTGTTGTGTTGATTTTAGCCATTCTGTGTGAGGTGGTATCTCATTGTAGTTTTGATTTGCATTTCCCTGATGATGAGCCTCTTTTCACGAGTCTGTTGGCCATCTGTATGTCTTCTTCAGAGAAGTGTCTGTTCATGTCGTCTGCCCATCTTTTAATTGGATTATTTGTTTCTTGGGTGTTGAGTTTTAGTTCTTTTTTTTTTTTTCTTTAAGATTTTATTTATTTGTCAGAGAGAGAGAGAGTAAGAACAAGCAGGGGGAGAGGCAGGCAGAGAGAGAAGCAGGCTCCCCTCTAAGCAAGGAGCCCGATGTGAAACCCGATTCCAGGACCCTGGGATCATGACCTGAGCCAAAGGTAGACGCTTAACCGACTGAGCCACCCAAGCATCCCAAATTTTATTAGTTCTTTATAGATTTTGGATTCTAGCCCCTTATTGGATATGTCATTTGCAAATATCTTCTCTCATTCTGTAGGTTGGCTCTTAGTTTTGTTGATTGTTTCCTTCACTGTACAGAAGCTTTTTATTTTGATGTAATCCCAGTGGCGCTTTTGTTTCCCTTGCCTCAGAGTACCTGTCTAGAAAAAAAGTTGCTATAGCCAGTATCAGAGAAATTACTACCTGTGTCCTCTTCTAGGATTTTTATGGTTTCAGGACTCATATTTAGGTCCTTTATACATTCTGAATTTATTGTCACATATGGTATAAGGAAGTGGTCCAGTTTCATTCTTTTGCATGTTGCAGTCATGTTTTCCCAATTCTTTTTCCATTCTTTCCTGCTTTGTCAAAGATTAATTGACCATATAGTTGAGGGTCCATTTCCGGGTTCTCCTATTCCATTGATCTATATGTCTGTTTTTGTGCTGGGACCATACTTTTTTTTTTTTTTTTAAAGATTTTATTTATTAATTTGACAGAGTGCACAAGCAGGGGGAGCAGGAAAGGAAGAAGCAGGCTCCCTGTTGAGCAGGGAGCCCGATGCAGGGCTTGGTCCCAGGACCCTGAGATCATGACCTGAGCTGAAGACAGATGCTTGACCGACTGAGCCACAGAGGCACCCCAGAGTACAGGTCTTTCACCTCTTTGGTTAGGTCTTTTCCCTAGGCATCTTATGATTTTTGGTGCAGTTGTAAATGGGTTTGTTTTCTTAATTTCTCTTTCTGCTGCTTCATTATTGGTGTGTAGAAATGCAGCATGTTCCCATAGATTGATTTTATGTCCTACAGCTCTACTGAATTCATGTATCAGTCCTAGCAGTTTTTTGGTGGAGTCTTTTGGGTTTCCTATATATATATATAGTATCATGTCATCTCCAAATAGAGAATGTTTTACTTTTTGCTTACTGACTTGGATGCCTTTTATAAATTCTTTTTGTTGTCTGATCGCTGTGGCTAGCACTTCTAGTACTGTGTTGAATGACAGTGTTGAGAGTGGACATCCCTGGCTTATTCCTGACCGTAGAGGAAAAACTCTGTTTTTCCCCATTAAGGATGATATTAGCTGTGGGTTTTTCATATGTGGCCTTTATTATGTTGAGTTATGTTCCCTTTAAAGCTACTTTGTCAGAGTGCTTATCACGAATGGATGTTGTACTTTGTCAAATGCTTTTCCTACATCTATTGAAATGATCATGTGGTTCTCATCCTTTCTCTTATTGATGTGATAGATCACACTGATTTGCAAATATTGAGCCACTCTTACAACCCAGGAATATATCCCACCTGACTGTGGTGAATGAATCTTTTGATGTATTGTTGGATTTGGTTTGCTAGTATTTTTTTGAGGATTTTTGCATCTGTGTTCATCAGAGATACTAGCCTGCCATTCTCTCTTTTAGTGGTGTCTTTATCTGACTTTGGTATCAGGGTAATGCTGGCTTCATGGAAGGAAAACTTCCAACTTCATTCTTTTCCTATGTTTTTGGAATAATTTGAAAAGAATAGGTACTAACTCTTTAAATGTTTGGTAGAATTTGCCTGTGGAGCCATCTGGCCCTGGACTTTTGTTTGGGAGTTTTTTGATTGCAGATTCAATTTCTTTGCTGGTAGTAAGTCTGTTCACGGTTTCTGTTTCTTCTTGATTCAGTTTTAGGAGGTTATTATTTCTAGGAGCACATCCAGTTCTTCTACGTTGTCCAATTTATTGGCAAATAGTTTTTCATAATGTTCTCTTATGATTGTTTATATTTCTGTGTTGTTTATTTTTTTTCCTCTGTCATTTGTGATTTTATTGATTTGGGTCTTTTTTTCTTCTTGATAAGTCTGGATTAGAGGTTTATCAGTTTTATTGATTTTTTTTTTTTTTTCAAAGAAACAGCTTCTGGTTTCATTGATCTGTTTTATTATTAGTTTTAGGTTTTGTTTGTTTGTTTACTTTTAGTTTTTATATAATATACTTCTGCTCTAATCTTTATTTTCCTTCCTTCTGCTGGTTTTAGGTTTTGGTGGTGGTTCTTTTTCTAATTCCTGTAGGTACAAGGATAGGTTGTTTATTTGAGATTTTGCTTGCTTGAAGTAGGTCTTTATTGCTAGAATTTTCCCTCTTAGAACTGCTTTTGTTGTATCCCAGAGGTCTTGAACCATCTTTTTTCATTTTCATTCATTTCTGGTATTTTTAAACTTTTTCTTATTTCCTTGATGACCCATTCATTTTTAGTAGCGTATCATTTACCCTCCATGTATTTGTGGGCTTTTCAGATTTTTTCTTGTGGTTGACTTTAGTTTTACAGTGTTGTGGTCAGAAAAGATGCATGGTGTAACTTTGGTCTGTTTAAGTTTGCTGAGGCTTATTTTGTGAGCTAATATGTGATCTGTTCTGGAGAGTGTTCCATGTGTATTTTGTTTTAGGATGGAATGTTCTGAATATATCTATTAAATCCATTTGTTCCAGTGTGTCATTCAAAGACATTGTTTCCTTGTTGATGTTCTGTTTAAATGATCTGTTCATTGATGTAAGTGGGGTGTTCATTATTTACTGTTTTATATATTTGGGTGCTCCCATGTTGGGTGTGTAAATATTTACAATTACTATATCTTCTTGTTGGATTGTTCCCTTTATTATTATGTAGTTTATATATAGCTTCTTTATCTCTTTTTACAGTCCTTGTTTTAAGATCCATTTTGTCTGATATAAATATTGCTACTCTGGCTTTTTTTTTTTTTATATTTTATTTATTTATATGACAGAGGGAGAGAGATCACAAGCAGAGCAGCAGGCAGAGGGAGAGGGGGAAGCAGGCTCCCTGCTGAGCAGAGAGCCCGATGTGGGGCTCGATCCCAGGACCCTGAGATCATGACCTGGGCCGAAGGCAGAGGCTTAACCCACTGAGCCACCCAGGTGCCCCTGGCTTTCTTTTGACATCCATTTGCATGATAAATATTTCTCCACCCCCCCATTTTCAATCTTTACGTGTCTTTAGGTCTAAAGTGAGTCTTTTGTAGGCAGCATAAGATGAATCTTCTTTTTTTATCCATTTTGTCACCCTCTGTTTTTTGATTCAAGTGTTTAGTCCCTTTACATTCAAAGTAATTATTGATAGGTGTGTGTCAATTTTATTGCTTGTTGTTTCTGAAGACTTTACCTGATTCTTTCTAGTCTTTCTCTCTTTCATAGTTTTCTGGTTTTCTTTAGTGATATATTTGGATTTTTTTCTTTATTCTTTGCATAATTATTAGTGGTTTTTGATTTATGATTACATTTAGGTTTGTATATAATGTATTCTACATATAGCATTCTATATTAAGTGGGTGATTGTTTAAGTTTGAACCTATTCTTACCCCTCCCCATGTTTTAGGTGTATGGTGTCATATTTTACATCCTTTTGTTTTGTTAGATCTTTGACTGATTTTTTATACAAATATTCATTTTTACTGCTTTTATGTTTCCTAACTTCATATTGTCATTTTTGGTCCTTCTTTTCCACTCAAAAAGTCCCCTTTCAATATTTCTTGCAGGACTGGTTTAGTGGCCACAAACTCCTTTAGTTTTTGTTGGGGAAACTCTTTGTTTCTCCTATTCTGAATGATACCCTTGCTGGATAGAGTATTCTCGGCTGCAGGTTTTTCCCATTCAACGCTTTGAATATATTATGCCACCCTTTTCCGGCTTGAAGAATTTATGCTGAAAAATCTGCTGATAACCTTAAGGGGTTTCCTTTGTATGTAACTGTCTCCTTTTGTCTTGCTGCTTGTAATGTTTTTTCTTTATGACTATATTTTGCCATTTTAATTATAATATGTTTTGGTGTGTATCTGCTTTTGTGGATTTTGTTGGGGCTCTATGTGCCTCCTAGATCTCTCTATCTGTTTACTTCCCCAGATTAGGGAAGTGTTCAGCTATTATTTCTTCATATAAATTCTCTGCCCCCTTTTCCCTCTCTCCTTCTTCTGGGATCCCTATAATATGAATGTTACTATGTTTGATGGAGTCACTGAGTTCTCCAACTCTATTGTTTTTGGATAATTCTTTTTTCTCTCTTTTGTTCAGCTTGATTACTTTCCATTACTCTGTCTTCTAGGCCATTACTTTGTTCGCCTGCTTCTTCTAGCCTGCTGTTCATTCCATTGAGTGTGTTTCTCATTTCATTTATTGAGTCCTTTATCTCTTTTATTCCTTATCTCTATATTAATGGTCTCACTGATGTCCTCCACTCTTTTCTCAAATCCAGTGAGTATCCTTAAGATCATTGCCTTAAATTCTCATTCAGCTATGTTACTTAGAACTGTTTTGCCCAGATCTCTGGCCTATGGCCTTCCTCTTCTTTCATATGATATAAATTCCTCTGTCTTCTCATTTTGTCTAAGTCTCTGTGCCTGTTTCTGTTTGTTAGGAAAGTCACTTACGGCTCCCGGTTCTAGAGGGTAAGCTTTATGAAGAAGAGGTCTTGTAGTGCTGTGCCCTGTAGTGTAGTGTCTTCTGGTCCCCAAGACCCGGTGCTTCTGGGATGTATCCAGTGTGTGGTACATGCACTCTCCCGTTGTACTATAGTCTATTTTTCATCCAATTGTCTGCAGAGGCTCTCTTTGCCTGCGTTGAGCAGTGTTTGGTCCTGGCTTGACTGTGGCGACTTTTAACTAGCTGTGCTCTGGTCTGCTAGTAAAATGAGACCTGTTACTGCTGCTGCGTGGAACCAAGGCCTCGGAGAACGTCCTGTGGGGAGACAGGTGTTGGCAGGGGTTTGGGGCCAGTCTTCTTGGGGAAGGACCTGCTGTAGCGGGACTGAGGCAAGTGTGACTGGGAATGGTGGTTCCAGAGCACAGGGGAGCTTGGTGTTGTTGGTGCTGCACTGGTTCCCGCAGCTAGCTCTGTTTATGCTGAGGTTGGGAGAGGGAAATGGCACCAGCCAGTTTCTTTGTTTCTCGGGGGTGTCTCTCTGTAAATGCTGTTTCTCTGGAACACTCTTCGAGATGAGCAGCTAACCTCCCCACTGTGTGCCCTAGCTCCTCTTCAGATGGCTGTTTCCATGCTGTGTGTCTGGAGGCTGTTTGCCCTGCCGTTTTTCCAAGAGCAACACCAGTGTCTTCTGAGCTCTACCAGTGCCAAACACTCCGACCTTTAAAACTTCAGGCTTTCTGCCTTTAGCTCAGGTCGTGATCCCAGGGTCCTGGGATCGAGCCCCGCATTGGGCTCTCTGTTCCGCGGGGAGCCTGCTTCCTCCTCTCTCTCTCTCTGTCTGCCTCTCTGCCTACTTGTGACCTCTGTCTGTCAAATAAATCAATAAAATCTTTAAAAAAAAACCCAAACTTCAGGCTTTAAGTACTCCTGATTGTAAGAACTCATGACACTTGGACCCTTTCACTTTCCAAGCCAGTTGCTATGGGGATTCATCTTCCCCAAACCCGTGTGCTGGTTTGTCTTGCACCCTTCTCTGTGACTGCAGCTCCCTCCCCACTGCAGTTGCCACATTTTCTCTTCCAGTCTGTATCTCTGCACTTCCTGTCGCCTTCATTTGGCCTCTTCTGTACCTTCCGTTGTGGAGTTTGTTCTGCCAGTCCTCAGATCGATTCTAGGATATTTAGGGTGATTTGATAGTTATCTACTTGTATTCAAGGAACGAGGTGAGCCTAGGCCCCTCCTGCTTGGCCACCATCTTTTCTTCTCTCCTCTAATGTGTAATTATTTTTGTATTTTGTTGAGTTTTATTTGAATATTTATTAAAGGTTTTTGCATATCCATGAGAGATGTTTGTCTATAATTTTCTGGTTTTATACCATTTTTGTTTGGTAGCAGGATAATACTAGTTTTACAAAATGAATTTGGGATATATTAATTCCTTTTCTGTGTTTTTGAAGAGATTGTATAGTATTGATGCAAATTCTTATTTAAACATTTGGTAGAATTTATCAGTGAAACTATATTGGCCTGGAGATTTCTTTTTTTGTGTGAGTTTTTAAATTACAAATTCAATTTTTGGTATCTGCAGGGTCTGTATTGTTATCCTTGGTTTTGTTTCTGATATTGGTAATTGCCGTAAATTTCTCTTTCAGCACTTCTTTGGCTGTGTCTTCACATTTTTAATATGTTATCTTTTCATTTTCATTCAGTTCAGTGCATTTTTTAATTTCCCTTGAGACTTATTCTTTGATCCGTGGATGATATAGAAGCATGTTACTTAGTTTCCAGGTGTTTATTGTTTTTCTTGTTATCTCTCTCTAGTCTCTAGTATGATTCCAGTGTGGTAGAAAACACACCTTTTATTATTTCAATTCTCTTAAATTTTTTGACGTTTGTTTTGTGGGCCAGGATATGGTCTATCTTAGTGTATGTTCCACAAATGTTTGAAATGAATTTGTATTCCACTGTTGTGTGAAGTGTTCTATAAACTGCCCATATCCCATGGACTGATGATATTGCTCAGTTTGATATTGTACCCTTGTTGATTTTCTAGTTCTTCATTTATTGACAGAAGGATGTTGAGGTTCCCAGCTGTAATTGTGGATTTCTCTCTGTTTTTAGTTCTGTTAGAATTTGGTTTATATATATTGCAGCTTTGTTGTTTGGTACAAACACATTTAGTATTGCTACACACACACACACACACACACACACACACACACGTACATTTAGTATTGCTACACACACACACACACACACACACACACACGTACATTATGGATATGTAAAAACCCTTACTAAATATTACAAGTAAAACTCAACAAAATACAAAAATAATTACACATCAGAGGAGAGAAGAAAAGATGGCGGCCAAGTAGGAGGGGCCTAGGCTTGCCTCATTCCTTGAGTACAGCAAGGTAACTATCAATATCTATATATGGATTTTTGATAATGTCCCTATGTCTTGTAGCTTTCTTTCTTCTGACGTGTGCTTTATCTGCTATTAGTGGAGCTGTTTTTACTTTCTTTGAATTAATGTTTGCATGACATATCTTTTCTCATCCTTCTTTCAGCCTGCCTATACTGTTAACGTTTGCAATGAGTTTCTTGTAGATATCATATGGTTGAGTCATGTTTTCAATCTACATTGTTAATATGGGTTTTTAATTGGTGTATTAGAAGATTCAGCAGATCAGGACTTAAGTCTGGTTTCTTTTCTTTTCTTTCTTTTTTTAATTTACTTTTTTTATCTTATTTTTTTAAAGATTTTATTTATTTATTTGCCAGAGAGAGCGAGCGAGAGCCAGCACAGGGAGGCAGAGTGGCAGCAGAGGCAGAGGGAGAAGCAGGCTCCCCGCTGAATAAGGAGCCCAATGTGGGACTCGATCCCAGGACGCTGGGATCATGACCTGAGCCAAAGGCAGTCGCTTAACCAACTGAGCCACCCAGGCGTCCCTCTTTTTTTTTTTTTTTTTAAGATTTTATTTACTTACTTTATAGAGAGTACAAGTGGGGAGAGGGAGAGGAATGAGCAGACTCCACACTAGTGTGGAGCCTGATGTGGGGCTCAATCCCATGACCCCAAGATCACAACCTGAGCTGAAAGTAAGAGTGATGCTCAACTGACTGAGCCACTCAGGCGCCCCTTTTCTTCCTTTTCAGTGTTCTAGGGTTTCTTTCTTTCAAATAAATAAGTAAAATCTTAAAAAAAAAAAAAAAAAAGAGAGAGACAGTGAGAGAGGGAACACAAGCAAGGGGGGTGTGAGAGGGAGAAGCAGGCTTCCTGCCGAGCAGGGAGCCTGATGTAGGGTTCAATTCCAGGACCCCGGGATCATGCCGTGAGCTGAAGACAGATGCATAACTGACTGAGCCACCCAGGTGCCCTTAGGGTTTCTTTTTAAAACAAATCATTTCCTTCTTGTTGAGAGAACTTCCCTTAGTCATTCTTTTAGGGTATGTCTACTGGTGACAAATTTTCCTAGTTCTGCTTCATCTGAGGAGGTCTCGATTTTGCCTTCATTCCTGAAGAGTATTTCCACTGTGCATAGGATTCTGGCTTGACAGTCTTTTTCTTTCAGACCTTGAAAATTGTTTTGCCACTTCCTCTGGCCTCCATGGTTTTTGATCTGAAATCTTCTCTCGTTTTTTCTTTTCTTTATTTCATACACTTTCTTCATTTCTTCTAATACTTTTTCAGCCCAGCTTAGTCTCTCCTTTCCTTCTGGGACTCTGCTGACAGGTGTGCTAGATGTTTTGTTAGAGTCCCACAGGTCCCTGGTGCCCTGTTCATTTTCCCTCCGTTTTCCCTCTGTTGTTCAGAGTACGTAATTTCTGTTGTTGTCTTCACGTTCACTGCACCTTTCTTCTGTAATCTCTGTTCTTCGGTCTAGCTTATGCACTGAGCTTATTTTGATTATTGTACTCTTTATTTCTAGTGTTCCCATTTGGTTCTTTTTATCTCCTGTTTCTTTGTTGAGTCTCTCTATGTTTTTCATTTGTTTCTAGTGTGTTCATAACTATCTGTTGAGCCATTTTTATCACGGCTTTTAAAAATTCTTTGTTAGATAATTCTAACATCTCTTTCTGTCATCTTAGTGTTGGTCTCTCTCTATTTTTTTTAAAGATTGTATTTATTTATTTAACAGACAGAGATCACAAGTAGAGAGGCAGGCAGAGAGAGAGAGAGGGGGGAAGCAGGCTCCCCGCTGAGCAGAGAGGCTGATGTGGGGCTCGATCCCAGGACCCCGAGATCATGACCTGAGCCGACGGCAGAGGCTTAACCCACTGAACCACCCAGGCGCCCCTTTTGTTGGCCTTTATTTATTGTCTTTTTTCACCCAGTTGAGAAATTCTTGGTGTGATGAGTGATTTTCAGTTGAAACCTGGATATTTTAGTGTTAAAAATTTTATGTGGATATTATCTAATGATTGTTTCAGCTGGCTTTCTGCGATACCGCTCTGGCAGAGGAAATTGTATTAGATTGAGGTAGAAGTCCAGCTTCCCTCCTCAGTCTCCATTGACACTCATGGATGGGGCCGGGGATTGGGGCTCCTCATTCCTGCTCTCCATCTGGTCTCCACTGACACCGCAGTGGCTTTGTACTACAGGGTGATGGTGAAAGTCCTGATTCTGAAATTACCCCAGTGGAGAATTGGGGTGAGTCACCCTTACTACCAGGTGGTGGGGTGGAAGTCCAAGCTTGTGACTTGATCTTGACTGTGGGATGGGGTGTGTGGTGTGTTACCACCCAGCATGGATGAAAGTCCCACCTCCTAATCCATCTTCTTCAACACTGCTCTAGCGGGTGGTTTGGTATGCCTCATTACAGCCTGGCAAGTGGAAGTTTAGGCTGCCTGGTTGGCCTTTGCTGACCTAGGGGTCGATGGGGGTGGGTCATAGTTCTTCTGAAGCTTGTGGCCAGTGGTATAGAGAATTGCTATCTAAAAAGTTTTCTGTCTTGCCATGTTCCCTTTTCTTGGTCTTTTGGCTAGCGAGAGCAGGCTTTCACTGGGGCTTTGTTCTGTTTGGTGTTTCCAGGTTCCTGGCTTCTTTGGCTCTGGACTATATGAGGCACAAAGAAAACCCAGGGAACTCAACACAGTATCTTCCCTTGGGTTCCAGAGATGTTGGGTTGTCTTTTACTCTATCTTGCACAGCTTTCTTATGTTTGCTTTATATATGGTGTCCAGGGCTTTTTTTCTTAATGGAAGGAAGTGAAAGTCTTGTCTTTGTTTTCAAAAGATGTTTTTATGGGGTATGGAACTCTGTGTTGACATTTTTATTCTAACATCCCAAAGATGGGACTGCATTGTCTTGTGTTTCTGACAAGAAGTCTGTTGTCAGTTTTACCTTTGTTTCTATGTATATGTTTTTATTACGAACTGCTTTTTTTTTTTAAGATTTTATTTATTTATTTGACAGAGATCACAAGCAGGCAGAGAGGCAGGCAGGCAGAGAGAGAGAGAGAGAAAGGAGGAAGCAGGCTCCCTGCCGAGCAGAGAGCGCAGTGTGGGACTCGACCCCAGGACCCCGAGATCATGACCTGAGCCGAAGGCAGAGGCTTAACCCACTGAGCCACCCAGGCGCCCTTACTTACTGGTTTTATGATGCTCTCTTTATCACTGTTCTCAGCAGTCTGACTGAGTGACTGTTTGTGTAGTTGTCACTTGTCTTCTGTTTGGGATTTGTTGAGGTTCTTAGGTCTATAAATATACTGTTTCAAATTTGTGTGGCTTCTAGTCATTAAAAAAACTTTTATGTTTGTAACTGGAGCACCATTAACCTTTTCTGGTGTGTAGTTCTATGAATTTTAGCACAGGTCTAGATTCATGCACACCACCACCTCCTCAGGACACAAAACTGTAGAATCACTCTAAAAGTCTCCCTTGCGTGCTCTGTACACAGTCATTATTTCCTGAGATATTTGTTCTGTCCCCTCAGACTCCAGTTACGTGTGTGTTTAGGGACTAACTTGGAGTCCTGCTGCTCACTGATAAGCATATCTGTTGTTGTTGTTGTTGTTTTGAGTTTGTGTATGATTCATTATGGAACATTTCTGTTGCAGAGTCTTCAAGTTCACTGATCTTTTCTCCCCTTCTGTCTAATCTATTGTTAATCTTGCCTGGTGTGTTTTTCATCTCAGAGGTTCTACTTTTCACCTGTAAAATACGTTTGACTCTGTTTCCATGACTCTCCCTAACATGCTCTTGTTCTCTTCTACCTCCTTAAACATGGGATTGATTATAATGTACAATGTCTTTTTTTTAATGTCATTGTCTTTTGATTCTATTATTTGTGCCATTTCGGGGTCTGTTTCTATTTATTTTCTCCTTGTTGTTGGTCGTTACTGCATCTTTGTATGCCTTGTGGTCTTTGATTAGAACTTTATGTTTTGGGGTGCTGGAGGGTTTTTTTTTAATCCCTATAAATATTTTTGAGCTTTATTCTGGAACACAGTTATATCATTTGGAAATGGTTTGAGCCTTTCAGTGCTTTTAAAGCTTTGTTAGGCAGGTTCCGAGCGGCCTTTCGTTTAAGGCAGAGTTTCTCAATCTCGGCACTATTGATGTTTAGAGCCAGATAATGCTTTGTTGTGGGGGCCGGCCTGGGCTTCTTGTAGGATGTTTAGCGGCATTTGTGGCCTCTGCTCACAGGATACCAGTAGAACCAGTTAGTCATGAGCTAAGAATGGTTTTCACATTTTTCTAAAGTCGTGAAAGGGAAGAAGAAAAGAAGAATATGCAGCAGAGACCCCATATGTGGCCACAAGACCAGAATATATATGGAGAGGCTTTCAGACTCTTGTAGAGTGACTTTTTTTTTTTTTTTTTTTTAGCTATTTGAGACAAATGCTAGTATAAGAGAAAACTTCTTTTTCCAGTACAAAGAGTAGTTAAGAGCACAGGCTTTGAATATGAAGGAAATATTTGAGTCCAGGATGTGTCTTCCACTTAATACTATTTGACATTGGGCAGAATTTTCACTCTCTGAGCCTCAGTGTATTCTCTTATAAAATTGAACCAGTACATACTTACCACTTGGGTTTGTTGGAGAATTAAATGAGAATGAATGAAAGTATGTAGCTCAAGACGTGACCTGCAGTAGCTGTTATTACTTCACTTCAGGTGTGGGGCCCATATTTAAGATATTCTGTGATGTCTGTATGGAGTCCTATTTTGCTAATTTGGTGGATTGTGGCCTTGTCTTTCAGGTCATGCAGAAGGATTTTGTATGATGTGTACAATGCAAGCACATATCACCCAGGCACTCAGTAATCCTGGGGATGTTATTAAGCCGATGTTCGTCATTAATGAGATGCGGCGTAAGTATCATCTGTAGTAGTTTATGTTAGTATTTATTAGGTAATTAGTCTTAATGGCCTAACTGGTAAAAGATGAGCTCCTGGTGTATTATGGAAAACAAATATGTTTTATCATACGTGGGTATAGGTTTAATTAGTAACAAGTCTTTAGTAAAACATTTAGGATAGAAACACACTTTGAAACCACAAAGGATGACAGTGTAATAAGGTATTCAGTTTAATATAAGCAAATTAATTTTTTTTTTTTTTTTAAATAGGCTCCACGCTGGGCGTGGGCTCATGGGGCTCAAACTCACGACTGTGAGAGCAAGACCTGAGCCAAGATCAGGAGTCAGACATTCAACTGACAGAGCACCCAGGTGCCCTGCAAATTTAAAAATTTTAAAAACTCACTTTGTTGATAAGTTTTACAGTGATTCCCCCCACAAGATATTTGGATTACTACGCTGAGTTATAATATTGTCCCACAGGTTTTGTTTCATTTCTTTTTTTTTTTTTTTAAAGATTTTATTTATTTGACAGAGATCACAAGTAGGCAGAGAGGCAGGCAGTGAGAGACGAAGGGAGAAGCAGGCTCCTTGCTGAGCAGAGAGCCTGATGTGGGGCTTGATCCCAGGACCCCAATATCATGACATGGGCTGAAGGCAGAGGCTTAACCCACTGAGCCACCAGGCGCCCTGTGTCCCACAGGTTTCTTTAAATAGTTTTGAGTTGGTTTTAATTCAGTGAATGAGTATTATACTATGTATAGCATCAGGTATTATCAAACTAAAATTAATTATACTCTTAAAGCAACACTTAAACTCGTAACAGCAAATTTGTGGATAAATTTCACTTTTTCTATTTCATTTTTAAATGACTTGAAAATTTTCTTTTGCATTATAATGACCCCGATAGGGTATGTGAACTGCTTTAATGCACTCTCTGTATTTTTGTAATAAACTTTTACACCATCTTAATTGAGTTAGAAGGAAAAATGTGTGCAAATAAAAAAGACACCCTAACTGTTAATCTGGAATCTAGTGGGGTAATTACAGGGCTGGATAATTATACAGCGACAATCTATAAACCTTTTGCCTAAAAAGCTGCCGAAGATTAAGAGGTGTTCTATTGGCCCCCGGCAGTATTAACAGGTCGGAGGAGACAACACACACTTTTTTTTTTTTAAGAGATTTTATTTATTTATTTGTCAGAGAGAGAGAACAAGCACAAGCAGGGGGAGCAGCAGGCAGAGAGAGAAGCAGGCTCCCCGCTGAGCAGGGAGCCTGATGCGGAACTCATCCCAGGACCCTGGGAGCATGATCTGAACAGAAGGCGGACTCTTAACCGACTGAGCCACCCAGGCATCCCAACACAAAACATTTTTTTAAACAGTTTTGGATCCTGGCAGAATTACAGCCAGGGGAAATTTTGTTTGTTTAATTTTGTGTATATAAAAAATGATTTGATTGTTTTTAAACCTAGACTTTAAGGAAAGGT
Organism: Meles meles; assembly: GCF_922984935.1. Taxonomy (NCBI): domain Eukaryota; kingdom Metazoa; phylum Chordata; class Mammalia; order Carnivora; family Mustelidae; genus Meles; species Meles meles. Next base: position 12,054,968 of record NC_060086.1, read on the forward strand.
CATTGCTGTTTGTGTGCATGTATATTCACGAGCTCACATAACCCCCACACACATGGCGGGAGCACGAGATTGTCATTTTTGTAGGCAGAACTGGCAGAATACTGGCAGTTTCATATGGCTCAAGCTAATATATGTTTCTGTATATTCATTTATAGAAATTGGTCTGTTCATGTTTTAGTGTGACATTGTCTAGGCACTTGTTTTTTATTGTCATTTTGTCTTGTAGCCATTTAGTCCATTAGAAACAAGGCTGCTGGGCACCTGGGTGGCTCAGCTGGTTAAGTGACTGCCTTGGGCTCAGGTCATGATCCCAGAGTCCTGGGATCAAGTCCTGCGTTGGGCTCCCAGTGTCATGGGGAGTCTGCTTCTCCCTCTGACTTTCTCCCCTTTTATGCTTTCTTTCTGTCTCTGTCTCAAGTAAATAAAATCTCTTAAAAAAAAAAAAGAAAGAAAGAAGGCTGCAGAGATTCTGAGGACACAGTGTGTTCTGTGGGTTGTTGAGACAGAACCAAGATGCACTCAGACATTTATGTTCGCTGTGGAGTCTCTTAGGGAGACCTGAATTTAAGGTTGTAGGCACTAACATCTCGTTTCAACCAAATGTAACATTTTGAACAAAGTTCTGAGACAGTGCAGCTGAAGTTGAATTTATTCAAGGATAGTTTTGTTAGCTGCAGACCTGGAGCCTCTGGGCTCTCAGCAGCTCTAGCCAGTGTGTACTTGTAATAGTCTGCAGGGCGTGGGCCTTGCTGTCCTCAGGGTAGTGTGTGTGAGTGCTGCGTCCTCATAAAATAGTTAGCTGCTTCCTAGCTGACAGATGGCCCTGGGTGGAATGTCTGGGGGGTACAGCTGGGGCGTATCCTATGTGAAGATAAAACTTTGTCTTTACTGAAACTTCACAGGTATAGCTAGGCACTTCCGCTTTGGAAACCAAGAAGATGCCCACGAATTCCTTCAGTACACTGTTGATGCTATGCAAAAAGCGTGCTTGAATGGCAGCAATAAGTGAGTACAGCAAAGCGTCGGTCACTTCTTCCCTTGGCATCACTGGCTTACTGAAGTTCAGTCGTGCCTTTTACATGAATGTCCCGAGCTCTGTGTTTGCGTCCCTTTGACTTTGCACTGCCTCTTCCTCAAGCGATTGCCATCATTTTAAAATGATGGAAAAATTTTAAGGGTATGCTTACTATAACAATGTGGATTTAATTACGGAAGTCAGGAATTGGGGGTCGATTTTGCCATTACTCAGTTTCTCAGCATCAGCATCCCTTTGCAGATCTAAAACTATCCACTTTTCCTTTCTGGTTGTGCCCAGCATGTTTTCTGCTCCTCTCCAGCCTCTGAAATCTTTGTGTGTTCCCTGCTTCTTTCTTACTCTGGTCAGTTACCAATTCTTGCGTTTTCTTCCTTAAAATCTAAATGTAGACTCAAGAGGAAGATTGCGAGTACAACTAGATACCAAATCCTAACCCACTTGCATTTCCCGAACACACCTGGTAGATCTCCTGTTCCGCTCCCACCGTCGCTATCGCTGCCTTGGCTGGGCTCTGCTCACTTGGATGATGGACCCCAGGGCAGAGGAGAACGCCCTGCGCTCCCTGCCTTCAGCAGCTGGTCCACACGCCCAGTGTCGCAGCCTTGCTGCTCGCTTCCCGGCCACACTCCTGCCTCGTGTCCGCCCCCTTCTCAGTACTCTCCTGTCTCTTTCTGCCTCTCCCCACACCCTCACTGTGCTTTGGTCCAGATGAGACGACTCGCTGGCTGCCGTGCATACTGGTGTCTTTTTATTTCGTGGCTTCCTGTTTGAATTCTTGTTCTTTTAGAGGGGTCACAGCATCTGTAATTACTGTAGAACTCTTGTCTCATGTCACCGTTTATTTTTCAGATTAGACAGACACACCCAGGCTACCACCCTCGTTTGTCAGATATTTGGAGGATACCTAAGATCGAGAGGTAAAGTTTTATTTCAGGTTGATAAAGAGGTACATGCATGTGGTTAAAGAAGTGCAGTAGGAAAGGGTTAGCGATGGACAGTGTGTCTCCCTCCCCCCAGTTCAGAGTATAGCCTGCCAGGACTTTCCTAGGCACGAGCGGACTGAGAGTGTGTTGGATGGATCTCTTCCCTTTTTCCCTTAACATCTTGGTACATGCAGGTAACATGGTCTCTCACGGCTGAAGTAGAATTCCATTTGTTTAAGTCCCCTAACAATGGATATTGAAGCTGTAATTCTTCGGTGTTACTACCATTAGTCATTCATGGGACGTCCTTCTACAGTGCCTTTCTGTTCACGGAGAAGTGTCTAAGTAGGATGAGTTCTAAGTTATCAGAATTTCTGCATTGAAGGGTGGTGTGTGTGTTTTAAATTCTGATACTCCAGATCATTCTTCCAAGAGGTTATCCCCGTTCACATTCCAGCCAGCAGCACCCGTGGGCTGCACTCACGACACCTTGGCTCACACTGTGGGTCATATTAACACTCTTGTGCAATCTGAAAAATGTACTTTAAATTTTTTATTTGAAAATAATATTTTTGTGTTCTTTTGTGTCAGTAGTTGGTATCGCCATAAGGGTTACACTTTGCTTATTCTTTGCATTTTATTTTCATTTCAGTCAAGTGTTTAAATTGCAAAGGTGTCTCAGATACGTTCGACCCATATCTCGATATTACGTTGGAGATAAAGGTACGTGTGCTAGTTGTGGCGGCGAGGTCAGAAAAAGACAGCCAGACTCTGTGTGATCTTGTCTGTGGTTCATTTATAACTTCACTACACTTGCTAGAGAATACGGATTGAAAATGTTCAAATGCTGAGACTGTATTTAGAGGAAATAATGTAAGATTTGTAGCAGGGAGCTTAGGGACTTTTCTTGCCCTTTGACTTTTCACTTGATTGTGATAAAATCAAAATCTGTTGCCTGCATTAGCTTAATTTAGATGATTGTCACTGTTTAGAAGCTCTTTTGTTTCTTGCATTCTCTAAGCTCCTATTTTCTGTTAAGCTCTTACTTTATGATTACAAATGTAATACATGCTTAGGATGAAAATGAGGAACGTTGCAGATGTGTAGAGGGTCCCATCCCTCAGGGTGAAGCCTTAACAATCTGATATAAACTGTCCCAGAACCTATTATTTACTGCCTCTAACAACGCGATTACACCTTGGGCCTGTTTGGCCAGTGGCCACCTTCACGTACTTCCACTTGGCAGCCTCTCTGGGGGCATGCGCCTCGGGGGTGCGGCGGCCCGCTGAGCGTGGGCACCACCAGGCACAGGCCCTCTTCCTTGCTGGTGCTTGTTGGGTTTTTTTTTTTCCCCATTTTATGCTCTTTGGAATAACACTGCAGCAAGCAGCTTCTTTACACGTCATTCACTTGGATGTGCCTGGCGTTTAACGAAGGGAAAGGCATGGGATGGGTACCCGTATAAAAGTCAAAAGAGAAATTTCTACATAAAAATTCACATTGGCTTTTAGACTTTTGAGTCGTGTTTTCTCTTTCTTCCGTCGAGTGGCGGTGAGAGGTCCCGCGTGCTGATGCTGTCTTCTCTTTCCAGGCCGCTCAGAGTGTGAACAAGGCGCTGGAGCAGTTTGTGAAGCCGGAGCAGCTGGACGGGGAAAACTCTTACAAGTGCAGCAAGTACGCGGGTGTGGCGGCGGGGCGGCTTGCGGTGGGGCTGGGAGAGCCCTGTTCGCATCTGTGCCGTCTGGGAGGGCGTTGGGTCTCCGTGCTCCCAGGGCCGGAGCGCTCGGAGTCTGCCTGCACCTCTTGCCCCAGGGAGGTTCCGTGCCCCATGACTGGGCGGGTTTGCGGGGGGGGCGGTCCACGGTAGCTGCTCGGCCTTGCGCGGCCCGGCTGACGCGTCTGTGGTGAGCAGCGTTTTCGTGGACTCCTTGTTAGAGGCGCCGGTGGAGTGGGGCTCGCCTTCTCTGAGAGCAGTTAAGGCTCTTGCTCTCTCCGCTGCTTCTCACCCAGGATTCAGGGTGGTAACTGCTGGAAACATCCAGTGTTGATGATTCACTGCTGTGTTTCCCTGTGAAGTCAAGAGAGCCTCTGTTTGAAGAAAGTCCAGTTTCACATGTTTCAGTGGATTTTCATTTTTTTAGAAGCTGGTACTATGGGTGATCGTTACCAAATACTCATGTCTTGGGGGGAAAGCTCCCCACAGCCACAAGTACCTCTCCTATTCTAAGTTCCACGGATGTTCAGTTGGTTTTGAGTTGAGAGAATTCTGTATTTAACCTAATTGAAAAATTATCAGTGACTATGGGGCTTCTCAGAATCTGTCCTAGCTTCCTTTTTTCTTTTATGCTATTGAGCAATCTCCCTCTGTCGTAAATTTTAGTGTTTTCACTGTTGGTTGAGAGGAGGAGTGGTGTGTTTTATCTAGCAGCTTTCTTTTGGTTTGGCGGGAAGTGTTTCAGAAAAATAACAAGGGAAAGACTTAAAAAATACGTATATACATACACATATCTTCTTAATCCTTTGTTTCTGTTTATTTCAAGGTGTAAAAAGATGGTTCCAGCTTCAAAGAGATTCACTATACACAGATCCTCTAATGTTCTTACACTTTCTCTGAAACGGTTTGCAAATTTTACTGGTGGAAAAATTGCTAAGGTAGGAAGATAATATTAATAACCTTTTATGTGCTTATGTGTCAGTAACTATCAAGTGTTATACACGACCTAACTGAACAGTTTGTTACCTTGATTTCCTGGGTTGTTCTGGTGCTTAGTGGGGAGAAACGTGCCCGAGCTTTGAGCTGGTGTAGTGTGCCGTGTGCGTTCCTGAGTGCAGTTTCTCTGTCCTTTAGCTGGTTGGACTTTCTGACAACAAAACTGGTAACTGTGGTCTGCACTTGGGCGTCGCGGTCAGGGAAAGTGGGGACACAGGGAGAGCCGGTGTCATTCACGATCCAAGAGTCGGCTTTCTTTGTCGAGATTTTCTCAGGGCAGCACACTGAATTTTCGTGAAGACTGGATGTATCAGAAATCAGTAGTATGCAAGAGATCTAAACAGTCCCTTCCCAAAGTAGTAAAGCCACGTGCGACCGACTTCCAGAATTAGTGTTCCATCGCGTCCCGTGGCCGATTCAGAGGGTTTGCTTAATGCAGAGCCTTGTCTGCTTCAGGGAAATCAGGAAGGGTGGGAGCGCACGAAGGACGTGCGGGCTCAGGGTGGCTCCAGGCTGGTGGTGCCTTTTGAAGTGTGGTTCAGCGTGTTAGGTTTCTGCTGGAACATCTGAGGGCACAGAGCCCGACGGCGCGCGGCTCTCCGTGGGGATATGCGGAAGGATCTGGGCCTTCAGAAGCGACATTCCTGATCCTCTCCCCGTTTCTGTGTAGGATGTGAAATATCCTGAATATCTTGATATCCGACCGTACATGTCTCAGCCGAATGGAGAGCCGATTATCTATGTCCTGTACGCGGTGCTGGTGCACACGGGCTTTAACTGCCACGCCGGCCACTACTTCTGCTACATCAAAGTAAGCGGTGTAGGCTTTGCCGTCTTAAAAGAACCTCTGAGGTAGCGCTGGCTCTTGGGGGGCAAGGTGGGGCTTTGCCAGTGAAAATACGAAGGCCCATTTTTCTTACGTTCCTGTGTGGTGTTCCGTCTTCGTCCGATCGTATCTAATTCCACTTTTGTTGCCTATCTTGCAGGCGAGCAATGGCCTCTGGTACCAAATGAATGACTCCATCGTATCTACCAGTGATATTAGATCGGTCCTCAGTCAGCAAGCTTACGTTCTCTTTTATATCAGGTACCATCAGGAAAACGGATTTTCACATTTTCTCTTGTGTCCTTTCTCTTCATCTCAGCAGCATATTTAAATTCCGTATTCGGTTATTGAAACATCAACTTACTGGGGCCAGCAGAGTAAGGGAGGTCGTTTTTGGGTGTGGATTAGGAGTCGGATTTGGCCGTGACGAGCTGACGGTGAAGCACGCAGAGAAGGCGCCCAGTGATGGTGGAGGAGGGTGGGCTGCTGCTGGCAGCACATGGGAGGGGCCTGGGGCTGGGGAGGCAGCGTGTGGAGGCCTCAGAAAGGGGCCTCTGAGGACCTGGGTGTGGTCTCCTCTCAACCACTGAGCGTCGACAGCTAGTCACGTTCCTGGGCTGGGCCTGGCTGGGCACCGGCTCACCGTTCCCCATTGCTGCTGCACGCTCTGACTCGCTAACTCCATTTCTGGAAATGTGTGGTCTTAGAAAAACTCTGATGTGTGCTCTAAGGTATTCATTTATAGTAGCTGAAAATTAAGAACATCCTAAAGTTTCCAATATTAGGAGAATGAGTGTGTACATTGTAGCATGTCTATGTGTTGGACTATTATGCAGCTGTTAAAAATGGTTTTTATGATGACCCTTTTTTCCCCTAAATGATACAAGAGAGTGCTCTGTATATATGGAGAAAAAGCAGTTTGAAATCTTTCACAGTGGAATAGAAAAAAACAGTACAGGCTAAAGCCTGGAGGATATTCCAGTAAATCTGAACAGTAGAAGCCTCTCATGGGTGAGATGAGGCATAGTGTTTGTGTGTTTAACTTCTGGATACAGACTTCCTATACGAGCATGTACTTATAATTAGAAAAATATAAGTAAACAGAAAAGAAGAAATGCTTTCAGGTAGTGGCATCTCTGGAACACACAATCAAAAATACCACTTGCACGGTTACCTTTGTGCCTCCCCGTGGGGCCCACCTGCCACTAACCTTGACCCAGAGGGGATCCTGTGCGAAGCTCCGTGCACTGAAGCTTCTCGGTCTGGTCCCTGCGGGGGCTACAGATGAATCTCTCCTAAGGACGTGCCCTATGAAGCCTTAACTGCTGTCACTCTCTGTCCCCAGGTCCCACGATGTGAAAAATGGAGGTGAACTCACTCATTCCACTCACAGCCCCGGCCAGTCCTCGCCCCGACCTGTGATCAGCCAGCGCGTTGTCAACAACAAGCAGGCTGCATCAGGGTTTATCGGACCACAGCTCCCCTCTCACATGATGAAGGTAACATTCCAGAGGTGGGATGTAATCTCTGTGGTAACTTGGGTATTGTTCAGAGCCTCTGGTTAGCACTGCAGGAGCCGCCGTGTCCTCGTGCACCTGAATGCCTTGTCAAAAAAGTTTATACAAGCCGTTAATTATAAAATATTTCATATACACAGAATATCTCAGGGTATGAATGTAACGAACAAGAGAAAGGTCTGGTCATGGGTATAAAACACTAGAGCATAAGTGAGAGAGAGCACAAGAGCCCAGGCAGAGGGAGAAGCAGATTCCCTGCTGAGCCGGGAGCCTGACGCGGGCCTTGATCTGAGGACCCCAGGACCATGACGTGAGCTGAAGGCAGCTGCTTAACTGACAGAGCCCCTAGGCTCCCCTGAACACTAGAGATTTTATTATTTTTTATTTTTTTAATTTTTATATTTATTTATTTATTTATTTATTTATTTATTTATTTATTTATTTTTAAAAGAACTTATTTATTTATTAGAGATCACAAGTAGGCAGAGAGAGGGGGAGGCAGGTTCCCTGCAAAGCAGAGAGCTGGATGCGGGGCTTGATCCCACCCTGGGACCATGACCTGAACGCTGAAGACAGAGGCCTTAACCCACTGAGCCACCCCGGCGCCCCAACACTAGAGATTTTAGCTCTCACTTTGGACTTTTATTCAGAGTGTACTTAATATTTGGGGATTCTGTTTTTTTTTCTTTTTTCTTTTTTTTCTTAAGATTTTATTTATTTATTTGACAGAGAGACAGAGTGAGAGAGGGAACACAAGCAGCGGGAGTGGGAGCGGGAGCGGGAGGCTTCCCGCTGAGCAGGGAGCCTGATGCAGGCTCAATCCCAGGACCCTGGGATCATGACCTGAGCTGAAGGCAGAGGCTTAATGACTGAGCCATCCAGGTGTCCCAATATTTGGGGATTCTTGATGAATGCTAGAAACAGGAGAGCGACTCACAAAAAGTTTATTTTCACTGTATTCATATGGCCCTTTCAGGAGTGTGGTGTGTCCTGTCCGCCGTCCAGCGGCTCAGACGCACCCCCTGGTGGCCGATGCCCTTGTCACGTGACAGACCTTCAGGAGGGAAGGCCAGACGTTTGCTGGCCTGATGCAGTGATTATGGGCAGCATCCGAGGGTGGAAGCAACGCGGCCCCCCACCCCCACCCTGTACCGTAGTGCAGTAACAGCCTTTCCATTTGAGCGGATTTGTTTTGAATCAGCAGATGGTCTAGCTGTGTGCTGTATTTTATGGACATCGGCTAGTGTTGGGATTGTGGCCGGAGTCACAAAGCCAGTGCCCCTGGGAGCCGGGCAGGTAACGGGTGCCTGCCTTGGCTCTGCTTAATAGCGATGCCAGCACCCTGGTCAGCTGGAAGCACGTGCGCTGGGTGGAAGGGTGGCGAATACTGATTTTTTTCAAGGTTTTTTGTTTTCCTTCATGTGCAACCTTCAGATGTATTCAGGTATTTGACAAAACTCTGCGAAGGCCACGCAGAACACCTCCGTGAATTGCGGTCTCTCCCACGGCCACCAGTTTGCCGCTTAGGATAGAGCAGCATAGGTGGAGTGAGGAGCAGGACAGCTCAGGAGTAGGACTCGGGGGCGTGGAGGGAGGGGACGGTGCCCCAGGCCGCTCTGTGTCTGCCCATGCCACCCATCTCCCTGCTAGCTGGCACTTCCTTCTGCCTGTATGGCAGCGGGCTTCCAGGAAACCCAGCCAAGGGAAGCATGCGTGACTCTGTGCCCAAGGGGGCTTCTTCATTTCTGTCAGAATGGAGCAGAAAGAATTGGGGCTGGGGTTTGTTCTGGACAGAATAGTTGTTGATTACTTACCAGAAAACAGGGACCCATGGAAGGTTTATGGCCAAAGCGGACAGGAGGAGGAGGTGTTTCTAGGTGTGGGAAACTTGATGTTTTTTTTTTTTTAAAGATTTTATTTATTTATTTGACAGAGATCACAAGTAGGCAGAGAGGCAGGCAGAGAGAGGGAGAGGAGGAAGCAGGCTCCCTGCTGAGCAGAGAGCCCGATGCGGGGCTCGATCCCAGGACCCTGGGATCACGACCTGAGCTGAAGGCAGAGGCTTAACCCACTGAGCCACCCAGGCGCCCCGAAACTTGATATTCTAATAAAGAAGATGATGAGCAGAAAGGGAAGGGCCCCTAGCCAGACTGGATTCTTTGTGACTGTACCTGGGCTCTCATCTCCTTGGGTCTTCTTTCTTCCAGAATCCACCTCACTTAAATGGGACCGGGCCACTGAAGGAAGCACCAAGCAGTTCCATTTCAAGTCCCAGTGGGAACCCCAGTGTCAGCCGGGCTGCCTCTGTCAATGCTTCGACTTCTGTTCAAAACTGGTCTGTTAACAGGCCATCAGTGATTCCAGAACACCCCAAGAAACAAAAAATCACGATCAGTATTCACAACAAGTTACCTGTTCGCCAAGGCCAGTCTCAGCCTAACCTTCACAGCGGGCCTTTGGAGACCCCCACCAAGCCTGTTCCCTCTTCTACCGTTACCAGTTCTGCAGCACAGCCTACCTCGAGCGCGCCTGCGGCGGCGGTTTCTAGTAAAGTCACAAAGCAGATGACCCCGAGCGAGTCCTGTTCTCAGCCCGTGATGAACGGCAAGTCCAAGCTGAGCTCCAGCGTCCTGGTGCCCTATGGCGCCGAGTCGTCCGAAGAGTCTGACGAGGAGGCCAAGGGCCTAGGCAAGGAGAACGGTCTCGGTACGATCGAGAGCTCGAACTCTTCTGTGCAGGATGTGGAAGATGACGAGGCCTCTCCGCTCGAGCTTCGAGAGCCCCTTGCTCTAAATGGTGCTGACAGTACAGACAGCGACCTGAAGGAAAACGGTCTGCCTTGTGATGGTGCCAGTTGCCAAGTCCCGCCTCCTCTACACTCAGAAAATCCCTTTTCTAAGGCGAACGGTCTGCCGGGAAAGGTGAGTGTCTTGGGGTGGCCCGGCGGGTGCTGGGAGGGGGGCTTTGATTCTCACATCCAGCCGCTCACTGGTTGCAGATCAGAGATCGGGAGGCGCCCGGCGGCAGTGAGGGTTGAAAGAGTTTTGTTTTTTATCGTAGTTGATGCCTGCTCCTCTGCCGCCTCTCCCAGAAGACAAAATCTTAGAGAACTTCAAACTCAGCAACAAGGTGAAAGGTTCGACAGAAGAAAGCAGGTAAGATGATGACGGGCAAGGAGACTGTGACGGCGCCCACGCGCTGTGCGCCGCTGTCTTAACTGCACACGTCTCATCGTGACCCTTTTGAATCCCTTGAATATATGCATGAGCTAGAGAAGTTGTTAAGTGCCTCTAGAAAAGGAAAGGAAAAACTTACTGGACAAATTGCCATTTTTCTGTGAAAACGATGTCCTTGAGCTAACGCTTTGTTCATCCTAGCCCTGTCTCTCTGGCTTAGGGACCCTACGGCCTGCTTCCAGGTCGGACACCTGGCCTGCCAGCGACAAACGTGAAGACTCGCTAAGGCTGTAGGGCAGGGCTTCTCACCTCCCATCAAGTTCAGATACGCTGCTCCTTCTAGAATCCTGAAATTTCATTCATAGATCAGTGCATCTCCACATTGAATGCTTTGTTTGCTTTTTTAAATCGGCACAATTCCTGAGTGTCATGTAACAGGAGTGAAAGACAGGAGGAATATACCAGCCGGTGGCGTTTTGGTTTGCCCACGAGTGCACGACGCCCCAAGCGTGTTTGCTGTGAGCCTTGCCATGTGGGACGTGGCCTGGTGTCCCGAGCGCAGTCCCACGCACACACTTCACCATCAGGGGTGTGATGTTCTCATAAGGGACAACTTTTGGTGACATTCTGGTTGTCCCCGGATTTACACAGTAGTTGTGTCCCTGGAAAATGTCACATCCATGAAGACTGCCAATAATCTCATAGCTGGGGTGTTCGTCCACATGGACGTCAGCTTGTGGGACGTGGGACCCTTCCTTACTCCCTGCATGTCACTGCCTGCCTTGTCCCTGGGCTCCCCCATCTCTGTGACAAACAGAATGCACCCCACATTTCAGAGTGGCCCCCGACAGGGGGTCTGCCCTTACTGAACAGTGGTCAGGAAGGTTTAGTTATTAAAACGGAGTGGAGCCAATCTTCAGATTACCTTCAAGAGGGGACGGCGTGACTCCCCAGTCACTTTGTAATGGTTTTCTTTTCATCCCTTCCCCAGTCTAGCTTAGTTTCTCCTCAAATGTCATGTGCATGAGGATGACCGTGGACGGTTGTGTAGACAGAACCGCGCATGTGTTGTGACCCAGTGGGTGTTGCTGTCACGTACTGGCACGAGACTCACGGCCGTGCCCGAGGGGACTTGTCAGTACTGATCTCATCTGTGCTCTCTCCCCCAGGGATTTTCCCACTACAAAGTGGGGCCCCTGGAGGGTTGTTAATGTTGGCTGGCAGTTTTCATTAACCTGGAGCAGACCTCGGGGACCCTGTAGCAGTCAAGGGCAGACAGAGTTCATGTCCTCCAGGAAGGTTTTCTAAAGCCTCACTGTACCCACTACAGCCTCCCGGTTCCTACATTCCGAGGGGCCGTTGGCTGGGTTTGGAGGCAGTGACTCTATCGGAGGCTCGGGAGAAACGCGGAGGAAAAGTTAGAGCCCCCAGTCGCCAATCTGACTATTCTGATCATTCACAGTTATTAAGAATTAGAAGTATAGGGGCACCTGGGTGGCTCAGTGGGTTAAAGCCTCTGCCTTCGGCTCAGGTCATGATCCCAGGGTCCTGGGATTGAGCCCCGCATCGGGCTCTCTGTTCCGCGGGGAGCCTGCTCCCTCCCCTCTCTCTCTGCCTGCCTCTCTGCCTAGTTGTGATTTCTCTCTGTCAAATAAATAAAAATATATATATAAAAAAAAAGGAATTAGAAGTATATCTGAAAACAGAAAGAGCCTACGACTGCAGGATTATTGCAGCTGAAAAATGGGATAGTAGATAAGCCTGATAGAGAATTTCATGTTTTTGTTTAATGAGGGAAAGAGAATGTTAGAGTTTCCAAAAATGATAAACCCAGTATGCAGCTCCAGCCAGATATGTTAAAGGCACAGATTATTTAAAGGAATGTTTTGAAGTTTTTGTCTTTGTGACCCATAATGCAATCAAGCCACTGACTGATTTATTGATTTCTTTGTTTTGATGGGGCTGCAGTGCTCCTGGAACAGAGGAAGGTCCTGCAGAGGATCCTGGTGCGGAGCTGGAGGCCGGCAGTCCCTCTCCCGAGTCCCGTGAGAAACCGGAGACCCTCACGAGCCTTAGCAGCAAGTTAAAGAAGGCTTTGCCACCCTCAGACCCCAGCGTCAAATCTACCAAAGAAGAACTCTCCGAAAACATTTTAGCAAAACCCGAGGAGTCTTTGCCCAGTGCCAACACCCTTTGCAGCAGCACTAAGAATACCGTGGTTGACGATCCACTCCCTAGACTGTGCAGCCCCGGGGACTTAACAGATGACCAGAGCAGACCACCCCAGGCCGTATCGGGGGCGTTACTAGAGAGCCCCCGGGCCTTGGCCGCAGTGGAGGCTGCGGGCAGTTCCAGCCCGAGTGCCCCGGTACACTCCGAGGGTGCCTGTGAGCACGAACTCTTAGTCTACATCAGTCGAGACACGTGCTCGGACTTGGAGGACCCTCCTCAGAGCGCAGGCGCAGCGGCCGAGGGCTTGCCCTCTCCTCAAGCAGACAAGATCACAGAAAATCATTCAGAAGGGGGCCCCGAACAAAGCAGCGGGGAGAAATGTGAAGAAAACATGGTTGGACAAAAAGTTCCAGATCATTCTCCAGTTAAGGAAAAAATCAGTATCCTCAGAAAAGTTGACCGAGGACATTATCGCAACCGAAGAGATCGTTCCTCCAGCGGAGAGCGTGCGCGGGAGAGCAGGAGCAAAACCGAGGAGCACTACCACAAAAAGCGGCACTCGTCTGTGCGGGAGCGGGGCCCCAAACAGGACCGCTACCGGACGGAGCACAGCGGCGGGGGCCAGCACCACCCTTGTCACGGCGAGAGGCTCAGCCCCGGCGAGCACCGCTCCCTGGGCAGGTACGGCCACCACCACTCCCGCGGCAGAGGCGGCTCGGACCAGGAGTGGAGCAGGTACCACCACCCCGAAAGCGAGCACTCCTGGGCCCGCGAGAAGTACTACCCCGACAGACTGCGGTGGGACAAGTGCAGGCATTACCACGACAGGTACGCCCTGTACGCGGCCCGGGAGGTGCGCGAGTGGAGGCCCTTCCCCGGCGCCCGCGAGTACGCCAAGGCGGGCCCGTCCGGCGGCCGGCCCTACAAGGACTACTACAGAGGGCGCAAGGGCCACGAGCTGCTCGCCAAGGGGAAGGACCGGCACCGCTTCGGCAGCCCCCGGGCAGGCCCGCCGCACGGCCTCCTCCCGTACCCCGACAAGGACCCCCACGAGAAAATTGCACTTGTGGCCGAAGACACCAGTTGTAGCCTCGCCGATCGCTTCCACGACCGCGAGAACGCCAAGTCCCGGAAACGGAGGTACGATAGCACGGAGAACAGCGCCGGTCACGTCGAGAAAAAGGCCTGGAGGGGCTTCCAGAAGGATCCCTTGGAAGAGCCTAAAGTGAAGAAGCACAAAAAATCAAAGAAGAAAAAGAAATCCAAAGACAAACACCGAGGCCGAGATTCCAGGTGAGGGTGAGGCCCAGTTCCGGTTCTGTGCCTGGGAGCCGGGCCTGGCCCCCCCGCGCGGGGCTGGCCGCGGCGGTGACGGCTGGATTCCTGCGGCCCGCTGTGCGGGGCGTGAGCTGCCGCCGAGGTCGATTTCCAAACCGCAGTTCCGAGCCGCCACTCCGGCGCGCTTCACGGTGCCGCAGAGCGGTGAGTGCCGCCGCCGGCCCCCGCGCTGCCGGACGGTGTGCCGCTGCGGCCGGTGCTGCGGGATCTCTGGGAGTGTGTGTGCCACGGCCTGTACTGAGAACTTGAGTTCTGGACTGTGTAACTGGTGTTCTTACTCTCCCTCGTCAGATGCGGTTATGTTTTCACGCCTGTTCGTGTTTTCTTGCACCTCGGGGCCTGCTGGCGGGCGGGCACGGGGAGGCCGCCGTCCCCGTGCTGCTGGCTGGCCCGCCGGCGGCGCGGGTCCGGGACAGCCACGGGTTGCCTCAGCCTTGTCTGTTCCTCTGGCTCCATTTCCCAGCTTGAGATCTAGTGGGGAAGTTTGTTTTTGTATTTCTAAAAAGCTAAATTGGGCGGAAATTGATTGTCTTGAAAATGACACAATGAGGTGCCTGACATCTGACATGTCTTGAGATGGAAGCCCTGGGGAACGGTTACAAAAGCCGAAGGGTCACAGACGCGGTTACCCGAGGGGAAACCTCCTTCCCGCCCGTGTGCCTGAGTCTCCTGGCGAAAGCATTCTGTCCCTCAGCCCCTTGTTTTCCTTCTTCTGGACTTGGGGCCAGCAATCTTTGCTCCCGAGCTCTGGAGTGGGGTGGAGGGTCCAGGCAGGTGACCTCACACCCTGGACCCCTGGACCCAGGCACCTCATCCGGCGAGCACGCGCACTGGCGCCCAGGGGGGGCCTTCCCCGGCACGTGTGAGCTGAGTGTCTGCCAGGGGGGGTGGAAGCCGAGGACCAGGCTGCTCGGAGGCGAGTTTGGTTTGTTGGTGGTTTGAGTTCTGGCTTCTTCTCCGCAGGCATCAGCAGGACTCCGATCTTTCAGTAGCATGCTCTGATGCCGATCTCCACAGACACAAAAAAAAGAAGAAGAAAAAGAAGAGGCACTCCAGGAAGTCCGAGGACTTTGTTAAAGACTCAGAGCCGCACCTGCCCAAGGCCGTCAGCCATGAGACTGTTGACCGTTTCCGGAGAACGGACGGCGCTTTCCCCCTCACCGACGGCCTGCCTCTGGAAGGTGCTGGGCCTTTCCGTGAGAAGAGAAAACACTTAAGGATGGGAAGCAGGGATGACAGGGGTCCTCTGTCTGAGTGTGGCCAGGGTAAGAGGAGACACTTGGAATTAAGACTATAGAAATGATTCTTGTTAACACCGGGGAAGAAACCCTCACTTGGCTTCGAAGGGGGTGCGCGTTCGCGGGAGCCCGTGCGCCCCGTCAGCTCCAGCCTTGGCTCCCAGGCATGGCACGGGCTTCAGCTGCCCGGTGGGGCGCTGCAGGGCGACCCCGTAGCACGTGTGTGAAACCGCAGGGACTTGGACCTGGGCTTGGCGGAGCCTCCGTGGCGAGACCTCTGGTCTGGGGCCCTGGCTGTGTGTCTCCTGAAGGACCAGGGCGTTCATTCTGAAGCCATTTCTGATCGAAGTACTTACACAGCGTGCGCTTTCCCTTTGGAGTCGTTAAACCTCTGGCATTCTGAGTGGAAGCTGAAGCTCCACGGGAGGGATGTCCCCTTTCGGCCCCTGGCCAGGCCGAGGCCTTGCGGGCACCTGTGATGTGGGGCCTTGGGTCCCGCTGAGCGAACCCCTCCAGGCTGGGGGCGTGGGGGGCTTGGATTCTTACCCCCTTGGCGCCGCTGTTTTCCGATGTCACCTCTTAGCCCTTTCTGCTCTGACTGCACCTGAAGCAGCCACTTGGCGCCTTCTGCTCTTCACCCAGGCCGCAGGGTGCAGGCCTGGAGCGGGGTGGCGGGCTCGACGGCCTCTGGGCCCCGTCGGGTCAGCCTGCTGCAGCCCGTGGGTGCCACCCATTTCCACGGGGCCTGCCGGTGAAGAAGGCCAAGGCCGTCGTGGGTTTGATATGGCTGGCGGAGCCAGAAGGAGATGTCGTGGCCCATGAGACACACCTGTGTCCGGAGCCGTGCATGGGGCGAGCCCAGCCTTCCCGCTTGCATGACGCCGCGCTGCCCTGGCGAGTCGCTTCCAAGAGCCTTGGTGGCCCCAAAGCGGGACGGGGTGGTCCTCTGGCCTTTCATATGAGGAGCTCGCTGAGCCCTGCCCTAGATGCCCGAGGGGCGCTTTCATGACTTTGATAGGGCATCTTGGTTGCCCACAGGCCCTTTGTGTCGTGAACTTGGGGGAGACACACGTTTGGGGGCAGGCCAGTCTGCCCCGTGGCCCGCTGTCAGTGCAGCTGCGGACAGAGGAGGGCCAGACCGGCCGGGGCGTTGGCATTAGAGGAGCAAAGGCCGTGAGGGAGGCGTGTCCCAGCGGGTGGGGCTGTGCAGCTGACGTGCTGTGGGGAGCCCGGGTGACACAGGGTAGAGAACGAGGGTGGCTGTGGCTGGCTGGAAAGTGACATTGGCAGTTGTCTGCTCTGGGTTTTTTAGATTAATCATGTGAATCTTTGGTCTGTTGGTTTCCCATGAGCATTTTGGTGATTTAGGGAAGGGCTTGGCTTGGTGCGGGCAGAGTCCCTTCTACCTCTGCTTGGTGCTTGGGAGGAAGCAGCGGGCGGCGTCTGAGGGGATTCTGCTCTGTTGCCAGAATGTTCCCCGCCCGGCTGCAGTCTCGCAAGGAGCACACTCGGAGGCCGCCAGAGCACAGTGGAGGGCAGCTCCCCCACAAACATGGCTCTGGAGGGAAAGCAGGCGGCCGTGAACCTTGGTGGTTGGCCAGTGGGGGCTCAGGCACGCGTCTCTAAGGGCCGCTGTCAGGCTTTGGGTCGAGCGGTGGCCGTGTCTGTCCTGATTGCGCTCGATGGGCAGCGTGCAGCCGGCGTTGCTGAGGGGAGCAGGTTGAAGAACCCATGTGTCTGTACCCTCCTGTCCTCAAGGACAAGGGGCCGCCTGCTTGGGCTTCCATGCTAAGCACCTGTCTTCTGGCCAAGGATGCCACCGCCCCTTTGCCTGCCTGCCACATGTCCCCTGTTTCTGGTACCTTGACCACTCACCTCAGACTCCTGTCCTCCGGCTGCATGAAACCCTCATGTCAGTGTCTTTGGCTCGAGTTCTCTGTCCTGCTGTCAAAATGCTGACCGGCTTGATGGGCTGGGAGCGAACGGTTCCCACAGGCTATGGCTTTTCGCTGTGTCGCAGGCATCACATCAAGTCTTGTTTTCAGTCAGACGCTGGGAGCGATCGCCGTGCGACAGGGTACACGTGCCCAGCCTGTGCGGGACGGGTTTCAGGCCGTGAGCATCCAGCCAAGAACGGGTCCTAAGTGTAATCACGCGATGCCCATGCACAGCACAGGCATGAAAAATGCTGCAAAACTATCATTAAAATTTCTTTCCTGATTCTTTGCTTTCTAGGTGATTGAAAACTTGGCCTCAAAACAAAAAATTCACTAGTTATGGTAAGCAGTTTTCCTATCTGTATGTTTCATACTTGTCCAGAGAGGCACCGAGGGGACTTAGATGGAGTTTGGGGCCTCGGGGAGACAGGTGGTGCTGCGGGGAGTAGGTGCGGGAGGCTCCCTGGCAAGGGTAGCAGACTCCTCTGACCCCCCAGGCCCACTGCTGGAGCTGTGCTCGGACCCCTCCTCCCCGGTCTGGCTCCGGTACATGGTGGCCCTTCCTTCAGGCGCCGCCATGCTGCTCCCTCCTCCCCTTATAAGAAGGGGAGGGAAAGCTGCAGGCCCCAGACGGCCGGGAACTAACACAGAAGGAAAAGCCCCTTTCCTCCACCCAGACCTACCCAATTGGCCTAGGAGGGGAGCCCCCGGCAGCCCCATTCCCCCCACACAGCCACGGGTCCCCACGCTGGAAGAACAAGGGGTTCGCATGCCCCAGGCCTGACTGGCTCAGCTGCAGGCCTGGGGGCCAGCCCGGGAGCCCCGGGTCCCCATGCAGCCCTAGAGAACACATCAACTTCTACTTCCGACAGAAAGGACTTGGCCTTACTGGAATGAGGTGTGGGTGCCTTAGGACAGATCCCGACCTTGCCGGAGTCTGGTGGCTTACTGCCGGCATTTGCTCCCGTGGCCCTGGAGCTAGCGCCTCACGTTTGGGATCCGCGTTTGCAGAGGTAGACAGGAGAGCGTGCCGTCGTGCTCTTGAAGGGGCTTGTGTCCAGTGTGTGACTTGCAGGCAGCCGGGGGGATTTGAAATGGAATTCCCCGAATTGTCTACGGAAGACTAACGTGCAGCTAACTAACCTTTCTCGGTGTGTCTTAAGGAAAACTCCTAAGCCTAAGTAAGGACTTAGATTCTCTAGCGAAAGGGAATTAAAGGATTGAGCCGATTAGCAGCGGCGGGCTGAGCCGACGGCCCGCGCCCAGCAGGTGGCTCCCTCCGCACACGGCCTGCCTGGCGGAGCAAGCAGCCCCCTTTCCTGCCCTTCCGGAAGGCAGTGATCGCAAAGGGACCTTTGTAAGGAAGAAGAGCTTCCCCCAGAGATCGGGTGGAACAGTGCCGAAAGGAAGCCCACGGCTGAGTTGTCGGTGTTAGGGATGGCCAGGCCCCGCCTGGGGCCCCCCAGCCCAGCGGAGCCCACTTGCCTGCCTCGGGAGGTACTAATGCCTGCTGCCTGCTGCCTCTTGTCTTTCAGATTCAACGTGTTCAACAGAAGCCATCCCCAACCCAGCTTAAATTATAAATATAGAAAATAACTTTGTTCAAATCTGCGTGGTGCTTCTTTAGTAAATACTGTACAGATTTTACCATGGAGAACTTTTTTTTAGTTTTTACCTTTTCTTAATTACCCTTCTTCCAAATGGACGAACACTTTCTACAACTGCTGACCGTTGTAAAACACCGTGTATAGAAATCCCCCGCACCGTGACGCCCTGGACTGGAACATCTCAAATGCTGCTTAATCAGACTCAGGTGGACCGCTCGCATTCCATGGAAAGCTCCTCCACGGCAGACATCCGGTGCAAGACCCGCCGGGAAACCATGGAATTATTAAAAGTACAAACAAACTGACAGTATGTATATTTAATTTAAAGACTTATTTAAAGATTCACGAGCTCTCAACTAGACTTGAGACAGTCTGTTTTCTGTAATGTCTGGTACTAGAAACTAATTTGCTTCATATTTTAGTTGTATTCAAGATTTGAAAATGTATTTTATAGACAAGTTCTGTTTTTGAACTTTGTGGAACTATTCCAATCAATTTACCAGTTATGATGAGTATTTACATTATGAATGTATAATCCAAACATTATTTGTAAAGCCTACAGTATGTTTTTATTACTTAACACTTTTTTATACAGTGTCTCTTGTCTTGACTATGATGTTGGAGTCTGAGTTGTCAGCTTGGTCCCTTAAAGTTTCTAGTTACAGACAAAATCATACTGTGATTTTATTTTTAATATGGATATGCTATCAAACTGTGATACACTTATAATTCACTGGTCCTGCATCAGGAGATGGAGTGGGGAAAACTGTATTTAATACAGTTTGTATCTGAATAATCTGTATGGTTTATACAGTTTGTGTTGTTCAGAGATGTCTAAAGTTTGATCTTTGTTTTTTTAAAGATTAAAAAAGCACTTGCCCCACTGTAAATATACAGCATGTAAAATTTATATAGTATATAAATGGCAGCAAATTAAATGTTTTGTGTCTTATTCTTTACTGCTGGTTTCCCCCCCTTTGCTTACCAGACCTTTCTCACCAGCTTCTTCGTGCTGCCTTCACCGTCTTAGAATCCGCGGAAGCCCAAGCCGCAGGCTCCCCTTCGGCCTGGAGGTTGAGCCTGGGACCGGGGAGGGACAGGGAACAAGTTCCTGGACACGACAATCTGTTTTAAAGAACCAAGTCCTAGACAATCTTGTTGAACAATGCATTTTTTTATTTTGTGAACACAGTTATTTGCAATTTGATGGCCATACACCTTCCAATTTTGCTATTCATTTTAACAACAAAATATCAATAGATAATAGGGTATTTCTTCATGCAGCTCGTGGGAGTATATACACTGAATAACAAACACTCCAGAAATCTCTTTGTACATTATTTACATATTAACTATATTTGCTGTAAATACAAATGTCTAAGAAAAAAATAAGAAAATGTGAAATCACAACATGTGGTTTCGGGTCTACAACAGACCTAACTTCTCAGCAAAGCACATCTATGTAGATAATATGCATTTTAACTTTTAAAAATATGCATTGCTTTATATGAAGCATTAAATGCTGCTTCATCTATAAATAGCTCCTATCTTGATTCAGTTTGGTACCACATTAAACTGTTGAAAGTTGCTCCGTGATCCTGAAGACACTGTTGCCTGCCTGGGTCCAGGGTCGTCCAATTCAGCCTCAAGTGTTAAGTGAGGCTGGCAGGGCCAGCGGCCGCCCGCCCAATGCGGCCCTCCCGTTGCCTCCTGCCCTTGGCCTCCGGAGGAAAGCTTGTCTTTGGCCAGAGTTGGGACTAAATTCAAGCACTGAGCGCAGACGTGGGGGCGGTGGGGGGTCAGGGGAGGAGGAACACGGCCGTGTTGAGGTCCGGGCAGGGTCCAGGCCTCACAGGCCCTGCCCTGCTGGGCCTCCCGGACAGGCCGGCCTGAGGTGGAGCGGGGGTGACGGCGCGTGCGCCCGTCATGTTAATACTGTCACAACAAAACCTGGAATTAGAGGATCTCACGGAACACGAACAGCAGGTTACAGAGTCGAAGCACCGCGGCCTCCGCCTCGCTCCGGGGAAACAGCCAGCACGGGAGGCGCCTTCGCCTACAGAAACCACTCCCACGGGGCCTGCCCCAAGCTCGCTTCTCCCAACCCCACTGAGGCCAAACCCCAAAAGCCCATCTCCCCAGGGGCCTACCTGGGGCAGACAAAGGAGAGAGGGAAGGTCCCCCCATGTGCGACACGGACGTGGCGGGCGCCGCGGGGGTGCTCGGGCGCAGAGCTGGGCTGCGGGCTCCGGGCGCGCTCTGCTCGTGGAAGACTGGAGGCCAGAGTTGCATATATACCAGCCGGGCATTTGGCGAATGCCGGCTTGCCTTTCTCAAAAACTAGAAGTTTCGATTTTGAGGTATCAGTACAGTAACAAAGCCTAAAAGCTTGGGAATGAAACAAAAACTCAGTTTGATGCAGGGTGGAGAGCCCTGGGCTCAGATCCCTTTGCATCTAGCGTGGCTTAAAGCTACGTCAAGGTCAGCGGTGCCGAGGCCAGGGGCCCGCAGCCGGTCAGTTCCAGCACCAAGGCAACTCACAGGAACAGTCACGTGTACTTAAAATCTTCACACAGGTGCCGACGCTCTGAAGCCTGCTTTCTGGGACTTTCCTCTTGCAGGGGACAGTCCGTGACCTCCAAAGGCCTCAGAGGCATGGCGTGCCCACGCAGTGTGGGAGAGGGGGCCCGTCCTGAAGAACCAGCGGCAGCGACCCAACACACAGCACCCCAGCCTCGGCCCGCGGCAGCCCCGTGCTGCCCTGAGCGCCATCCTCCCTCCGGCCGACGTCCTGAGCACCTACTATTAGATCAACGGCAACCTGACAGCCGCCCGGTGGGGGATCGTCCCAGGTCCACCACCTGCACGTATCCGGGGCTTTACACTATTTACAGGAAACCCTAAGTGCCGGGCGCCTCCATCCCACAGCGCGCGCTCTCCCTGCTCACGGCGAGAGAGTAAGTCTCTGAAAACACGGAATGAGATTTGTTCTAGTTACTGGTCTATGCGTTACATCAAGAGATCGGGTCCAACTACCATCAGGTCAGTAAAAGAAACACTGGTTTTCCAACAGGTTTGAAAGAGCGAGGACTGGTCGGAAGCCTGGTTCCGCTGAACCACATGGAACTGCTGCTCGGGGTCCACGCAGGCCAACAGCAGCCGTTTCATGGGGCTCCACACCCAGACGGTGCTGGGACCGCAGGTACAAGAGAAACACCCAGAACCGTTGCTTGTATTTTAACGATCTGCCTTTTTAGAAAGTTATCTGAGCTGAAGAGGACCCCGGGGGACCTGGCCACCTGGAGCCCGGCCCTGCCCAGGGAAGCGGGGACTCTGCCGCACACCTGCGCCGCCCACCGCCCCCAATCGGTGCTACACGTCTTGTAGACAGAATTTTCCTTCAGTGCACAGTAGAGATTTGTGTCCGGGAGTTATTTATAGCTGCCATTCTAAAAATACTACTGTTAGAAAGTATCTTTCATTATAATTTCAGAATATAAAAAGGCATATAAAAGCTATAATCCTATATATCTGAGAAAAAACTCTGAATAAAAAAGTGGTAGCTTTTCCTTCCTCGTTCTGATAGAAAACAGCGGCTTCTAGGATGGTGAACCCAGCCCTGGGTGAACACGTGTGGCACGATGGGCCCGAGGTCCCCTTGGCCACGGCAGCAGGTGTGGCGGGGCCAGAGCCAGGAAGAGGGCATCGGGACACCAGCGGCGGGGCCTCGGCGACCCTCCCCTCAAAGGCGCCAAGCGGCCAGGGCGGGGCAGGCACTGCCTCCTCCGGGGAGGCGGCGGGAGAGCGAGGCGGGGCCCAGGGTGTCGGGGAGGCTCCCAGTCACTTTCTGCTGTGGGGTTTTGGTTTCTACTTTCACCTGTTGAGGCCGGGAGAGATCTATTTCTTATTGGCAATCCTCCTCTTCCTCGTGGCCAGCATGTCATAGAAAGGATCCCTGCTGATGCTCGCTCTGCGGAGAGAGGAGAAGGCTGAGGTCCGGCGGCACCTGCATTGCCCCTGAGCCGAGAGCTCAGGGCCTGCCGGTCTCCGCAGCCAGGGGCCGGTCCCGCACGCAGAAGTGCGCCTGCGCTCAGCTGCAGCCGGGTGCACGCATTCCCCCACACGCAGGCCCGCACGCTGGCATGCCTGCGCACTCCCGCAGGGGCACGCACTCCCCTGCGCGCGCACAGGGAGGCCCCGGGGCCCTCAGGGCTCCGAGCCTGGGCTGGGGCGCACCTGATGGACTTCATCCACTCCTCCTTCTCCTCGGGGCTCGGGGCGGAGATGCGGTACACCACGTGGTTCCCCTCCACCACCCGGCCGTCCGCCTCCGTTTTGCAGGCCTTGATGACCTGGCCCTTGTGGCTCGGGTTATAAAGCTCAAAACAGTTCTGGCGGAGACAGACAGACGGCGGTCACTGGGCGCGGCGGCCTCTGGAGGGCGGGGGCGGCGAGAGGCGGCCAGCTTACCGGTTTGCGCGGGTCCTCCACCTCCCTGATGCTGAGGTTCTCCAAGGGGATGATCCCCCTGGGCTCCTTGTCCTGCGAGAGAGGAGGGCACGGCCAGCCTGGCTGGGGCCCGCAGTCCCCGGCCCGCGCCCCCCCCCCCCAGCCCCCAGGGGCCCCCCCGCAGCCCTTACTGTCGTGTACTCAAAGTAGTAGAGGCAGTTGTCGGTGAGGATGAACCAGCGGCGCTTCCAGGTCTTCACCCGCCCTCCTGGAAGCAGAAGAGCTCATGAGTCCGCGCCCACACGCGCTGGGAACCCGCGGCCCGGAAGGGGGGGCCCGGGACCGACAGAAATGACTATTTTCAGAAATGCCACTGGGAGCCAAGCTCGGTCTTAAGCTCCCTTCCTCGTGGAAACGTGGGACATTCTGCCCACACTGAGCCAAGTCCCGGCTGAGCTCTGGGGCCTGGCCCCGAACGGGCGCAGGGTGCTGCCGGGGGCCCCCCATGCACCCCCACCCGGGCCGGCACCGGCGCCCCCGCCTGGGCCACCTACTGAATTCCACCTTTCTGGAAATGTTAGTCGTGATGAATGGGCTTAATTCCCCCCCATGGAAATGACCACAGGATGAAGTCAGTGCCGATCCCCCGGCTGGTCCACCACCTAATCCTGTCACCGCAGGGCTCCGCCTGGCCCTGGGATCCGTCACCATCAATCACTCCTGGGCCCGGGAATTACTCGATTGAATTAATCTCTTAATAAGATCAGGGACACACATGTAAACACACACATGCACACACACAGCTCATCTGCGTCTCCTTTCACTACAGAAAAGGAAATCTTTTACCCTTAACTATTCAGCACAAATGGGCTTCAACTTCCCGCCTTCGCTTCTGACATGAAGTTTAAAAAAAACAGAATCAAGCAATCTGTGGCCGCAAGCAGCAGCTGGCCCTGCTGTCACTCCCTGACATGACATTTGGGGCGGAGCTCACCCGCCTGGCTCTGAGACACGGAGGGACCGCAGTGTGGGAGGGAAGGTCCTGGGGGACACGGAGGGACAGGGAGGCACGCTCACCGGCGTCCCATGTCCCCCTGGGGCTGAGGCAAGAGGGCCACCGGGCAGGGAGTCTGCAGAAATCCAGGCAAGGAAGACCTCCCATTTCGGGGGGAATTAAGACCACTGGGATTCGGAGCCACCGGCCAGGTCCTCGGGAGACCCCGCTGGGACCCCTCACCCCCGCCTCACTGATCAGACTTTAGGCCTCCTTTGGGTGGCCTTGGGCCGGTCCAAACCCAACTGGAGAGGCTGGTGTGCGGGCAGGCCGGGCACTGAGAAGGGGGCCTCGGCTGTGCGGAGAAGGAAAGTCCAGCTACGTCTCCCTCCTCCCTGACACACACTCCCAGCTCCACGTACTTCACTTCTGGTCCCCGTCTGAGGGGTCTGACCGTGTGCCTCCCGATTCCTGCTGCCCTCTCCGCGGCCCGCAGACTCCACATCCGTCCCCGGGAGTCTTTGGGCCCTAGAGCCACATCCCCCCCTCCCCCATTGCTCCCCACCCCCACGCAGCCTCCCCCGCGCACGCGCTGCCCTGGAACTGTCCGCTCCCTCTCCACGGGGCCTCACTGGTTCCTTCCAAGACCCGGCACAGGGCCGAGCACCAGGAGCCCGGCTCATGCTGGGACCTCCACTGCGGTGTCCTGGGGAAGCCCATGTTCACGGGGAGGGGACCCAGGACACCCTTGTCCCCAAGTCCTCCAGTGATGGGACAGCAGATTCCCTCCAGGTGCATCCCCACGGCCAGTTCACTCTACCGCCCTCCCACCAGCTCTGTCTCAGGCTGCACTGGTGCTGGGGGGGCCGCCAGCCGCCCCCACCCATACCAGCCTCCCTGCCCCTGACTCTCCTCCAAACAGCAGCCAAAGGCAAGCCTCGAAGAGGTAAGTTCATCCCGGCTCTCCGTGCCCGAAGCTCGCAAAGGCTCACACGGTCAGCCGAGGACCCCAACCCCTCAGTGGCCTCCAGGGCCTCCCCAGGGCTCCCCTCGTGGCCCCGGCCCTTCCTTCTTGCCACCACGCTGCCTGAGTGTTGACCCTCCTGCCAGCACCTTCCCTCCCCTCAGTCCCGCAAGCGGGTTCTCAGAGAATCGTCCCAGGAGCCCACACGCACTCGGGCTGCAGCCCGCGCGGGGCCGCGAGGCGGCAGTCTAGGCTCTGCTCACCCGAAGTCCCATCGCCGACCTGCCCCGCCCCACACCAGAAGCGGGTTAGCCAGGAAGGCATCTCAGCGTTTAGCCCCTGGGGGCTCCTGAGTTTAGCGGCGCATCTTGGGGAGCCTAATCCTCGGGCCGATGGTCATGGCCAAAGGCCTCCCGGCCCAGCCCCACGTACCCTTCCGGCTTGGGAACCAGGCCCAGCAGGGGTGAAAGGGGGAGCAGGGGTCCCACCTTTGGTGTTGGAGCCACCACAGGTCTCGCTATAGGGGAACAGACAGGCTCTGCCTACACGTGTTCCCGGCTGAGCTTCAGGAGCCAGGGACGGACACACGCACAGATACGGACGGACACACACACACACACACAGAGCACTCACGCCTGTGGAAAGCAGCCTGGCTTCTCCGCTCTGAACCTGCTGCTAGTTCCACGGCTGCTCCCAGGCACCCGTGCCCGCGCACCCGGCCCGCGCACCCGGCCCGCGCACCCGGCCCGCGCACTGGCCCGCGCACCCGGCCCGCGCACCCGGCCCGCGCACCCGGCCCGCGCACTGGCCCGCACGGCCCGCGACACCTCCTCCTCCTGCGGGGCAGCTCAACTCTGACCCACGGGCCTGCCTGTTCTTAGCACAACTGACCCACTCTCAAAGCTCGGCGGCTGTAAGGCACTTCTCCTTGATGTTCCCGAAGCAACACAACACTCCTGTGCTCTCGCAAAGCACCCAGGCCTTCAGGAAGCACCGCTTGGCCCGAGACTAAGTTTATGATGAAACACAAGGAAGCAAGGTCACATGGTGACCTCCGTTGTTTGAGTGCATGCACAGAACACACGTTGTCTCCTACGCTTGTGTTGGAGGCCCCTGGCCAAGCACCTCCGTGTGCAGGCCTGTGTCTGCCTTGTGCGGGAGAAGGGCCCGGAGCTAACCCAGGCCAAGCTAACACATCTCTGGCATCGGCTTCCAGTAGATCCCGCCTTCTTGGCCCTCAGAGCCCGACTCCAACCAGCGGTCCCTAGGGGCCAGGCCAGTGTCAAGACTCCTGGGAGGCGGCTTGTGGGCAGGACTGTGTCCAGGCCCAGCAGCTGTGGAGAGCGGACCTGCCTGCTGGGAAACCCTCTCTCTGGATGGCCACAGGGCCTGGGCAGTCACCTGGCTGGCTGGTGGGCCCGAGGTCTGAGTGGCACCATCACCCCTATAGCTTTGTGACAGCTACCAGGAACGCCAGCACGGCGACTTGCCCTCTCACACCCATACGTGTGGTGGCGGAGCATGGAAGGAGCCGACCCCGGGCCGCCCACTGTGCCGAGGCCATGACTGACTGCTGGGGGCCCTCGGACACCCGCTCAGCACCCCACCAGCTCTATAGCTCCTCGGGGTGCTCTGGGCACGGCTTACACGTGGGGGAACACAAGCCCCACTCGGCCTCTGTCTCCCTCATCTCATGCCAGCTTTAGAAGCAGGTGTGTCTCCCGCTGCCGCTGCCAGGCAGGCCTCCGCAGCCATTGTCGTGCGAGGGGCCGTCCTTGGCAATGCAAGGACGGGAGGGCCCAGGTGCAGCTGCTGGCCTGTCAGACACGTTCACCCTTTGCCCGGACCCCAGGGCCACAGGTCTGAGATGCATCTCCAAGTCCACGGCTATGGCTCTGGGTTTCTAGACAAAGATCTAGAACATGCCCAAACCCCAGCTAAGCCAGAAAAAAAAAACCAGAGGAAGACCCCAAATCAGAATGGCCGAGCCCTGGCACACGCCTTCACACCTGCCTCTTACCCTCCCCTGATTAAGAACACAGCCGTAGGGACTCACTCAGGCCCGGTGTCTGACAGCGTGTTCTACGGTGACCACACCTGGTTGGAACACATGGTCCCATCTCACAGGCTCTCATGTCCCACGAATGCAGAAATCCCCTCCCCCCAGATCAAAACAAGACCAAAAAAAAAAAAAGGAAAACAAAAAACCACTCTATCAATTCTTGTAATTGCCCAAAAAATACCAACGCTACTCCACTTGTCAGTGGTTAGGAAGCCTGAACATTCCCGCGCTCCGTCCGGGGGAGCAGACATGCGCTGTTGGGTTAGTATGAGAGGCAACCGGTGATGTACGGGGATGGAGCAGGCGACCAGCAGTCCCGAGGCTGCTCGGGCCCGGAGGACACGGAGGGCAGGCTCGTTCCCACACGGCATTCCCATGCGCTCTGGGCGCAGAGAGGCTGGCGTCCCGGCCACGCCTCGCCCAGCCCCACAGGAGCGGGTGTCCCATTCACTGCGCTCTACATGAAGCTAACCCAGCAAGTCCAAAGCCACATGGGTCGGATGAATGGCAGCCACAAATCAGAGCTTCACACAGACCAACGGGGGAGAGAAACCGTGAGAGGAACGAGCAGCTGGGGGAGAGGCAGGAAGCCACTGGGTACGTACCTCCTAACGCAGAACAAGCAGGGACAGCCCGTCACAGAACAGAAAGGTGGGAGCCACAGGCAGAAGGAAAACAACAAGAAGGCACATTTAAACCACTCATCAAAAATCAGCCACACCAAACCAAGAGAAAGGCACGCAGGTTCTCGCAGTAAATGCCCCTGCCTCTGAACAGAAAACTGCCTTGGGTCTATCAGGACGCTAGCTGAGCAGTTTTCTGGGACACTCGTGCAGCCCGGGCGTCATTCTCTGCCGTGGACACGGACGGGACGGCCTCACTCGCACAGGGCAAGGCTCAAAGCAGCAGCCATCGAGTCGGGGGCGTGCGGCCGGCTACCGCGGGCAGACTCGGCCCAACGGCCTTCGCTTCTAGCGGTTCTGCCTCTGGTCGGGGGCCTTGGCTGCCGAGGGCTGGGGGCTCCGAGCGCGGGGCCCGCCCGCCGGCCGCCACTCACCCAGCTTCAGGAGCCAGCCCTCGCGGTCGGGGTTGAAGAACGTGTGCGTCAGGTCGTTGCCGTCGTCCTCGGGGATCTTGAACGGCTCGTTCTTGATGCTCTCGTACAGGTTCTGCGGGCAGCACAGGCGACGGGGCGCTCAGGGACACAGCCGGGGGCCGCAGGACCCGTCCGCTCCACGTCCCCGAGGGCCCCCGCAGGTGCCTGGCGGGCCCCGCAGGCCGGGAGCTCACCCGCAGCAGCTCTTCCGGGAGGTCGCCCCCCTCGTTGATGCCGCGGTTCATGGTGACGAAGCGCTCGGCCGTGGGCTTGTCCCGCACATTGTGGTTGTGGAGGCTGGTGTTGAGCATGATGATGGCGAAGGACAGCACGTAGCAGGTGTCTGCGGGAGGCCAGCGGGTGCGGGCCGTCAGCCGCCGGCCCGCCCACCCGCCCGCGCAGAGGCTCTCGGCGCCCCGCCCTCACCCACCTGTGGACTGGAAGACTCCGGGGTTGCACAGGCAGTAGCGGGACGCGAACGCCTCCATCATGCGGTCGATCTTCTGCGCCTCCCCCGGGAGTCGGAAGCTCCACAAGAACTGCCTGTGGAGAAACGAGCACCGGGGGACGAGGGCGGCCCTGGGGTCCAGGGCGTGGGGCTTTCCCCGGACAAGGCAGGGACTCTGCCGGCGGGCCGTGCCTGTGTCCCCTGGCTCATGCCGGGGCGTCTGAGGCCAGAGGCGGGGGAGAGGGGCTCAGTCTCGGAAGCGGGAGGAAAGCCCAGACCCAAGGGCCAAGTCCTGGGTGGGAAACAACGCACGCCCCACAGTCCACGAACGCCTCTCCGGGCCTGTCTGCAGCTCCGGGGGACCGCGGCGTGGGGACCCCATGGGGGTGAGGGCCTGTCTCCTGCTCCCACACTTGCCAGCCAGGGCTCCAACACTTACCTTAAGGCTTGCACGAGGTTCAGATCAGCAAACTCATGGAGTTCGACAAATGCTTGAAGAACTTTAATATTAAAGTCATCCCTGGGAAAGAAAGCAAGTGCGGTCCAAGGCCACTGCGCAGAACGTCCGTCATTTCAAAAGAAAGACCTTTACTACGTAGACCAAGTGTCTGTGGTTTCTCGTCTTGCACCACTAGAATTTAAGATCTACTGCACTGCATGCCCGTTTTCAGGCTTAGGACAAAGGAGACTCAGTAGGACGTTAGGAATTTACTTCACAGTTGGTGCCGATAAGGGTACAGGAGCCGTCGGAAGCTTCTAGATGGCCGCCACTGCTGGGCACGAGCCACGCGATCCCACGGGGTCCTGAGTGCCAGGCGCACGCTCTCCCTCCGCTCTCCCAACCAGCGGCCGCCGACAGCGCTCCCCCCTCACAGGCAGGACTCAGGAGCCCGGTGCCGGGGCAGAAACCCGGCAGTGCACAGGAGTTTTAAAACCAAACTACACACGAGAAGACCATCAAAGGCCTCAACTTCTACATCACGTGAAAGAGGACAACATGCTTCACTGGGGTTTCACTCCATGCTCTTTCCCCAGGTCCTGGCCACAAGGGACAGTAAGGACAGCCCGAGCCAGCAAAACGCTGCTGTCACCACAGGTGTGGGCCAGGACGCACAAGTTCCCCTTCCCCTAGGCGACGGTGGTCCCTGGGTCTTCCCTGGACCACGGAGCAGACCAGACCTTGCTGAAGACAAGGGTGTGTGTCGCTGCCCCACAGGCACATGCCCACCACCGTCAACCGTGAGGAATGGTCATGGCCCAGGGGTATCTGCAAAGGGACCCCCACCAGCTGCCTGCGTGGCTGCAAGGAGGACCACGGCCTCAGGAAGGGGCACGGGCACAACACATGCTGCAATGTTCCCTTCCTTTCTCTGGGGCAAGCGGCTGTCTGAGGCCCTGGGGTTGCTGGGGGGACCGGCCCTGGAGGCGGCAAGCACCCGCCCATCGTAGGCAGGCAGCAGCGAAGACCGGGGAGCAGGCCCCACAACCGGGCTGAGCGCCCACGCAGGGCAGTGGCCACCAAGTCAGAGCCATGGGGGTCGGCATCAAAGGCGAGAGCCCCCCGTCCCAGCTCCAGCGCTACCGAGTGCGGGGTGCAGAGCTGGGGGACCGCATGTCCCTGGGGGAGGAGCTGGCCCCCTCTTGGGCTCGGGTGCACAGGCTGGTGTGAAGACCCCAAGGCGGGATCAGAGAGGCCAAGTGATCTGAGGGGTGGCTGCACCCCCACTCCCGCTGTAGCCGGTCCTCCCTTGAGGGTGGCCCCTGAGGCTCGGTCCTCAGTCCATGGGTCCTTTATCGCCACACTCCCCGCGATGCGAACGGTACCTGCGAGCCTCCCGCTCTGGGGTTCCTGCCTGCCGGGCCCCTCTCTGAACCTACACACTTGGATGCACCCCCTAACTCCCCACGGCTTTGAGTTGTGACTCAGACCACGTCCTTCCTGGACGGGAACCTCCCCCCGCCCCCCAGCAAGGGGCAGAGGGGACCGTCATCACCCCGAGACCCTCTGCCATCCTTCCTCTCCCTCCACTCTAGCCCCACGGCCCCGAACGCTGACCCTCTGCCTGTCCTGCTCTCCCCCAACACCTGCCTGCAGTACACCCCCGCCCCCTTCACGGCCTGGCACAAACGTCACCGTCTCAACAGGACAAGCCTGACCAGCCGGCCTAACTGCCAACCGCAGCCCATCCAATGCCCTTACGTGCTTCTGCTCCTCCTCGGCCCACCACCTTCTAGCAGACGGGAGAAGTGGTTTTCACCTGTTTCGTCCCAGTAGAAGATCCCTCATGAGAAGATGAGTCCGTCTTTTTTTTTTTCTTTAAACAACACAACCCATGTGCCTAAAATAGAGCCTGGCACAGATTCAGAATGTGGCATTTTCTGGAACTCAAAACCTACAGGCACACTCCTCGTTCGTCTCGGGCACCTGCCACAGTGATGGCGACCTCAGACGCCGGCCCTCGTGGCACAGACGGGTAGGTGCTGCAGCCCTGGGCTGCTGCTCGGGGTTTCTTGTGGGTTTGTTTTTTTTTTTAGCTTCGTTCAAACATAATTTACGTTCCGTACAACTGTCCTATTTCAAGTGTACCACTCAGTGGCTTAACGTACTTACAGATCTGTGCAACAGTCACCACAACCGATCTCTGAACACTTTCGTTGCCCCCAAAAGAAAGTCCACGGCCCCATCTGCCAGGCCAAGGCGACCATGAGTCCCTCCCTAAGTTCGTGTGCTCCGGACGCTCTGCATAAAGGGGATCGCACGGTCCGCGGCACTGAGCACCCGCACTCTGCTCCTCTCCCTGCCGCCCAGTAGCAGCCCAATGCCCGGATGAGCCGCATCTCGTCCACCCGCCAGCCGAGGGACACTCAAGCTCATGGACATCGGAACCGCTTCCCGCTTCTGCCGACCGAGAGCCACGCGGCCACAAGCACTCGTGCGTGTTCGTGCAGACGGACGTTTCTGCTTCTCTTGGGTGAACACCTGAGAGTAGAACGAGCAGGTCGCAGGGTGACGGGAGTATTTTGAAGAACTGCCAACTGCTTCCCATGGCCCTGGCACTTCCTAGCCAACCAGCAGCGTGTGAGGGCTCGGGTTTTCCCACATCCTGGGCGGTGTGTGTTTTATTATTACAGACATCCTCGTGGGTGGGAAGTGGTAGCTCCCTGACAGGGGCTGAGGATGCTGAACATCCCGCCATGTGCTGACTGGCCTTATCACGTAGTCACATATCTTCTTTGGAGACATGTCCATTTAGATGCTTTGCTCATTTTATAATTAAGCAGTCATATTATTGAGTCGTAAGAGTTCTTCATGTATTCTAGATAGAAGTCCTTATCGGGGGCGCCTGGGTGGCTCAGCTGGTTAAGCAACTGCCTTTGGCCCAGGTCATGATCCTGAAGTCCTGGGATCCAGTCCCACCTCTGGCTCCCTGCTCAGTGGGGAGTCTGCTTCTCCCTCTGACCTCTCTCCTCTCGTGCTCTCTCTCAAATAAATAAATAAATAAAATCTTTTTTTAAAAAAAGTCCTTATCAGATTTATACGTGGCTTATAGAAATTTCTCCTATTCTGTGGATTGCCTCTCCACCTTCTCGATGATGTCCTTTTCAACACAAAAATTTTCAGTTTTGGTGATGTCCCGTTTACCTACATTTTTCTTTTGCTGTTTATGTTTTTGGTGTCACATCTAAGAAACTTGTGCCTAATCCAAGGTCACAAAGACCTACCTCTATGTTTTCTTCTAAGTGTTTTATAGTTTTTCTTCTCACATGTAGTTCTTTGATTCAGTTTAATTTTTGTGGAACCTGAGTGTTCCAATGGTGCTCTTTTGCAGGTGGATATTCAGGTGTCCCAGACCACTCGTTGAATGACTATTCTTTCCACAACTGACACTGTCCTGACACCCTTGTCAAAAATCACATGACAAAAAAAATCTAAGGATTTATTTCTAGATTCCCAATTCTATTCCATGACCTAGAAGTCTATCCTTACACCAGTACTACACCATCTTATTTACCGTAGCTTTAGTCTGTCTTATAATCAGAAAACGTGAGTTCAGCAACTTTGTTCTTCTTTTCCAAGATTGTGGCAATTTTGGGTCCCATGATATTCCACATTAATTTTAGGATGAGTAGGTCAACTTCTACAAAGAAGTTAGCTGGGATTTTAATAGTGAATGAGTAAAATCTCTAGCTCAAATTTCCAATCCATGAACATGGGATATCTTTCCATTTACGTAGGTCTTTTCCTTTTTTTTCCAAAGTTTTCTAGTTAAGACTAAATATTTTGTACCTCTTTTGTTAAATTTATTCCCAAGTACTTTATTTCTTTTAATGCTATTATAAAATGGGGCTGTTTTTCTTAATATCTTTTCCAAGCTTGCTCATTGCTACCATTTAGAACTATACCTGGATTTTACATATTAATCTTGTATCCTGCAGCCTCACCGAACTTGTTTCTTAGTTCTCATGCTTTTAATGATTCCTCAGGATTTTCTATAGACACAGTTCTGTCTTCTGTAAACAAAGTTTTATTTCTTCCTTTCCAAACCGGATGCTTTTAATTTCATTTTCTTGCTTAACTAGAACTTCCAGTACCACGTTGAAGAGAAGTGGCAAGGGCAGTCAACCGTATCTTGTTCTCACTCTTAGGAGAAAGCATGAAGTCAGCCTGTGTGTTTCACAGGTGCCTGCATCATACTGGGGAAGTTCCCTTCTTTTCCTGGTTTGTTGAATGCTTTTGTCTTAAAGCAGTGAATGTTGCCAAAAGCCTCTCCAGCATCTATTGCAATGGTCATGTGGGTTTGCTCTTTAGTCTACTGATCTGTGTCTGGAGGGCTCAGTTAATTGAGCATCCAACTCAATTTCAGCTTAGGTCATGATCTCTGAGTCATGCGATCGAGCCCCATGTCAGGCTCTGTGCTCGGTGGAGCGTCTGCTTGGGAGTCTGACTCCCTCTGCCCACCCCCCCAGCCCCCCACACGTGTTCTCACACACATGTGCATGCTCTCTCTCAAATAATCTTAAAAAAAAAAAAAAAAAAAAGATGCTTTCTGAGGTATGGAGAAGGGGCAGCCCAGTTTCAGTCCTGCCATGGTTCCCTGAGTAAGGGCTTCCAGAGATCACAGCCCCCTCCTGGCCCCAGAGCACCCGCACCTCTCTCCCTATAAGGGCAAGGAGAGGCTGTGACGGCACTGGGCCAGCACGGTGGGGGGAGCAGCACTGCGCCCCTATGCCCACAGGTAACTGACAGACCCTGACGTGGAGGGCGGGTGCAGGTTGGGCTGCTGGTTCTCCTTCAACTTACCTTTCTCCCAGATAGTCCCCAATGACGGTCTTATTTAGGCCTTCTCCTTTATACAGGAACTGGGCTACGTCTTCTGGGGAGTTCTGCAGCAGGTCATTTTCTATTAGAAACTGAATTCCCTGAAGAGGGACATAAGAAAGGAAGCTCTGGTTAGGAGGGTCGCCCAGACTCATTTTTCAAAGACACAAGTACCTCTAGAGTAATGATCTCACTGGCTGGGACACGGCAAAAATACCAGGACAATCTCATTCTCACACCCCAGACTACATCTTGTCCATCAGAGAAAAGCACATTCACTCCTCCTGGCAATTTAACGGACTAAAAGACAAATAAAGGGGTTACTGAACAAAGCATCAAAAGGGGTTGCCTGGGTGGCTCAGTTGTGAAGCATCTGCCTTCAGTTCAGGGAATGATCCCAGGGTCCTGGGATTGAGCCCCTCACTGGGCTCTCTACTTGGTGGGAAGCCTGCTTCTCCCTCTGCCCCTTCCCCTGCTTGCATTCCCTCTCTCACTGTGTCTGTCAAATAAATAAAATCTTAAAAAAAAAATCGCAAAGAAGGTAGTGGAGATTATAAAGGCAGAGGTACTAATGATACCGGATTTCCCAAGTTCGGGAGAATGATCTGCTTTGTGTGTGAGAGGAACATGTTGTATATGGTTGGCCAACCATGCCCTTCCCAAGCTCCCCTTTTTCCTTGCCATTCCTTGCTAAATAATCATGTTCCTGGTCAGAAAGAAGTCCAGACAGAGGACCCGGGGAAACTATTGCTTTCTTGATCAAAAGGGACTCATGAGCAGCTCCCTCTCCCTCCTTCCTGCCTGGAATGCAGATATGACAACTGGAACCCTCAGGGCCAGTGGATGAGGGAAAGGCCCGGATGAACACAGGCCTGGGGGGGGCGGGGGAGGAGGGTCCCGTCACGTGGGAGCCACGGGAACCCTGTGGCCACCTCTGCTGTGTGAGAAGATAGTCGGTTGTGAAGCAACACTGACGAGATCTGTGGGCTGTGGCTGGGCCCGGTAACCGGTCTGTGCCACAGAGCTGAAGGCGCGCAAATCCACACCCACGAAGGCCCTCAAGGGCTCAGGTGACAACTTCAAAACGAAAGGCTGCAGAGGCGCCTCCCTGGCCCAAATCAGCTGTGCTCCTCTCTGGAGAAGCCCTTAGAAGGGCGACCGTGGACCTCCGACCCAGCCTGTGAGCTGGCTTCCGAACAGCGGCTGCAAAGCCGGAAGAGGGTTCCATCCTCCATCTGCCCGTTTCTACAAATGCGGAGAAGACTGTCCAGCCACCACCCTCTGTGCCCAGGACCTGGCTCCCTCACACCACAGGGTCCCTCCAAGAGTCCTTGCTATTTTTTTCCAAACACGTGAATGTCCACAGCAGCCTTATTTAGAATTCCCCCAAATGGGAAAACAACCCAACAACGTCTGACCAACAAGAGAAGAGAGAATTCTATTCCAGCAGATTCCACACGAGGCAACACGGCGCGGCAACGAGAGAGGATGAACGCACCAGAACATCGACGCGTCCGACAGGCGTGACACGGGTGAAGGACAGGACGGAATGCACCTCAATTCCCCACTGCTCTACGCTGACAGCGTGGAACCTGTTCGCCAGGCGGAGACACCAGAAAGACACTCCTGACGCCGATACCGCATCTTGCTCTGGGTTACGCAAGGATTTTAATGTGTAAAAATTCGTCAGGCTGTGCATTCAAAGTTTGCGCACCATATGCTGTTCTTCAAAAAGTAAGTTTACCAAAAAATCAGTATGTCTGACGATCCTAAATTAACTCTCTATTTCTGGTGGGAGCGCACGTGAGTCCAGGCCTCCCGGGGATCGTCTTGTTCATGAGAGGACCCCAAGGACACACCTGTCCAGCAAGGCCCCAGAAACAAGGCGCTGTGGGCAGCCAGCTCCCAGGGTGAGCGAGGCAGGGCTCTGTGCGGGAGGGGAGCTCTGGGCAGGGGGAAGATGGTTACAGTCTCACCTAACATCCCTGGCCAAGAGGTCAGAGGCCAATGCAGCCCCGGTCTGCCTCTCTCGACTCCGAGTCCCAAGGAATCGGTAGACCCTGCTGTCCGCCCCTCCCCACCAAACTGCAAGGGACAGGAGAGAGAGCATCCAAAGGAGCCCAAGGTCCTGGGGCCAAGGGCCCAGCGGAAGCAGGTGCTCCCTGGGGGATGGGTGCCTGGCTGGCAATTGGGGTGACCTCCCCGGCCTGGTCCTTCATGCCCACCTCGGCTCATACTGGCCGGCCGGGGGTGGGGGGACGCCGAGCA
The DNA here is from genome assembly GCF_922984935.1 of Meles meles. Lineage (NCBI taxonomy): Eukaryota > Metazoa > Chordata > Mammalia > Carnivora > Mustelidae > Meles > Meles meles. Next base: position 12,091,049 of record NC_060086.1, read on the forward strand.
GTGGAGAACCCCAGCAGCAGGCTGTCGTGCGGTCAGGTCCCCGTGCCCCCTCCTGCCTGCTGACGGGACTCTGCTGTGTACTGTCGGGGGGGCAGGGTGGGGGGTTTTGACAGAGGCTTGCATCCATCCTGCCCTGTGCTCTTTCCAGCCTCCCAACGGTCCCCAGAGTCTCGAGGCTTGGCAATTTCCACAGTCACAAGGTCCCAGGCACTCCAACAGCCTAGGTCCAGCCCGGAACTGAACGAGCCTGGGGATGAGGCTCTCCCAAGCTCTGGATGCTCACGACCGGCTCTAAAATTCAAACACTTGGGAGCTCCTTGGGGAGGCTATGCAACCTGAAAAACCAGGATTTGAGAAGAACAAGTAGGCCCAACCCAGCCCAAGGTCACCTCTTCCGTGCTTCAAGGTTACAGAATGCAGCCAGAAGAGCCCCAAGTCAAGTCAAGCTCCAGCTCCCTTTCCAACAGGTACCAGAAAACACAGGGGGAGCCCAGGCCAGGGACCAGAAGAGAACACGGAGCCAGAAGCCAGAGTCAAAGAGCGCATTACGAGGGAGAACGGGGCTGTGTCGGGAAGGAAAGACAAAGAGGCAGAAGCAGAGAAGGACACGGAAGCCGCTGATGTGCGTCCCCGTCCGTCCGTGTGACACACGGGCTGTGAGCAGAACAGTGGGTCCACAGACCGGGGACACCAGGGATGGTCAGTGGCTGTGGCCGGCTGGGAGGGAGGCCCGGAGCACACTCCGCCAGAGCTTCTGGCCCCAGGGCCTGTGAGACAACACACCTCTGTGGTGTCAGGCCACTGAGCATGGTCATCTACGACAGCGGCCCCAGGACCCGAGTACGCTAGCTAAATGCTAATAAAACAAAGGAAATGTTCCAGTATCATTAGACAATGCTCGTGTTTTAAAATATCGCGTGGAGGGGGCGCCTAGGTGGCTCAGTCAGTTAAGCATCTGCCTTTGGCTCAGATCATGATCTCGAGCTCCTGGATCGAGTCCCGCGTCGGGCTCCCTGCTCGGAGGAGTCGGCCTCGGCCTCTCCCTCTGCCGCTGCCCCTGCTTGTGCTCGCTCTCTCAAATAAATAAAGTCTTTAAAAATATATCATTTAGTGGGGCGCCTGGGTGGCTCAGTGGATTGGGCCGCTGCCTTCGGCTCGGGTCATGATCTCAGGGTCCTGGGATCAAGCCCCGCATCGGGCTCTCTGCTCTGCAGGGAGCCTGCTTTCTCCTCTCTCTCTGCCTGCCTCTCTGCCTACTTGTGATCTCTCTCTGTCAAATAAATAAATAAAATCTTTAAAAAAAAATATATATATATATATATATCATTTAGAAAAGCAAACGCAGAATCTACTGGAGGGGGGCACCATTCAACCCATTATGCCTCGTATATCTTTTCCTACTTCCTCGTTCTCAAGCTCCGTGTCTGTTCGTATGTGTGTCTCAGTGAGAACACAACTGCATTTCACTGCTGCTCCCTCAACCTAACGTGAAGGTGCTCTGAAGAGGTAACTGAGCCCAGTCAAGTTGACGGCGATTCCACTCCTTTTCTGAGCCTTCACATACGCTAGGTACTTCTCGTCTTTTCTGCCTTCTGTTGAATTACGTTTTCTTTATGCAATTTTTCCTAGTAATTTAGAAATCCTATCTTATCCCTATTTTTAGTGATTGCTCTTGAAATTTTAATACTTAGGGGTGCCTGGGCGGCTCGGTCAGTTAAGCATCTGCTTTCGGCTCAGGTCATGATCCCGGAGTCCTGGGATCGAGCCCTGCATCGGGTTCCCTGCTCAGCCAGGAGCCTGCTTCTCCTCCTGCTTTTGCTCACTTCCTCTCTGACAAATAAGTAAGTCTTAAAAAAAATAAATAAAATTTTAATATTTAAAGTTACACTCATCCAAGAGCATCTACAAAACCTTAGCCGACCTTTACCTGCTTCCCTTCTCCCTTGCTACTTACAAACACTGATCCTGAACAATGCACGGGGTGTGGGGGTACGGGTCCCCATACCTGCCCCCCATCGAAAATCTGCATTTAACTTTTGACTGCCCCAAAACCTAACTAACAGCCCACTATTGACCGGAAGCCTGACCCATTACGTGAGCAGTCAATTAACACATTTTATATGTTACACACTATATTCTTATAATAGTACCACAATATTACAGTAACATTCTTACAACAGTCAGCTGGAGAAAAGAAAACATTACTAAGAAAATTTAAGGAAGAGAAAATACATTTCCAGTACTGTACTGTATGTACTGAAAAAAAAAAAAAATTCCACGGGTAAGCGGACCCTTCCAGCTCAAACCCAGAGCTGCTCCAGAGTCAACTGTCCTGAGGTAATCTGGGACTTTAATTTTTTTTAAAGATCTTATTTGAGAGAGAGAATGACAACACAAGAAGGCGGAGGGCCAGAGGGAGACGCTCCGCAGGGAGCCTGATGCGGGACTTGATCCTGCCACTTCAGGATCATGACAGGAGCCGAAGGCAGACGCTTAACGGACTGAGCCACCCAGGCGCCACCGGGACTTTTAATTCTGAAAACATTCTTTGGACAATCAAGCTCTCCTTCAGACTTGACCGCACGTTCCGCTGGTTTCATCCCGCATCCTGGATTCCTGTCCTGTTACGGACGCCCGGCTCCGACCACGATCTCTAGAGCTCAGGGCAGCTGTCAGCAGCTCCTTCCGCGAGTCCGTGCACATCTGCCATGTCTTCACTTGCCTCCCCACACGGGTGACAGCCGTGATTCGGAATGCCGGCATTTATTATTTTATTTGGTTTTTTGCACGTCTACACCAGCCTCTCCAGAACTCTAGGTTTTAAATCACGTTTCCTTAGACCTTGGGAAACGGTTTCCCTCTGTCTTTGATCCAGTGTTCCTGTTGTGATCCTGGGTTCGCCTTAGGTAATCTGGTCTTTCCTCCCTGGAAAGTCAGTGAGTTTCTCTTTAACGGTAAGTTTTCTGGTATTTTACTGGATATTTCTATGGATCAGTGAAAATTTTATCCTGGTTGGCATTCGGTGAGCCCTTTGATTTTGAGGATTTTATCTTCATCTAGCTCTGAAATACTCCAGGATCTCACCCTCCACTCCGTCTTCTATCCTCTCTTCCTGGGACTTTTATTTGATGAACTCTGAGCCGCCAGACCTGCCTCCCGCATCTCACGGTTCTCCGTAGAGCAACAGAGAACAGGAGCGCCTCGATCCGCCCTGCCCACGTGCCCATCCCAGACCGGCGCTGTGGGTTTTCACAGGGAGCTGGCTCTTCACTTCCGAGGGTCTTTTCCACAACTCCCCTTCCCCGCACCAAGGATAAGCCTCCACCCCATCATCTCTGATGAGATTTACAATATACAAAACATCCTAATTTCAACGTTTCCTCCTGTGTTAGCTCTGTTTGTGGCATTTCATGTCTCTTTCACAGGGTCAAGCAGCTCATACATTTGGTGATTCCTGGTTGGGTGATTACCTTTGTATTTCCGATTCTCTGGTAGCCCAACTGAAGCCTGTTTGCTTCTGGAGCAGGTGATGTGGCCAGCTGGGGTGCTCAGAAGCTCGTCTCTGGGAGCTGGTGTTTCTCTTCCTCCTCCTCCTCCTCAGTGAGGCCAGCAGAGAAGAGACACCTGTGTCTCCCACCTGGGGGCACACACAGCTGCTCGGCACAAGCTCAGCCAAGGGTAAACAGTCTGGATGTCCCTCCCCTCTGCGGTCCCACGCCCCACACATGCTGCCCGAGGAAGTGGAGCCCCTGACGTGGCTGTCCCTTCCCAGAGTAAATCTTTCCTGAGTGTCCTTTGGGCCACCATTCATCTTTTATCTTCCAGGGTTCCCTCAATTTCTAGTTGACTGGGTGAACTCCTGCTTGTTACAGATTCATACGTCATATTTTTGAAGGCATTTCTAGGAAACTGGGAATGAAAGAGAGAAGCTGTAGGATGTTTCCAGCTTCCTTGAAGCAACCTTTCCTCTTCCTCATTTATAACCCCAAGTGCTGCCTGTGTATCTCATGTACCTACAGAAACAGAAGCTCCCGTTCAGAATGTTACCACTCTGTGAATTCAAATATTTCCTGCTGGCCTGAAAGTCTCTGATGCGAGCCCGTTTCACGCCACACGTGAGATCGCCCCGTGCTGTTTTGGACTGAATGTGTCTCCCAAAGATCTCTATCTTGAAGCTCTAACCCCCAGCATGACGGTGTTAGAAGCTGGGCCCTGGGAGGCAGTTAGGGTCAAACGGGGCCATTTGGGCGGGGCCGGGATCTGATGGAACAGGGCCCTTTGAAAAAGAGACACCAGGGGGCGCTCTCCTGCCTCGTCTCTGCAAGCTGGGGACTCTGAGGAAGAGGCCGTCTAAGTTGGAAAGAGAGCGCTCCCCAGAACCCAGCCAGGCTGGCAGCCTGAGCTCAGACTTCCAGCCTCCAGAATGATCGAAAAGTCAATGTCTAGTGCCTAAGCCACCAGTCTATAGTATTTTGTTACAGCGGCCCAAGTGTCATCATCATCTGGAAGAGAATTCTCATTATTTTTCCCCAGCAAAGGGCCATGTGCAGACTAAATTTGTAAATAATTACCAATAAGTTGTTGGGTAGAACCAATAATCAATATCTTAAAAACCTCTCAGGTGAATGGATAAAGAAGATGTGGTATATATACACAATGGAATACTATGCAGCCATCAAAAGAAATGAAATCTTGCCATTTGCGACGACGTGGATGGAACTAGAGCGTATCATGCTTAGTGAAATAAGTCAATCGGAGAAAGACAACTATCATATGATCTCCCTGATATGAGGACATGGAGAAGCAACATGGGGGGGTAGGGGGATAGGAGAAGAATAAATGAAACAAGATGGGATTGGGAGGGAGACAAACCATAAATGACTCTTAATCTCACAAAACAAACTGGGGGTTGCTGGAGGGAAGTGGGATTGGGAGAGGGGGAGCGGGCTATGGACACTGGGGAGGGGACGTGAACCATAAGAGACTATGGACTCTGAAAAACAACCTGAGGGTTTTGAAGGGTCAGGGGTGGGAGGTTGGGGCAACCTGAGGGTTTTGAAGGGTCAGGGGTGGGAGGTTGGGGGAACAGGTGGTGGGTAATAGGGAGGGCACGTTTTGCATGGAGCACTGGGTGTTGTGCAAAAAGAATGAATACTGTTACGCTGAAAAAAATAAATAAAATGAAAAAAAAAAAAAAAACCCTCTCAGGTGGAGGGGTATACAGGCAGAACAAAGCCTGTGGAGCAGCCGGCTACAGCCCAGGCAAGGCAGATAACTTGGCTGCAGCCCGAGACGGACATGCTGGAGAGATCCCACAGGGCTGGACTCCCGGGGGTGCCGCCAAATCACGCCCAGGGTCCCACAGGAGCCCAGCAAAGTGCAGTGGTCACAGGCCCGAGTCTGAGACGGATTCCTCACTCAGGACACTGGGCACGTCTTAGAGGCTCTGTGCCTCATTTTCCCCACCTGTGCCCCAGGCATGAAAACGGAGCCCACCCAGTGAGGTTAGGTATACCGATTCCAGGCCTTCGTCCGCGGTTGCTGACACGTGGCAAGTTCTCAGGAAGCGTGAGCCGGCCCTGCCGACTGCACTGCACGGTGGACACCAGTGTGCGCAGAACCAGAGGACAGGCTGGCACCGGGCAGAGGGGGGCATCCCTGAAACACCAGTGTGTCTGCACGCCGCATGGGGAGGCCGTGGATGCTCCCACGGACTTGGGGGCATGCTATCCCGCACTGCACTGTAAAACCGAAGGTCCGGTTTTCAAAACAGTCGTCCCCCCCGCCACCCCCACCCCGCAAAGCGCCTCTCAAGATGCCGCCAGTGCCTATCCGATCTGCTGATGAGGCCAACTCCGTCGACTCAGCTCCTCCAGAAAGGAAACACAACAACAAAACGCTTCTCACTCCAAACCTCGTCATTACCAAATTCACAGATCCTTCTAGAGCGCGCTACATTCCAATCTGGGGCTGCGGATGCCCCCTACGCAGAGAGTCAGGAAGCGACGGGAAACTGCGATGAGCTGGGAGGACACCAGCGGAACAAAGCCCGGCCTCCGGCGCAGAGGCCTAGGAGCAGCCACGCTGGCAAGCCATTTCCTTACATGCCATTTGCAACCGCGCTTGCGCCTAGAAATGCGAGTGTGCAGACCCCTCACACCTTGCACAGTGCGGTCCTTGCAATCGACATTTGCTGAACGAACAACTCTTAATGAGCACAGAGGCTCAATGCCAAAAATAAATAAGTAAAATGCCAAGGAAGGTGTGTGATGTGACTGCCACCTCAGGATCATGGCAGAATGAAGTCAGCCGCGCGGGGACATGGTGCTCCTCTCCAGGACCACGAGCCCTGGTGGCTGGCCTGGCTCCACTCTTCTGTCTCAGAACCAAATGGTCCCATGGCCAAGCCCGGCGTTCCACAAAGCGTTTACAGGCTCTGCTGAGTCTTCTGCTTCAACCTCAAAGACAAGCAGCTACGTGTTGCAGGTTTCATTATTTTCGGGCATTTTGCTAGAAAATCCAACTCAAGGGAAGACCTGGTGCTGGCTTCAATCAGGAGAGCTCCCCGGCCCTTCACGCGGACATCTGCTCTCGAAGGTGAGCGGAAGCAGCAAAGTCCCCGGACTTGGACCACTTAACCCCTGAGCAGACACACAGGGTGCAGCCCTGTCCGCTGGTCCCCTGGGCCGCACTGCAGCGGGAGGACACGCGGCTCAGCCTGGCCGCACCAAGGGCCTCCCCATGCTTGCTGCTGCCGGGGCCTGGCTTCACCCCAAAGAATGGTCTTCGGGTCCAGGGACGAGGGCGCTGGATGCCTGTGCTTCACCCCACTTGCCGGCAGCCCCTACACGACGCCAATTTAGCTCCCACTCTCAGTATCTATGAGGGGGCGCGACCACCCCTCGAACCGGTGACTCACGCAACCTCTCGCAGGCCAGAACACCGGCAGGTCCACTTACCTTTTTGGGATCCATGTTGAATTTCTTCCTCCCCATAGCTATCTGCTTGTTCCTCTGGGTAGTTTTGCTACACATTTCAAACAGTTAAGAAATCGTTAGCAAATGAACGTTTGCACTGAGGGCAGGAGGGCACGCAGCCTCCCTGGCCAGCCCCTCCGTGCAGAAGACCACCCGGGCTCCCCCACCCCGCTGCCCCCATCCCCGCCCCTCCACCCCACACTGCAGAGGCGGCACGCGTGGCTGCCGGGCTCTTCCCTACGCTCGATTCCTGCTTCAGAAAAAGCTGACAAAGAGCGATTTAAGGAAAGCACCGTCCCCTGCTGTACAGAGAGGCGGCTTCTGCCCAGGTTAACTCAGAGGGGCCTGTGCTTCCAGGGAAGGGAGAGGAGACCCGTGGCCGCCAGGGAAGCACCCGACTCCTCCGCAGAGAGCAGGACGGGGTGAGGGGTGGAGAGCAGAGGCACCAACAGGCCCCCGGCAGCCACCCCACTTCGCGATCCCGACCGTCCTGCCCCGGCTGTGGTCACCCGGCAGCTGAGGCGGGGAGAGAAGAGGTTAGTAGCTCAGCGGTGTGGCGCCGACTATTTACCTCTCTTCCACTGAAGTCAGATTGTCAATCTCAGTCATCACTTCAGCAATTTCATATTTCAGCCTCTGCCAAAAAAGCAGACCGACATTTGTGGGGGGGCTCTCTACCGCCACCCTCCGAGACTCAGAGAAAGTTCAAAGTTCAGCCTCCCAGACGCGAGTTTTCCCTGATGCCTCACGTGGACGTCCCGGGGACAGAAACACCAGAACTTTCCATCCAGTCGGAGGGGCCCCAAGTCAGGAGAAAGCACAATTCTCATCTGTCCGCCTGTCACCAGAACAAGCTCGGACGAGTCACCGGGGCAGGTTCTAGACTGTGTAAAACACAACCGCAAAGGGAAGCAGGGAGCCCTCAGCTAGCTCACTGCGGCTGTTCAGCCGCTCCTCCCCCAGCCCCGGCCACCCCCCCACCCCCGCCTTCTTCACGGCCACGGTCTCCCTCTGCTCTGGGGAAAGACCAGGGCCAAGGTACTGAGACCAGTGTCAGGTCCCAAGCCACCAGTCTGTGCCTGAGACTGAGCACCACGGACAGAGCCCAGGAGACCCCCCCCCCAGCAGAATGCCCCAAACTCACTGGGGGTGCTTGGACCTGCCAAGGACACCAGAAGGGACAGGCTCCCGTGTCCCCTTACGTGGCTCCACCACTCACTACCTGAGAGACCTTCGGCAACCCTCTTAACCCCTCTGGGCCTCAGTGTTCTCAACTCAAAGATGCGGTCACTAGGGCGACCTGGGCCTCCACAGGCGCTCTTCTTGCTAATGTCCAATGAGGACCCTTCCTCTTCAAGCAGAACGCCCACCTGGGGACAGTGATTTTTACACAAATGAAGGGGAACCTTACAAGAAAAAGTCCCCCAAATTATCTTTCAAACACAAGGAAATGTGTACTTGGGACACTTATTTGGTTCGCCAAGGAAGCTGAGACCCAGATGCGGGCTGAGGAGGGACGAGGCTTGCTCCAGCGGCACGTGGCTGCGGGGCCGCATTCCCTCTGGCCTGATGAAGCTGAGGGCGCTCCCCGAGGGGGAGCCACGCACCCGACTCACATGCCCACAGAAGCCCCGCGTGCAAGCAGGGCTGGTATCCTGAGTCCCTCCTGCCACAGTCGAAGACACTGTGATCTGGAGGGGTGGTGTGGCACCACTGCTTCTCTGGGGAGGCCCTGCCACCACGGGCTCTGAGGACACAGACCCTGGCAAGCATGGCGTTTGCCCGCGTCCCGTCATCCTGCTCCCACCAGCCCGTGGGCGCGTGGCGGCCCGGCCAGACCCTGAGACGAGTCTGTAAGTTCATTCAGAGCCTATCTGCGTGCCAGAAGAGCGATGGCGGGCTCTAGTGCTGGGATTTTGGCAAACAAATGGGGACTGATTCAACCCGAGAGAGTACACCTTTGGGGACGGCAGCCGTTGTCTACACGTGCCCTTTGTGATCCTGGAGTCACGCAGAGACTCCAGCTCCGTGGCCTCTCGACGTGCATCCAAGGCCACGCTTCCCGGCGAGGCCCATCTGCTCTACCAACGTGGGGACCCCTCTCGCTCCCTTCACGCGTTAGCGCACAGACATAGGAGATACCTAGTCTTCTCCTTTTCATGAAGCTACCCAATTATTTTACCTAAAACCTAAAACTAAGGGGAGTTTTCGGTTTGTTTGTTTACCTCAATGTCATCAATAAGTTCCTTTTTTCTTCGACGAATGTCTAAGAGTTCTTCTCTCTCTTCTAAGGAGAGGTCTTCGGGCACTGGAAGAAAAAAAAAATCAAAATCAGACAAGTCCTGGTCTGGAGCCCAGGCTGGCCAACAGCGAGTGAGGATGGAGACGGGCATACACCAGGCCAGCAGGTCTGGAGCCATCGAGCCCCACGGGAGGGAGCCCCAGCACGTAGACCCTGTGTGACATGCTCGTAGCAGCCTTGTTCGTAACCAAGTATCAACCAACCACCCAAGTATCCACAAATAATGAATTGCGGGATACTTCTAAACAGAATCCCACGCAATAATAAAAAATGGCTGAACTCCGTCTATCCGCACAGGGGAGCCGCCCAGGACGGGGACGGGTAGCGCAGAGGACAGCACGGCCCACACACACGGGCTGACGCGGGCTGCACGACACACGTCCGCTATCCTTGGGCAAAACTGAAGCCAAATCCCCCTTTATCATCACACGTGCTTTCAACCAGCTTCAAGTGGAACAAAGGCTTAAATGCAAAGGCAACACAATTTTTTAGAATAGGGGCAAACGTGTATCCAGCTTCAGAGTAGGAAAGGATTTCTTAAATAATATAGAAAAAATGTAAATCACAAAGATATCAAATTCACTGTTAAAACTAAAACCCTTTGGTCACCAAAATTCCACACCATGAAGTAAAGAGCTAAGCCAAACACCATCAAAGGGTTGGTATCCAGAATACAGAACTCTGACAAAGAAGGGGCAGAGAATTTAAAACCAAGAGCTGTAAATGGGCAAAAGACTTGAACAGCCACAAAATCCAAAGGCATCAACAGACATGTGAAAAGATATCAGCTCTCTTAATCCTTGGGGAATGCAAATTCAAATCTCAGGGAGAGACCTCTATTAAGAGCTCTCCTATGGCGGCAGAGCTCCCTGGAACCATAGGAAGGTGATTTCTTAAAACTCAAAACCCGTAAGGACAAAGATAATGGGGAAAACGAAACAACACGTTTTGAAGCTAGTGACCCGCAGTGACGTCCTTAACCCAGGTGAGCAAGAAGAATCTGAAGCCGGGGGTGGAGTCGGAGGCCGACCAAGGCATCACCTGACTCCTCGGCAATGCTATCAATTTCAGAAACAAAAAAAAAAATTAAACAATATGTTGTTTGGGAATACAAATACATACACAGTGACGCACTAAAGACAATCGCTGGAAAAATAAATACGGAATTCAGAGCAGTAGGACTTCTTAGGAGGCAAGAAAGAGATACACGGGACACTTCGAAAGGAGCAGTATGTGCTCCAAAGGAATGCTCTTTTGAGAACAAATACTCATCTTACTCTCAAATAAAAATTTAATTTTTAAATCTTTAATGAAAACATTTTGTAAAAAGCAGCCAGGCAGAGCTCCTTGAGTGGCCATCCAGATAACGTTCTTCCATGGAATAGTTACGACAACCCTGAGAATTCAAGCAGAGAAAGATCTTTTTCTTTTTCTTTTTTTTAAGATTTCATTTATTTATTTGACAGAGAGAGACACAGCGAGAGAGCGAACACAAGCAGGGGGAGTGGGAGAGGGAGATGCAGGCTTCCCACCGAGCAGGGAGCCCGATATGGGGCTCGATCCCAGGACCCTGGGATCATGACCTGAGCCGAAGGCAGAGGCTTAACCCACTGAGCCACCGAGTTCCCCGAGAAAGATCTTTTCGTATGCAGGATGACACCTAGCGTATTTCAGCCCAGAAAATGCAAAGCTGTTTAGTCATTAAAACCATCGGTCAAGGGCAAAGAAGCAAAACCGCTGGCCAGATCCCCCTCCCTCAATAAGCCACAGAGAGTTCTTATTTTCGGTTTTCTTCTGCTCAGCTCTCCACGCAGGGAGAGGAAAATAAGACTGCAAGGCGAGGGCGGTCATGCCATCCTCAACAGGCATTTTCCTTTCTTTCCAGAGACACCACCACCGGCCCGAGGACGAGGAGGGCTGGCTGAGAGCACACCAGGATGACCTGACACGACCCTCAAGCTCGTACCCACATCCTTCAACTCTCCACTGACGCGCACCTTCTCTTGTCCCGGTAAGGCCCCAAGGGGTTAAAGAGATCAAGTACTGCCCATGTACTCTACCAGCACTTCCGACCAGATTTTGCTGGTCTTAAAAGAAAGAAACGTTTTGTAAGGTGGGATGAGATGTAGAATAAGGTTCTTATCCTCAAGCTTCCCGCTGTTCCACTTAAGGGCTGTAATGATACTATGCACTTTAAATACTTCCGCCAAAAAGAAAAGAATTGAGCAAATGACAACAATCGTTAAGCCTGTTAGAGGGACGGACGGGTATCCATCGTCCGGTTCATCTTCTAAGGGTTTGAGGTCCATCACAGCAGAGAGTAAAAAAGAAAGTTCTGGTATTCACTGGCCAGTAGCATCTCCTACAGTCCCTGGCTACTGGGGCATTCGGCTGAAGTATGAACAGGAAAGCGTGGGATGCTCCCTCGTGCATTACCAAGAATCAAGAAGTAAGAGGAACAGAAATACGTGATAAAATTCTAGACCGATCTCTGCCCAGGTCCTGTCACTTAGGTACCTCACTATCCTACGCCTTCTCCTGACACCCAAGATGTGCAGTGAAAACCGACATTCGGCTCTGGCTCCGGCTGCCGGGGGGTTGTTCCAGCAGCATTTTTCTGCATCCAAAATAACTCCGCAGCCGCAGAATATACTGACAGGCAGGTGCTCTCCCGCGGGCGGGCGGTGCGCAGAGCAGGCGTCCTTGGTTATCGCCGCGCCCGGGGCGGCGGAAGAGTTTGCAGCCGCTGCCTGACAGCATCATCGTTTTGTCCCGCAGACACCGTTAGGTAGGATCAAACAGAAAAGTCTCATGGTTTTTATTTTTTTCCCCTCCTCAGAAAGCTGGTCCTATTGAATTGAAAACCTAATACGTGTATAGTCACACACATACACACGGACATATGATAAAACATTTTCCCTCCCAGCCTCAATAAAACCCGTCTCTTTAAAAAAAAAAAAAAGATAAAAAATAAGCAAATTAGGGGTGCCTTCGGTTCGTTAGGCATAGGGTTCTGGGACTGAGACCTGCACTGGGCTCCCTGCTGGGGGGGGGGGAGCCTGCTTCTCCTTCTCCCTCTGCCTGCTGTTCCCCCTGTTTGTACTCTCTTTCTGACAAAGTCTTCAAAAAAAAAAAAAAAAAAAAGGCAAACTGGGGCACCTGGGTGGCTCAGTCGTTAGGTGTCTACCTTCGGCTCAGGTCATGATCCCACTGTCCTGGGATCGAGCCCCGCATCGGGCTCTCTGCTACTTGGAAAGCCTGCTTCTCCCTCTCCCACTCCCCCTGCTTGTGTTTCCTCTCTCGCTGTGTCTCTCTCTCTCTCTGTCAAATAAATAAAATTTTTTTAAAAAGGCAAATTACTGGAAATTACTTGCAAAATTCAGTGAAGTCACTTTACAGTTGAATGCGCCTATCATGAGCTTCCAAATGGAATTCCGACTTCCCGGAGACAGAGCAAGGCCCCTCACCGCCTGGGGCCTCAGTTCCCCGCCCGCAGAATGCCGGGGAGGCAGGCAGGACTCTAGTACTGGATCATCACTGCAAGCTCCGAAGCAGAATGAGTCTTTTAGCCACGGAGGAGCAGGTGTGGTTTCAGCAAACGTAAGTATTTTCACAAAGGAAAAGCTATGGGAAAGGAAGGCAAAAATTCCCCACCTTAGTACAAAAACGCTCCAGTGACATTTCCTCGGGAGCATCAGGGGCAAATTCAGGGAATTCAGGCTACGTTCTGGCCTTTCTCCTGTTCTAGTCTACACAGACGGAGATCAGCAAAGCCGCAGGTGGTGAGATGGTTCTGGGCTCAGGACGGTCTGAATTTAATTGAAGTAGGAAAGTGGGATCTTCTGCTTCTAGCCAAGATGGAGTAACAGGGATTAGATTTATCTCCTGCCTAAAATGGCTCTGCAAAGAACCCAGACCCAATCCTACACCCTGGAAAATATCTTTCAGAAATGACGGGGAGGGGTCCCTGGGTGGCTCAGACGGTTAAATGTCTGGCTCTTGATTTCAGCTCCGGTGATGATCTCGTGGCTGTGAGATCAAGCCCCGATTGGACTCTGCACTGGGTATGGAGCCTGACTAAGATTCTCTCTCTGGGACACCTGGGTGGGCCAGTTAGGCAGCCGGCTCCCACTCTTGACTTCAGTTTGGGTCATGATCTCAGGATTCTGGGATTGAGCCCGCTGTCAGGCTCCACACTCAATGGGGAGTCTGCTTAGGATTCTCTCTCTCCCTCTGACCCCTCCCCTCACTTATGCGCTCTTTCTAAAAATAAGTAAATTTTTTCTCTAAAGATTTTATTTATTTATTTCACAGACAGAGATCACAGTAGGCAGAGAGGCAGAGAGAGAGGAAGGGAAGCAGGCTCTCTGCTGAGCAGAGAGCCCGATGCGGGGCTCGATCCCAGGACCCCGGGATCATGACCTGAGCCGAAGGCAGAGGCTTTAACCCACTGAGCCACCCAGGCGCCTAAAAATAAGTAAATTTTTCTGTGCTTCTTTTTCTTTTTTTAATTTATTTTTTCAGCGTAACAGTATTCATTGTTTTTGCACAACACCCCAGTGCTCCATGCAAAACGTGCCCTCCCTATTACCCACCACCTGTTCCCCCAACCTCCCACCCCTGACCCTTCAAAACCCTCAGGTTGTTTTTCAGAGTCCATAGTCTCTTATGTTTCGCCTCCACCTCCAATTTTTTTTTTAAATAAGTAAATTTTTGAAAAAGGATTCTCTCTCTCCCTCTCCCCTTCCTGCTTCCCTCACTATTAAAAAAAAGGGGGGGAGGAACAAACACATTTTCAGACATAAAAACTTGAAAGAATTCAAGAAATGTGAAAGTCCTTCAGGCAGGGGAAAAAACAAAATAAAACTATAGCAGATGAAAATCTGTCTCTCCATAAAAGAACAGAGTACTATTAATGGTAACTATGTGAGTAAACACTGTTCCTCATGATGTGAGTGAGTCTCTTTAAAAGATTTGCTGTTACTGTTAAAAGCAAAAATAATGACAAGTGTGTTAGGTTAATTTCTCCCTGGGAGGGGAGAAATCAAAGTACAGTGATTTAAGGTCCTCATCATAGCTGTAAAGTGTCATAATACCATTTGATGGTAGACTGATAAATTAAAGCTATAAGATATCTTAAAACCACCACTATTTAAAAACTATGAAAATAATCCACTGAAATAGAGTAAGCAGTATTACATCAAGAAATTCAGAATCATTACTTTACCAAATTTAATAACATCAAAGATCTCGAGTGTAAGATGAATCCTCCATTTCAGAGATGTTAAAATGTGGAAAATTTACAAATCAGAATCAAAGAGAAATGGAAGATTATCACATTAAAATATAAGGAGATGGTATTCCAAACTTAAGTATTCTCTAATTTTCAAATTATATTAATAATCCACTTATCTAACAGATTCCAATCTACTAAGAAGCTGAAATTTGGTTTACTGCTATAAATATCTAAGGACTTTTTTTTTTTTTTTAAAGATTTTATTTATTTAACAGAGCAAGAGAGATCACAAGTAGGCAGAGAGGCAAGCAGAGAGAGAGGGGGGAAGCAGGATCCCCGCCAAGCAGAGAGCCTGACACAGGGCCCTAAGACCATGACATGAGCTGAAGGCAGAGGCTTAACCTACTGAACTACCCAGGTGCCCCATATCTAAGGACTCTTGCAAACTTCACACACACACACACACACCCACACACATAAATATCTTCCATGAATTCCGTCAGTAGCTCTCCAACTTCTTCCAGGCAACAAGAACGGTCCCCAAGTATGAACCACAGCCAGAAACACTCACTATGTTTTAGTCACAATAAGTCCAATGTGGTATCTAATAAATTACCCATTGCACCAAAGTTTGATAAAAAGTTGATAAAATGGGGGTGCCTGGGTGGCTCAGTTGGTTAAGCCACTGCCTTCGGCTCAGGTCATGATCCCCGAGTCCCGGGATTGAGTCCCACATTGGGCTCCCAGCTCCATGGGGAATCCGCTTCTCCCTCTGACCTTCTCCCCTCTCATGCTCTCTCTCTCTCAAATAAATAAATAAAATCTTTAAAAAAAAAAAAGTTGATAAAATGGAATTCAAATGATCACATATTTTCAGCTACCCAGGCCTCATTGAAAGTGATGTCACTTACCCTTAAATTTTACTGTGATTACTAATCAATACTTTTTTTTTTTTTCTTTTCCTCATTTGGGTTTTTCGTTGTTTTGGTTTTGCTTTTGTGTTTCTGAGTTTTGGTCCGCTCAGAGATGGACCACGGAGCACACAGGACATTGGCAGAGCCTGGGCTTGGCAACTGATCCTGTTGACTCATTCCACAGGAATTCTGTACAAGCTGTGGTTTAACCCACATAGAAATAATACCTACCTTGTAACACTAAAAGAACAGGTTAAATTAGCTTGAGTGCCTAGCTACTACTGAAGTGTTGAGATCACACAGAGAACAGAAACGAGGACTGTAGGCTCCCAGCAGAAACACCACCACACGCATGGACCCAGACTAGAGGTCCCCGTCAACCGCCAGCCAACTCACAGAATGGGAGCACAAAACAGACCAGTATTCGTTTTAAGCCGTTTACTTTGGAATACTTTGTTGTTATATAGTAATAAATAACTGATACATTTACAATATACATAAATGGAAAAAAGGACCAAGTTTAAAAACACAGCCTCAAAAAAAACCCAACTAAATGTTCTCTACAAGGGGCACACGCAGAATAGAATCTGTAATGACCGAAGGTGCGAGGACAGGGCAGCCATCAAACCCTAACCAAAGTTAAGCCGCTCCCACTACAGTAACACAGGAAATTGAAGACAGTCACTAGATAATGACCTATGGTTCATTTAATTACATGACTAACAAGACTGAATTTGTATGCCACTAACAAAATAGGCTCAAAATACATCAAGTAGATATTGACATATATGTAAAAATCACATTTCTCCCAGAAAATAAAAAAAGGGAATATACAGATTTGACTAACACAGTTCACAGGCTTGCACTAGTGAACATAATGTATTTCAACAATTTTAAGATGCACTTTTTCATATTTTAACATCTTCGAAATCAGCTATGACTTATATAGGTCACCGCCTTCTTATCTGTGAATGTGCTTCTTATTGCTAGAAGCATAATTGAACTTGACGTTTCTGTCACACGCACAATTTAAGAACCATCTGATGAAAGGTTATTGCTTGGTTATTGCTTCAAACCTTTCATTGATAACTTCTGGTAGAATCACCAAAGTCACAGCATAAAAACTTCCAGAATTTGAAAAATCCCAAAGACGACAAAGAAGCACTCTTCTGAGAAGCGCTGCGTCACCCGTGCCTTCAGTGGCACGGAGGACAAGGCTTTGCAGAAAAGCATAAATACTCTCCGTAGAGTAATTCTGAAGAGTGGGACTCTGTGAAGAAGTTTTGGAAATACCCTGACCAACTTATTTTGGTCATATTTTACTTTTTGTATGAATGCACAATGGAAAAGTTTATTTTAAAAAGTTGAAATAAGTTTAAAGCACGCAATCAGTATAAATGAAAAATTCTAAGTGATAAGAAATCATGAAGTTTGGTTAAATTGGCAGCTTTTTTTTTTTAAGATTTTATTTATTTATTTGACAGAGAGAGAGATCAGAAGTAGGCAGAGAGGCAGGCAGAGAGAGAGGAGGAAGCAGGCTCCCTGCGGAGCAGAGAGCCCGATGCGGGGCTCGATCCCAGGACCCTGAGATCATGACCTGAGCCGAAGGCAGCAGCTTAATCCACTGAGCCACCCAGGCGCCCCAAATTGGCAGCTTTTTTATTCTTCGTGGTACAGAAAATAACGATGCACTTCACAAGTGATGGAGACGGAGATTCAATCAGATCCCCAACCTGACGGCTGGGGGATGCACACGCTTTTCAAGGGCACGTGGCACATTCAAGCCAAGCGACTGCACACTGCACCAGAACAAGACAGAACACCTCCCAGCACTGGTAGGGTGGGTCCAACCTCTGCACGTGCCTTTCTCTGAAAACTGGATATTACATTCCCTGACTCCTTTACATTTAGGCTGCTAAGATGAATGGGGCTGAACCCAGATTCTCAGGAGCTCCTCCTCCCACCTTATTCCTGGCTGGCCAGCAAGGACGTGAACACTGAGGGTTTTCTGGAACAGCACTCTCATGCTCAGGCTCCAGCATCCTGGGAACTGCAATGGCTGCGGGAGCAGCGGGCTTCCTGATTCAGCCTCTGGGGGACCATCGCAGTTGAGGACATACCCAGAACCAGTGGTTCCAGGGGTCACCAGGGAGGCATTCCTTTGGTGACTGCATTCTGGAGACCAAGGCCAGACCCAGGCCAGAACCCAGGGCTATGGCAAGCACCCAGTTCTCTGGATTATGCTTTCCCCTCCTGCTCCAAATACTCCACATGCTTTAGGCTCCCTGCACGGAACTCTTACTGGAAAAAATTGGTATCGTGAAGAGCACATTCTCTGACCACAGAATAATTCCGATAGAAAGAGTAATCAGGGGCACCTGGGTGGCTCAGTGGGTTAAAGCCTCTGCCGTCGGCTCAGGTCATGATCCCAGGGTCCTGGGATCGAGCCCCACATCGGGCTCTCTGCTCAGCAGGGAGCTTGCTTCTCCCTCTCTCTCTCTCTGCCTGCCTCTCTGCTACTTGTGATCTCTGTCTGTCAAATAAACAAATAAAATCTTTAAAAATAAAAAAAAAAGTATTTAGAAAGCGTAATCAGTGACTAGAAAAAATTTTTTTTGTTTGGAAACTGAGAAGCGCCATTCTAAAGAACACATTGGTCCAAGAAGATAGAAAGTGACAAAATTCTGAGGTGAGAATAATGAAGAAAATATCAGTGCCTGTGTGCTAGGAAACCACGGAGTCACAACTGAAAACATTCATTTTAGAAAAAAAGTTAAGGTGAAAATAAGCTAAGCATTCACCCCCAGAGATTGGAAAAATCACAAGTGTTTAAACCCAAAGGAGAAAATAATACAGAGAAGAAACTCATTTAAAAAATGCCATGAAGCCACTTCAGCAACTCTTCAAAAACAAAACAAAACAAAGAAACCCGCGGGAAGTCCGCACACAACCCTACAGCCCTCCCCTGGGTTTTACCAAGAGAACCGGGTCACAGGTGCACACACAGTGGCACGTGGATATTCACAGCAGCACGGGGCACAGCAGCCAGAGCAGCAACAACCCAGATGTCCCTCTCGAGATGAATGGACCGACCCAGGGTGGACCACCGACACACGGAGTAGTATTCAGCCACAAAAAGGAACCGAGCATGCTTGGTGCATGCTTGAAAACATTACGCCGAGTAAAAGCAGCCAGCCACAAGCGACTATACTTCGTATGACTCCACTGATGTGTCGAGAACAGGCCGAGAACAGACAAATCCATCTGCGGTGACAGAAATCAGGAGAACGGCTACTCTGGAAAGCAGAGGAAGGTACTGAATGGGGAAGGGCCCACAAGAGCCGTGGGTGTCACTGCAAACGTTCTAGATTTTGATCCGGGCGGAGTTACACAAGTGTCTGCACACATGTACGTGTACAACACCTTGACTTCTACGCACACGTCACATGTGAGCACTGTATTTATTGCCCCTGGAAATCTACTTATGGATAAGTAATCCCTTTTATTTTTTTTAATTTTGAAAAGATTTTATTTCAGAGAGAGTGTGGGTGAATGAGAGCAGAGGGAGAAGCAGAGGGAGAGGGAGAGAACATGTCTCAAGCAGACTCCCCACGGAGCATGGAGCCCAACGTGATGTGGGGCTCCATCCCTGGACCCTGAGATCACCTGAGATGAAATCAAGAGTCAGACACTTAACCACTCAGCCACTCAGGCGCCCCAAGTAGTCCCTTTTAATCCTCAATAAGGAGAAGGAAGAATACATTTCCTGCAAAGGACACAAAAACGACTTTCTAGGAAGCTGCCACTGGCTCCCCGAACTGATGCCCGCGCACCTAGGATGACCTGAGGACAATGTGGCCTGAGGGCCACACAGGCCCCAGAGGGGCTCACTGCCACGCCTGCCTCCTGTCCTGCGGCTGTTCTTCCCAAATCCCCGGCCACCTTGGATCTGCACGTCCATCACTGGACAAGGCAGGGCACGATGTCTGCACAATACAAAGGTAACAGATAAAATCAGCCACGCGCTGAGACCAGGGCGCTCCAGGCAAGTTCCTAAGGTGAACTGCTTTGTCTTGCATCACACAGGTCAGCCCTCCCCACCCATGCCTCTGTCCTCATATAGAAACCCCCTCTGGCGACCACCACGCCAACCACAGCTGTCACTGTTTGCTGACCCCCAAGGACGGAGGGCAGTGGTTAGGGACAGTTCATTGCCTGAGCCCACCAGCAAGACCACACAGAAGAGCGGGCGACTAGGCCAGCTCTCGGGGTTCCTTATCTGAAACCAGGGACTCCAGCTCGTCCTCCAGCGCAGCTCCCCACACGTGGTCTGCCCGTCTCGCCCGTCAGCAGGTCCTGGAGGGGTCTAAGTTAGGGTTCCGATCACATGCCTATCAGATCAGAACCTCTGGGTATGAGGCCTAGGGCTCCCCGTTTTTAATAAGCTTCGCGAATGACTCTGTTGGACACTGGAATTTGAGAAGCCCTGCTACAAAGACGGCTACAGACATGTCAGGTCACGAACACAGCACAGTACAGAAGCAACCTGACAGAGTCCTCCGGAGCCTGACCACCCGTCTCGAAGCTGGTCCCTGTCTCTCACCAGCTGCGACCACTACAGACAACGCACCTCGCCTCTCTGTGCTTCATCTTCCTGCCTATAAATAGGATCATATTTATCACTATGTAAAAAAGCTAATCAAAATCAAATTCTCTTCTTGAATGTTATGTGAAATTTGCAAATAAATATTGAATCTTAAACAAGCATTTAGAGATCTTAAAACATACACATTTTTCCTCGATCATGAAAGATTAATAATGAACAATGAGATTTTCTCTCCTGCATAACTGAACGATAGAGCAAAATACACATTGGGACATCAAGCCTGTTTAATTGTTTTTGATTTTTTCCCCAGCAGCCAGAAGGTGCAGTGCAGGGTAGGAGGTCGGGGAGGCGGGGCAGCTTCACAAAGAAGCATCAATAAAAATTACGTAAGGACAGCTTGGTAGTCCTGCAGAGCTAAACACAGTCTCATAACACAACCCTGCCATCGCAATCCCAGGGATTCACCCAAACCCTGCACACCCGTGTTCACAGCAGTTTTATTCACAGCTGCCAAAACCGAGACGCAAACGAGAGGTCCTTCAGCAGGTGACGAGGTAAGCTGTGGTACGACAGACAGGAGAATACTCCTTGGCACTATGGAGAACACCGAGCCAAGAAAAGACGCGGAGGAGTCTGAGTGCATGTTAGTACGGAAAGAAGCCGGTCTGGAAAGGCTGCATCACCTACGATTCCAACTACATGATGTTCTAGGAAAGGCAAAACCATGGAGCCCAGAAAAGGAGCGACGGTGGCCAAGGCTAGGGAGACAAGGGAAGGGATGAGCAGGTGAGCACAGGGATTTTAGGGTGGTGACTGTATCGTGCATGACACTGTCACGGTGCATACATGTCATTACACATTCGGCAAAACCCACAGAACTACACAGGACGAGAGCAGAGCCCTACTGTAAACTACGGGCTTTAGGTAATCAATCGTTACAAATGTTACAAATGTAACCAACGTGTGATGTTAACAGTAGGGAAACCTGATACGGAGGGGAGCTTAGATGTACTGCTTTCTCTTATCTAACCTGAAGTATGCAAAAGGTTGATAAGACTTCCCACAGTCATATCCAATTACCGCTAATAAAAACAGATTCAATCCCCACGTAGGCTACTGCTAACCTTTGCTCTGGGAAGCTCTGTGCTTTCTAGACACTGCAGGCAAGAGCTGCCCACTCATACCATTAGTACAGAGAAAACAGTATTTTAGCTTGATTTTTTAAATTTTTTTATTTTTTAAAGATTTTATTTATTTATTTGACAGAGAGAGATATCACAAGTAGGCAGAGAGAGAAGCGGGCTCCCTGCAGAGCAAGGAGCCCGATGTGGGGCTCCATCCCAAGACACTGAGATCATGACCCGAGCCGAAGGCAGCCGCTTAACCAACTGAGCCATCCAGGTGTGCCTTATCTTGATTTTTTAAAAAAAATTTTTTTAGTAATCTCTACACTGAACGTGGGGCTCAAACTCACAACCCCAAGATCAAGAGTCACATGCTCCATG
Organism: Meles meles; assembly: GCF_922984935.1. NCBI lineage: Eukaryota > Metazoa > Chordata > Mammalia > Carnivora > Mustelidae > Meles > Meles meles. The sequence continues at coordinate 12,112,589 of NC_060086.1, forward strand.
GACTGAGCCAGCCAGGTGCCCCCTTTGTCTTTATTTTGATCAGCTTTGGACCAAAGAGTGAATTTCTTTCAGGAAAGTAATTTTGAAAAGCCAGAAGAAAATATTTAAACAAAACCCATCCTATACAAAACTAGAGTCATTCTGCCTGTAAAGAAAGTGGGATAGGATGCCCCTCTTCCTTTGAGGGGAAGTATATCTGTTACTTCCCAAGTGTTTTGGAAAGAGTAATGATAGGGTTTTAGAGGACATCAATTCCAATGTGGGGCACCTGAGTCATCAAAGAAAATCCCAGAGGGATGAACATGACCAGAAAGTTCTCCGTGAACTCTAATGAGCCAAGAGCAAAAGACGCTCCACACTCGAAGGGACACTCAACAGTTGAGAAGGCAACAAAGAATTTCCCTGAAACAAATGAGGACAAAGAGGACATGCTGGAAAAAGTCTTTTTTTAAGTGACTGACAACATCCCAAATTTGCCAAAACAAAAACAAAACTACACACAGACCCCCCAAATTCCAGAAGGTGAGCAAACTCCAAATGACATAAACCCAGAGACCTATGCCAAGTCATATCATCCAGGTGCTTTTTTTTTTAAGATTTTATTTATTTATTTGACAGAGAGAGACAGAGCAAGAGAGGGAACACAAGCAGGGGGAGTCAGAGAGGGAGAAGCAGGCTTCCCACCGTGCAGGAAGCCCTATGCGGGGCTCGATCCCAGCCAGGACCCTGGGATCATGACCTGAGCTGAAGGCAGACGCTTAACAACTGAGCCACCCTGGGGCCCCTTTCCGCATGCTTTTGAAAGAGAAAAAAGTCTGAAATCAGCCAGAGAAAATGACACCTTTCCTACAGGACAAGAACAATTGGAATAACCGTATTTCTCATCAGAAGCCATGATGACAAGTGGAGATACTGCAACAATTTTAAAGTGAAGAAAGAAAAGAACCGTCAACTCTCGATTCTGTAGCTGAAGGTACATTCTAAGGGAACATTCTAAAGGAAGGAAAACTGAATCCATCACCAGCAAACCTGTCCTAAAAGAATGGCTAAAGTTCTCTACACAGAAAGGAGATGACGAAGGAAGGAATCCTGGAATACAGGAAAGAAGGGAGACCAGCAGGAAGAGCAAAAATGTGGGCAAGTACAATCAACTTTCCTTCTCGGGTTTCCTAAATTATGGTTGAGACAAAAATTAGAACTCTGATGTAGTATGTAGAAAAAATAGTTAAGCGATATAAAGGGAGGTAAGGTTTCTTTAGTTCATTTGAACTGGAAAAAATGACACCAGTACACTATAATTATATAAATATGTAATTACAGGGGTGCCTGGGTGGCTTAGTCAGTTAAGTGTCTGCCTTCGGCTCAGGTCATGATCCCAGGGTCCTTGGATCGAGTCCTGCATCAGGGCTCCCTGCTCAGTGGGGAGCCTGCTTTTCCCTCTCTTTCTGTCTCTCCCCTGGATCCCATGCGCTCACTCTGTCTCAAATAAATAAATAAGCAAAATGTTTTTAAAAAACTATATAATTAGGTATTTCATATATCTAGCTTATACACATACATGCATACACACACACCTTGAGCGTCCACAGAAAACGCTGTATGAAGAGATACACTATAAGACAGTATGTCTATGCTGAACTGGAATTCTAAAGAAAAGGTCCAAGTAACTCACAGGAAAAAATTCAGGGAAATGAAAAAAGGAGAACATGAAAAAAGAGACATGACAACATAAGCCCTGATACATCAATAATTACCTTAAATATAAAAGGTCTAAATATATCAGTTAAAAGACACAGATGGGCAGATTTTTTAAAAAATGGCCAAACTATATGCTGGTTACAAGAAACCCACTTCAAATATGACAATATATGTTGGTTGAAAGCAAAAGGATGAAAAAAGATTGTGCAAATCTTACTCAAAAGAAAACAGAAGTGGCTATACACATCCACCTTGACTTACGATGTGTTTACATCCCAGTACACCGACAGTAAGCTGCAAATATCCTAAGTCGAAAACACATTTGATACACCTAACTTACCTTCAACATGCTCAGAACACTTACGTCAGCCTACAGTTGGGCAAAATCATCTAACACGACACCTATCTTATACTGAAGTGTTGACTACCACAGGTAATGTAGAGAACACTGCACCGAGAGTGGAAAAACAGGATGGTTACGAGCGTACAGAAGGATTTTCACTATTCTGGTGGTTTACCCTTGGGATCGCATGGCCACCACTGCCCAGCACGGTAACAGAATATCATACCACCTATTACTAGCCTGGGAAAAGGTCAAATTTCAAAATTTTGAAGTACGCTTTCTCCTGAACGTGTATCACTTTCACATTATCACAAACTAAGAAAACACGTCTGACCGCTGTCGGCGTCAGTATCAGACATCATGGACTTGAGACCAAAGACAATGTCCAGAGACAGAGACGTCATATAACGATAAAAGGGTCAATCCAAGGTTAGTTTGGTTTGTGGGGAAGGGGCACTAAATGCCACCACGAGTGTCCTTCCATAAGGGAACCAGGGGAGATCTAACCCAGAGAAGGCGATGGGATGACAGAAGCAAGATGCCAGCCAGGCTGCCGGCTTCACAGATGGAGAAAGGGCATGAACCCGAGTTGGAAGAAAGAAAGAAAACGCATGTTTCCAAAGGGGGCCTAGCCCTGCTGACACCTTTATTCAGCTCAGTGACACGGGTTTCAGACTACAGACCGCCAGAAGCACACAAGAACAAAGGTCTGTTGCTTTGGGCCACCGGGTCTGTTAGATCAGCTGTAGGAAAGAAATACAGATTTCAGTGCCTGCAAGTAGGGCACTGCTGCACCAGGAGCCTCACAGTGTAGGAGGAACTTCTGACCCGAATCATCGAAAAGGCCTGGACTGCCTGAAACAGGCTGGCAGAAATGCGGGCGTTACAGACTCAGCCACGGAGGACTGAGGAGGAAGTGAGAAGCAGACCAGGAGGACGCCTCCATCATCGAACACCGTTGGGAGAAAGAGGACAGGAACCGCACTACACTAGTGAGGGCCCGGCGAGGAACAGGTACCAGTGTCTGGAATCTGTTACAGACGGGAGCAAAGCCCAGCGAATCGGCACCTGTGACTGCATGGGAAGCAGAGCCCGTGAGCAGTGAACTTGGATGTTTAACTGAGGTGATTCCAAGTAAACTGTCAGAGGCATGGCCCGGTTTCTTCCTGCTGCTTACAGTAAAATGCAAGAGGGGAGAGAGAAATTGAGGAAAACACTAGGAGGCAAAAAGGAACCAGGACGTGATGGTTTGGGGAATGTGCTCTGAAAGGAAAGCCAAGGATGTAGCCAGCTCATGTCTCGCTAGGGCTCTCAGAAGAAATCAAAGGACAGAAGGAGGCTCTTGGGCGAGAGTAAGCCTATCACTCATAGATCCTTTTGCCCAACTCAGCAGAGGCCAGGAACAGAGACGGGATCATACAGGAATGATCCACGGAGGGCCCTGGCGTCTACTGGAGTCAGTCCCTGTGACACGCGACAGGAGACCCACAGGTTTCTGAGAATTTTTTTTTTTTTTTTTTTAAGATTTATTTATTTGACAGATCACAAGTAGGCAGAGAGGCAGGCAGAGAGAGAGGAAAGGAACCAGGGTCCCCACTGAGCAGAGAGCCCGATGCAGGGCTCGATCCCAGGACCCTGGGATCATGACCTGAGCCGAAGGCAGAGGCTTAACCCACTGAGCCACCCAGGCGCCCCAGTTTCTGAGAATGTTATACCAGCAGAAAAACTGCCAATTTGTAATGAAAAAGGAGAGAGAGAATGGGAGAAAGCTATCAGGCTCCCCATTTCTGCAGACAGAAGCCAGGCTGCTCCAACCACTCCACGCTAACACACGCTGCCTTCAAGGGAAAGAGGACCCGGAGCACAAAGCCTTGGGGCTGCAGGGCGGGACCTCAAGCCACAGAGGATGACTCCTGGGCCGGGAAACCTCACAGAGCTTGCCGGTGGATTTTGAAACTGCTGGAAACCAGTGACTTTGCCTCCTCCTTTCTACCTTCTTCCCCTCCTTCTCTCCTCAATCATTCTTCTCCTTTTTGGAATGGGTTTGTGTGTAAGTGCTATCCTATACCTGTCCAGAACTCTATTTGGGGAACAGATAAGTTGGTTTTTAACGTTCCAGACCCACAGATAGAGAAGAAATTTGCCTCAGGATAGATCATACCCAGAGTCTTACCCACACATGGCTGAGATGATGAGATTTGGGACTTTCTTTTTTTTTTTTTTTTTTGAGCAGAGTTCAGGACTCTGCTTTTTTGTTTTAAAGATTTTATTTATGGGGCACCTGGGTGGCTCAGTGGGTTAAGGTCTCTGCCTTTGGCTCAGGTCATGATCCCGGGGTCCTGGGATCGAGTCCGGCATCAGGCTCTCTGCTCAGCGGGGAGCCTTTCTCCCCTCTCTCTGCCTGCCTCTCTGCCTACTTGTGATCTCTATCTATCAAATAAATAAATAAAATCTTTTAAAAAATAAAAATAAAATAAAGATTTTGTTTATTTATTTGACAGAGATCACAAGTAGGCAGAAAGGAAGGCAGAGTGTTGGGGGGAAGCAGGCTCCCTGCTGAGCAGAGAGCCAGATGTGGGGCTCGATCCCAGGACCCCAAGATCACGACCTGAGCCGAAGGCAGAGGCTTTAACCCACTGAGCTATCCAGGTGCCCCGAGATTTAGGACTTTTGAGCTGATGATATTTAGAAGAGACTTTCAACTTTGATTTGATGCTGTAATAGGCTGAGACTTCAGGCGATGCTGGATGTGGGATGAATGTATTTTGCATGTGGGACAGATCTTTGGTAGGATGAATAACGTCCCCTCTCCCACATCCAGAACCTAATCTACTATAAATTAAACAGACACACATAGTAAGATAGACCATATGCCGGTGCATAAAACAAACCTTAGACTTAACAGAACTGAAATCACAGTATTCTCTAATGACAATGGAATCAAATCAGAAATCAGTAACAGAAAGATAACAGGAAGGTCTCCCAATACCAGGAAACTAAATACACTTCTAATTAATCCATGGGATAAACAGGAAGTCCCAAGGGAAATTAAAAAAAATAATACACTGAGCTGAGTGAAGATGAAAATCTAACACACAAGAGGTTGTGGGCATCACTAAAGCAGCGTTGAGAGGGAAATTTATAGCAATAAAATTTTTACACTAGGAAAGAGAAAAGGGATCAAATGGATAATCTAAGTTCCCATCTCAAAAACCAAAAAAGGGAAAGCAAAACACACCAAAATCAAGCAGAAAGAGAAAAATAATAAACAACGGAAGTCAATGAACTTGAAAACAGAAAATAACAGGTTTAATGTAATTCCTGTCAAAATTCCAGCTAGATGGGGCGCCTGGGTGGCTCCGTCGTTAAGTGTCTCCCTTTGGCTCAGGTCATGATCTGGGGGTCCTGGCATCGAGCCCCGAGTTGGGCTCCAGGCTCAGTGAGGAGCCAGCTTCTCCCTCCTGCTCCCCTTACTCGTGCTCTCTAATAATAAGTAATCTTAAAAAAAAAAAAAATCCCAGCAAGATTTTCCATAGACACATATAGTGAAAATTATTCTAAAACTTACATGCCAAGTTGAAGAAATCAGACTAGGCAGAACAATTTTGAAAAAGATTAAACTGGAGTAACACTCAGTGAACCCTCCGAGGAGCCACACGTGCAGCCCGCTGATTTCTGACAAAAGTACCACAGCAGTTCCACAGAGGATGATGGGCTTTGCGACAAATGGGGCTGCAGTAACTGCATCTTCAAGGGCATCTTCAAGGGCAAAACAATGAACCGCGACCTAACCTTCACACTTTATATAAAAATTAGCTCAAAACGGATCACAGATTTTTTTAAAGATTTTATTTATTTATTTGACAGCACAAGTAGGCAGAGAGGCAGGCAGAGAGAGAGGAGGAAGCAGGCTCCCTGCTGAGCAGAGAGCCGGATGTGGGGCTCGATCCCAGGACCCTGAGATCATGATCTGAACCGAAGGCAGAGGCTTTAACCCACTGAGCCACCCAGGCGCCACGGATCCCAGACTTAACTGGCAAATATAAAAGTGTATACCTTTCTGAAGGAGATCTAAGAAAATCTTTGAGGAGCTAGAGCTCAGTGAAGAGTTCGTAGACATGACCAGGAGTTCTAACCATACAAGAGAGTCAGTAAACCAAACCTCATCACAACTAAAAAGAACCTTCGCTCTGCAGGAGCCGCTGTGAAGAGGAAGACGAGGCGGGAGACAAAGCGGGAGAAGTGTCTGTAAGCCACACACCCCATGAAAGACTCACATCCAGGATGCAGTAGGACTCTCAAAACTCATCGGTCAAAGGCAAACAAGCCAGTTAGAAAATGGGCAGAGCAGAAGAAGAAACATTTCCTTGAAGATGATCTACAGGCGGCAAATAAACACCTGAAAAGACGTTCAGCATCACCAGCCATTAGAAAAATGCAAATCGGGAGCACAATGAGCTATTATTACACAGCTGCGACAACGGGGATCTCACACAAATTGCTAATGGGGCTGCAGAACGGCAACAACTCTCTGGAAAACTGGGGCAGTTTCTTACAGATGCAACCACACACCTACCAATGACCCAGCAAGACCACTCCTGGTCATTAACCCCAGGGAAACTTTAAAAAAAAAAATGTTGTCCCCACGAAAACCTACATGCAAATGCTCCTCACAGTTTTACTTACAATATCCCCAAAGGGGAAACAACCCAGGCATCGTGCAGCAGGTGAGGGAATGAACACACCGCGGCCCCACACCTCGGGCTAGGACTTTGCACTAGAAGTGACACAGGCAACAACTGGGTGGGTCTTAAGGGCATTATGTTGGGTGCAGGGGAAAAAAAAAGCCCGACCTCAAAAGGTTACAGACTGTATGATTCCACTGACATGGCACTCCTGAAATGACAGCACGACAGAGACGGCAGACAGATTAGTCGCTGCCTGGCTTTCAGGACGGTCTGGGAGGAAGGACGGCAGGGGCGACGGTAAGTGGGTTAGCAGGACAGAGATGGAGATCTTCGTGGTGACGAAACAGTGCCGGGTCTTGACGGCGGTCCTGGTTACATGAGTCTACGGGAATGGTAAGATGCTACACAACTACTCAACTACACACACACACATGGCATCGTCAATGTCCCGATTTTGATACTGTATTACAATTACACAAGACGCAACCAACGAGAGGAGATGGGTGACTGAGGGGCAAGTAAGGCCTTTCTGCACAACGTTCTTTGCAACAACCTTCTGTGAACCTGTCATTCACAATTCGCCATTTCTGAAAAGCAGTCATATCACCTAAGGAAAAAACTAGGTGTCTTCTACACTGTGATGACCAGAAAGAATGAACTGGGATGCTCAGATCTGCAGTTACACAGGCCCTGGGAGCCACCCCAAGGAGAGGGAGCATGGGGGCATGGGGGGAGGGAGAAGTTGTCACTCAGGAGCAGAGAGCTGTGGTCCCTCCTGCCAGGGGGCACATCACAGCCTGGGGGCGGGAGGCAGGGGATGGGACCAGACAGAGTGGGTGAATGAAACACCACCTAGACTTTCAGGGTCGAGAAATGTCAAGGTCCATCTACACCAGTGAATAACAGGGCTGACTCATTCTAGAGACGTAGCACCAAAGGGGAACAGGGAGACAATACCCAACCACTGTCTCTGTGCTGAACACGCCAAGTGCCTCACTCTCCTCAGCGACATCCCTGTCATCCACAGACCTGGAGGATTCACGTGACGTTTTAACATCTAGGGAGACAGCAGCCCGGGCAACAGTATTATGAAGTACCTACTTTTTCTTTCTTTCTTTCTTTTTTTTTTTTTTTAGATTTTATTTGAGAGAGAGAGAAGATCCTGAAAGAAGGAACACAAGCAGGGGGAGTGGGAGAGGGAGAAGCAGATTTCCCGCCAGGCAGGAAGCCAGATGCGGGGCTCAAACCCAGGACCCTGGGATCATGACCTGAGCCAAAGGCAGATGCTTAACGACTGAGCCACCCAGGTGCACCCCTCCTTTTTTTAAATGAACGGCCTACCCGAGCCAATTCGTTATAGGTTACACTGCTCATTATAGTAAGGGAATGTTCCACATTTCCAGTAATGGTTCTTTTTGACCGGACAACACAGCTAATACGACAAAAGAACATTTTTTAAAAGTTCCCCAGGGTACATCTGGGTGGCTCGGTCAGTGAAGTTCACATGCGCAAAATCAGACGAGAAAGAGAAAGAGCGCAGAACATGTGTTGGATGGGGTGGATGGCTGATGGCTTCTGATGCCTCAGGCAAGGGGGGGCCGGGTTGTACCGGTGTGCCGGGGTCCCATTTAGTGCCCCTTGTTTTCTTATCATTAGCAGCTCACTCTTCTCTTGACCACACAAACTAGGACTTCATAAAACACCATTCTACCCTTAAAAAAAAAAAAAAAAAAGAAAGAAAGAAACCCCACACAACTCTGTAGAGATATGTAATGAATAAAAACAAAATATAAGTCTCAAATATCACAGGACCGAGACATGGCTTTTATTTCAAAACTCAGTCCGGTAGGTCAAAATTTAATCTCAGTCCTTCTTAGTTTATTTCAAATCAAAACTCCCTTCCAAAGGGAAAAGAATGCACTCATTAAAGCAAAAATTAACCTCAACAGCAAGATCGAACAGAGAAAGAATGACAAGCTTTCATGCATCTACTTATTTTAAATGCCAATTTCCAAGCCATACTTGGTTTACAAAGACCAAAGTGTGTTCATGTTGTTTTGCAGAACTGTAGTTTTAGCCTTAACTGTGAGTGACCGTCTGTACGGCGTCAGGTAAAGGTGGGCAACTTTCACCACATACAAGCCTGCGTCCTTACCTTTCATTCCTCTTCCAAAACCTTGCCCCCAAGCCACAGCCTCTCTCTGTGATCTCAACTTTTCTCTTTCCCACCAGCTTCTTTCCAGCAATCTGTAAACATGTTCAAATCTGTCCCTTCCCATCTACTCTGTGTGACCATTTGGAAGGAATATGGGTGCAGTCTCTTTTTTTTTTCCATATAAATTACTAGAAAGAGTAGTCTGTACTTGTACTCTGTTTCTTAAATATAGAGATGTTCCGGACACATTAATAAGCTTAAGTCTATACTTACTCAAGTATAGACTAAAGTGTATTAAAGCGCTAAAAACAAAAGTGTGGTATGTACTGGTACAAAAATAGGTTAAAAGATCAGTGGAATAGAATATAGAGCCTACTCTGCTCAGCAGGGAGCCTGCCTCCCCCCCTCTCTCTGCCTGCCTCTCTGTCTACTTGTGATCTCTGTCAAATAAATAAATAAAATCTTTAAAAAAAAAAAAAAAGAATATAGAGCCTAAAAACAGAACCACATACAAAGAAATATTTAAAAGAACAGCCTCTTCAACAAAGAGTGCTGGACAACTGGATATCCTCACACAGAAGAATGAAGTTGAACTCCTACCTCACACCATATAGAAAAATTAACCCTGGGGTGCTGGGTGGCACAGTCAGTTGAGCATCCAACTCCTGGTTCCAGCTTAGGTCGTGATCTCAAGGTCATGAGACTGAGCCCTGCATTGGGCTCTGAGCTCAGCGTGGAGTCTGCTTAGGATTCTCTCTTCATCTCCCTCTGCCTCCCTGCTCCTGCATGAGTTCTTGCACGTGCTCTAATAAGTAAATAAACCTTTTTTAAAAAATTAACTCCAAATGGATCAATGAGCTAAAATGTGAGAGCTAAAGCTATAAAAGTCTAGAAGAAAACACAGGGGTTCATCTCTATGACCTTGGATTTGGCAATGCATTCCAAAATAGGACACCCAAAGCACAAACAACAAAAGAAAAAAGTAAACTGGACTTCATCAAAATTAAAAACTTTTGCAAAAAACAACATTATCAAGAAAGTGAAAAGATGATCTACAGAAGGAGAGAAAATGCTTGCAAATCATGGATCTGATAAGGGTCTAGTATCCAGAATACAGAAAGAACTCTTACAACTCAATAGCAGACAACCCAATTAAAAAATTTAAAGCACCTCAACATCTTCCCAAAGATACGCAAACCCCCAACAACACATGAATAGATCTCAACATCATTAGTCATTAGGAAATGCCAATCAAAACCACAATGAGATTGTACTTCATACCAACCAGGCTGGCTACAGTAATTTCTTAATGAAAGATATTGACAAGCGTTGGTGAGGGTGTGGAGAAACTAGAAGCTTCATTCACTGCGGGTAGGAAAGTGAAATGGTTCCGCTGGCCTGGAAAACGGTTTAGCAATCTCAAAAAGTTAAACACAGAATTACCAAAGGACCCAGGAAGTCTCATAGGTATGTAGCCCAAAGAACTGAAAACAGGTATTCAAACAAATACTTGTCCACAAATGTTCGCAGGAGCACTGATTTACAACAGACGGGGTGGACTACAGATTCCATCAATGGATGAGCAGGGTGTGGTGTGTGCCCAAAATGGAGTATTATTTAGGGAAAAAAAAAAAACTACTAATACCTACTACCACATATGCAAACCTTGAAAATATGATGCTAAGTCAAAGAAGCCAGATGGAAAAGACCACGTATTATATGTTCCCACGGATGCTAAATGTCCAGAAAAGGCAAATGTCTAGGCAGAAAGCAGAGTAGTGTTGGTTGGGGCTGGTGCAAGGACGGACTACCACCAGTAACAGGGGATCTCCCTGATGTGGTGGAAAGATTCTAAAATTGGGTGATGATTGCACAACTCTGTAAATTTAACCGAAGTCACTGAACTATACACTTTATTCTTTTTTTTAAAAAAGCATAGTTCAAAAAAAGATTTTATTTATTTATTTGATAGACAGAGATTACAAGTAGACAGAGAGGCAGGAGAGAGAGAGGAAGGGAAGCAGGCTCCCCGAGAAGCAGAGAGCCCGATGCGGGGCTCCATCCCAGGACCCTGAGACCATGACCTGAGCCGAAGGCAGAGGCTTAACCCACTGAGCCACTCAGGCGCCCCTGAACTATACATTTTAAATGGGTGAGCTTTTGGGTGCCTGGCTGGCTCAGTTGGAGGAACATGCGATTCTTGATCTCAGGGTTGTGAGTTGGAGCCCCATATGGAGGGTAGAGATTACTTAAAGTTAAAAAATTATAAATCCATGAATTTTATAGGGATATAAACCGTGTCTCAATAAAGCTATTAGGGAAAACACAATGTTTTTGGTGAGTCTTCCTGTGGTGGGATCCTGTCGGGATCCGGGCTCCTTGGTTCCCTACTCTGCCTGTTCGTCATCCGCACTTTTGATGCAGCCCAATGGAAGGAGAAAGTCTAGAACACGCGGCCCACAATGGCGGGCCTCAAAACAAATTCTAAACCAATGGTTAGCCTGTTGTATGTTGAATTAAATGCCTAATGTTAGTAAAGCCTGAATTATAAGCTAAATCCAGACAATATGGTATTACTTAGGTCATACTGTCCAGCGAGATGTGTATATATTCTCTGGCACATATCCAATGAGGTGTTCACAGAGATTGCTCTAGGTACAAAGGTCAAGCTATGGGATAAACATTGTCCAAATACGGCCTATGTTACCATGAAGCTTGCAAAAATTAAAGGTGGAGAAAGTTTATGCTGGAAAAAAAAAAATTTTTTTTTTTTTTGAAGAAGGGGGGGGGTGGGCACTTGGGTGGCTCAGTTGGTGAAGCATCTGACTCTTGGTTCCAGCTCGGGTCGTGATCTCAGGATGGTGAGGTCAAACCCCGAGACAGGCTTCACACACAACGCAGAGTCTATTTCTGATTCTCCCTCCCTCTCCCTCTGCCCTTCCCGCTCATGCACACAATCGCTCACTCGCTCTCTTTCCCAAATAAATCTTTGTAAAATAAATCAGGGGGAGAAGGAAGGTCATTTTGACTCTAAACAAAGAAAACCCAATTTGAAATGTTCATTACGGGTGGCCCAGAAAAACATCAACCTGCGTCACTAGCCTGGAAAACCCCACCCCAGGCAAAGAGGGCATACTTTCAACAGGCGATGTATCGGGGTGCCTGGGGGGCTCAGTCAGTTAAGCACCTGCCTTCAGCTCAGGTCATGTCCCCAGGGTACGGGGACTGAGTCCTACATTGGGCTCCCTGCTCAGCGGGAAGCCTGCTTCTCCCTCTCCTACTCCTCCTGCTTGTGTTCCCTCTCTTGCTGTGTCTTTCGGTCAAATAAATAAAAATCTTTAAAAAAAAGAAATAAGGCGATGCATCTGTGCTTGGCTTCTGCTTCAAGCTGGAAGAATGGGACAGGTCTCCGTCTAAAGACCCAGAGCTCCTCCCGCACCTACCATACACCCACACCCACAGACAACATTCCCCAATGCCTTCGCTTGCAAAGCAAGGCAGAAACGTCCTGACTCCTTGCAGGAAGTGTGAACCACAGCTCGGTCTTGAGCAGACTGGATACAGTGGTACAGCAGCTGGCATTTGGCTTCCCATTCACAAACATCTGGAAGGTGGAATGCTTGAGGAATTTCACGGTGAATGGGGGTGTGGAAGTGGGGAATGCTATTTTAGGGCAAAGCAGGGTGGAATCCATGTGGTTTCTATCTCACAGTCCAGGAAGGACGGTGCGGTCAGCGGTTGGGGCTGGAAACCCCACCGGGGAGGCCTGTAGTTACTCCATGGCTGAGGTCCTAGGAAACTTCTAGTTTTCTCCTGAAATTTCAGGCGGAGTGGTCAGGCTCTGTAATCCAACTCCAAGCTCGGAATCGCAGTCAGGATCTCCAGGTAAAGCAAAAGGATACCTAGAAGGTCACAAGATCATGTCAGTTCCTGGGCAGAAGCTGCACAAGGGAGGCTGGGCGTTGGAGCGTCCCTGAGCCTGGCCGATCCGGCACGTGGGTGTGCTCTCACTCGCCCCATAACCCTGGGACTGGCAGGAGAGGCTTTCACATCAGTCAATCAATAAATCATTAACTGCCTAGAAAAGCGGAAATCGTTACCAAAAAGAGAGCAGAAAGGAACAGAGTGAAGGAGAAATCAAATCAGGGAAAAACACATGCAGAATTACTACTGCAAAGTTGGTGACTCGAAAGGGTCCTAAAGCCTGGAGTAGGTGGGCATGCTGTGTGCAAATGGTTTAAAAATAAAAAGTCAAATGGGACATAAAGGCTCATAATGAAAAACGTATGACCATCTCAATAGATGGGAAGATAGCATTTGATAAAATTCAGCAGCCTTTCCTGATTAAAAAAAAAAACCCCAGTAAACTAAGAATGGAAGCTTTCTTAACCTCAGTGAAGGATCTCTTGCAGAAACCGCCAACAAGCTTCAGACTTGGAAGCATTCCCACTCAAGATGGGACCGAAAGGCAGATGCCCCTATCCCGGGCGCTGTTCTGTGCAGGCGGCTTGGCACGTGCTCCAAATCTGGGTCGGGGCTCTGGTTAGGAAACCAAAGGGAAGCATTTACATCAGCTAGACTGGTAATAATTTGCATATCTGCATTTCTCAGCCCAAATGGGCTGTCAAGTTCTTCGTCTATCTTCCAAATCAATAAGACCTCAGGAAACTCCATTGAAAATACTCAGAAAATGTCCTGACGACTTCTCTCTCCAGCAGAATATTCTACTGTGAATGAAAACGAACAACCGTACCGGACCTCAGACAAAGCACAAACCCTAACTTTCTGGAGAATGCATTAACAGCCCCTGATCTTCCGTCTGGGTCTGTTTCTTTCATCACGAGCGTGTGGTAGGTGGACGAGATTCCCACCACCAGCAGGCCACAACTGCTCAGGAGCGTTCTGAGTCAGGTTCTCCTACAGGAAAACTTTGGTAATAAGGAACGTGAGAGTGTGAAGCTTTCCCTCACTTGATATCCCAATGTAAAGTGCTTCACTCTGCTAACCCGAGGCTCACAAGAAGAACGGTCTAAGAAACCGGATTTTCTCCGCTCTCTAGTCCTTCTCGTGATCGCAGCCACGGCTGATCACCTTCTCTCCAGCGGCACACAGGCATGTCGAAGAGGACAGACCCCACCGTGCAGCACATTCGTAAGGGGAAAGAGCGTGTCCCCGGCGTAGAGGGACATTTCCTGTTTTATATACATTTGCTTTAAGTTGTACTTTGCCATATCCATGGGGCAGAGGAACATTCTTAAGTTCTCGAGCCAGGCTCTGCTCAAAATACTTAGTCCCAAATATGGAGTATTTTGGAGGGAGGGCAGGGGTTGGAAAGAAGTCTTTGTAAGAAAAGAATCAAGTTCTCCAGTTCGTGTGGGAGGGTAAGATTCAGGGGTCAGGCCACACTCAAAGAGCAAAGCTGGTAGCAAAGAGGCTCCCCCGAGATGACCTTAAAAAAAAAAAAAGGGGGAGTTTTAAGGCCAGTAGAGGAGGCGGGAGAAGTTCTTATCTGCATCCAAACCATGCTCAACTTTAACATTTAGCTTCTGGAAATCCGGGCTGCTCCCCTTTGAGAAGTGCCCTCCCGCCATCCAGATCACAACAAGGTTCCCTCATACTTGAGAACACACTTTCTGAGAACGTCAAACCCACCCGTTTCTCTATCGATGTCCTCCTTGTGCTCTGTCTTCTCGTCTTTGCCTTCATTCCTGTGGGGGGCAAAGTACCTGATCTTGTTAGACGTCTCCCTTGGTAGCGGGTGACTTGCTGGGGACACGGTGTCAGGAGACCACAGGGCAGTGCCGAGGGAGCCCCTCGGTTCTGAAGGCTCCTGAGCACACACAAGCAGGATACGGAGGGCCGCCGTCCGCGCCCACAGCAACCGCACGTCCTCAGAGCGGACGGGAATAGATGCTGCCCAGCAACAGGGCGGGACAGAGGAACAGAAGGTGAAGCCGGGATCCGCCAGGGCACGGGGAGGGAAACCCAGGGAGAGAACACACAGGCATGCCAGTGAGCCAGGGCCCCAGCCTACCCTGCCGGGCTCACTTCTTCCAGGCACTGCCGCCAACAGCCAAATAAATAAAATCCGTTACATCTTCGTTTTAAACACATTCTAAAAAAGGATAAAACATTTCTGCTTCTCCTTTTAAAATATAATGTTGCCAAGGGAACCCCACCCTTGCAAACCTCGAGCAAGTTATTTTATCTCGGTAAGCCTCAGTTTCTCATCTGTGCGGCGGGGCTCGGGACAGCCACCTCAAGGACTCCCGCAAGAAGGACGAGTGAGCTAATGCTCCAGACGCGAAGCGCCCCGCGCGGCCCCGGCACCTGGCAGAGGCTGAGTAAGTGTAACCACGGGTCCTGGACTGCCGTTGCCGTCAGGGTAAGTTATCACTCCCAACATCCTCACCCAGAAGCTTAAAAGCAGTTTCTCCTTCTTAAGGTGGAGCTTCAGGCCCTAAAAGCTAAAAATACCCATCCTCCTCACTGAGGCGGGGGGCAGAAGAAGGAACTTTTGGGGGGTCTTTTTGGCTCCGTGGAGAACATCCAACAACAAATGCAAACCCCCAGAGTGACAGAACTGGTCACAAAAGCTTGGAACCACAATTCCCAGCCTCCTCTAGGAGGCGCCAGACTGAAGGAAAGCCCCGTGTCTTGGAGGACAGATGTTAGGACAGAAGTCGGCTCCTCGCCACACTACCCGCTCAGCACGAGGCGGGTCCAAGCCCAAGTCTTCTCAGGACACGGGGCGCGAGATCGGGCCACGCAGCACCGCACAGCCACTCAGCGCCCACCGACACGAGCGAAGAGGGCCGGGGACCAGGTCATAAGCACACGGGATCCTGTCTGTGTTTCGAAAAATATACTCATTCACTTGCAGAAAAGAGGAGTTTCACGAACCAAAATGTGGAAACAGTAGCATTATAGGTGATTTTTACTATTTGCTATTTTCTGAAAAATTTTAGAAGCTTGTGCTCTTAACAATCAGACCAAAAAAAAAAAAAAAAAATCAATAATGCTATTTCCATCCGGAACTAAGCACCGTGTGGCCAAGGAAGTGAGCACACGGCCAACAGCTTCTCTTGCAAGCTTCCTGTGAGGGTCTCCACATTTCCCTTCAGGTGACCAGGGCCACCCTGGGGTCCTCTCGTCCTTTCCCCCTCCCTCCAGGGCCAACCACACCCTGGACTTTCTTTCATTTACCAAACACTGCTGAACCCCTGCTCAGTGACAGGCTCTGTACCCTGCGATGCAGGGGGAGCAAAACCAGGAGGCTTTCTGTCCAGTGAAATGGAAAGGCCACATTCCCACATACATGCATGCATACATTCTTACAAAATGCCCAGAAGTTCTAGAGGGGAAAGAGAGGATAACAGAAAACTCTGATTGGGGGTCTGGGAAGGCTAAGGAGACCGCATTCACATGGAGACCCGAGGCTGAGAGGGAGTGAGCAGACCACGAGCAGGATCAGAGCGAATGAAGGGGATCCCGGGCAAGGGGAACCGCGTGAGTGCAAAGACATGGGGGTCTGCAGGAGGTCAGAAACCCACTCGCACCCCATGTGCCAACATGACCAACAGTCTCCCGAGGAGCCTCGCTGCCTGCGGGCTTCTGCAAGCCCAGAAGCTGGACTTAGACGCTCACATGCCCGGAGCAGATCCATCTCTCAGGTCCTCATACACATTAATCACGCTCGAGAAATTTCTGTTGCAGATCAGCATGCTCGTTTATCAATTTACAGTAAGAAACACAACTGCGAAGCAAACGCAAGTCCCGGAGCATCCGCTCACCACATTCTCTCAGTGCTAACGGACCAGTTCACAGAGATAAATATAAACCTGTCATGGGTAACAGAAGACTAGAAATTCACATGACCCTCTCACTAGCTCCCAAGCGGGAAGGCCATTTATAACTGGAAAATTGCCGTGGAATTAAACCCAGAGGGAAGAGCTCGAACGACAGTTTAAGGGCATCAGGACCCTGGCCTGATCCCCCATCTGCACAGACGGCAGCTAAGCAGCAGCCGTGGGCAACCTAGACCACACCATTCACGTGGCCCGGCTGTGCCTGTGGTTCCCACTGCCCAGCTTCCTTTGGCTGTGGTCAGTTTCCTGGCTCCCCAGACTTCCCATAGGTTCTGTAACTTCCCCTGTATACTTCCCATGATTTCCTTATATACTGAAATAAGCGAGTCACTTTCTGTGATTTGCAATCAAAACCCGCAGGTGCTACGTCCACTTTTGGGCGGCGCGCGTTTACGGTCGTGCCTGGCATTCCCTACACTCTGCCCACCTCCCTGCCACACTCCACTTCTCTGGTTCTGTGAAACCGCTGCCCCATGTTCCTCACTTCCCTAACCCATTCTGTCTCAGTCTCCTGGTACCCAGGAGTCCGCCTGCTTCCCAACTACCGTAAATACTGCTGCTCCCTGAAACCCACTGCTCGGTCGTCCCCCCTCCCCCCCACACTGCGAGGGGTTATCTCCATGCTGTGATGGCCTCATCACCGAGCCGCTGATCCCTCCAGCGTGTTCTGCCTGCCGGACTCCTCGCCCAGGTGATCCCACGCATGCATCAACGTGCCCCAAACTAACCCATCAGCTTATCCCCCACACATTGTTTGTTCTATTGCACGCCTTGACCCAAGCCTTTACTAGAAACCACACTGGACAAGCGTCAGGTCTGCTCGGTCCTACATCCAAGAGGTGACCAAATCTCCCCATTCTGCCTCAATAAGAAGTCTGTTTTGTCTGACACAGTGTATCTGTGTCTTCATTTGTAGTCCTGGCTTCTATCCTCGGTCAAGACCTTACCACTAACCCAGCCGTTAGGATACAGCCAGCTTTCTCCGCACAGGGCTGATAGAGCCACCTCCCAACCTCCCAGTGCACAGAGTCCCAGGCAGCGACCTCTGCCAGCCGGAGCAGGAGCCCGGTGAGACAGTGCTGCCATGTTCTAGAAGTCGCCAGAGATCCCTGTTAACAAGGAGGCCCTGCAAGTCGGCCCTCTACTAGCCAGCAACTATCGGGCCAGTAGGAACCCACAGCTCTGGAAAAAGAGCTCAAGTACGTGCCAGGTTCTGGCCAAGGGCTGCCCTCCCAATAACTCAAAACCTATCTGTCAAATGTGCCTCCGGGCTGAGGAATCCCTAGGACGAAAAGGAGAGAGACCCCCCATTCTTTCCCCATACAAGTTCAAAGGAAACCTGACACAATGTATGTCCCCAACTGAGGTCTGCTAGCAAGCAAGGACACCAGAACCCTCAAGAGGATGTCACCACAGGGAACTCGGGCTCAGTGTCGAGGCCTCAATGCTCACACCAAGGGCCAGGTTTCAGTACAACTCGTGCCCACAACCAGAAGCCCCTGGGGACCCAGGGAGCCTGCCAGGCAGCTGTGCTTGGGAAAGAGAGCGGAGAACGTGAGCACTGACTAACGAAGCTGTAACTCTAGGGTCCTCCGCTCTCACCGCACGTGGCTGAACTGACACTTGTGATTTAAGGGATCCATGGAGCTCTACGGGACAATTCCTAGGTCGAGAAGAGTCATCCTGAAACAGGCAGTGGACTTCCTAATTATCAGTAATGAGAGAGCTTCTGTGATTGTTGAAAAAATAAAATATAAATAAATAAGGAACATGGCCCAAGCTGATGAGGAAGATCACCCTGTCGTCAGTGGTGATCTTTCACTGACTCAGTGAAAGATCGAGAGCCTCGGGTGCTTCATTCTAGCATCTCTCATCCAGGCCCAGAGGTTTCCAGTCTCTGCTCCCACCAAACAGCAGCCACACCGAGTGCTCGCTCCCTGAGTACGTCTTGCTTCTCTGCCGCTCATGTCCCTGCCCTGTGAGCAACCTTCACCCTTCGGGGCTCCACATCCAGTGTCGCCCGCACATCTGCATACCGTCCGCTCGGCACCTGCTGCCCTGCGCTTGCATCTCGCTAGTCGTCTCCGTGCACCCCCCGCAAGGAGCCGCTGGAGAGCCTCACATCGGTGTCGTCCGTGGTTCTCAGACACCTACCCCAGGAGCCTTCTCATCTGTGGTGGCCGCTGCAGAGCACTCCCAGACGCAAAACAAAATGCCACGAGACAGTCAAGTAACCCCACAGCTGAGAGCTAACTTTCGTAGCTGCTGCTTCTCTGGAAATCCGGCAGAGCAGTCTGGGAGAACAGCCCCATTCAGGCACAAAGTTTCCTGTGTGTTCTCTTTACCACTCTATACCACCAATGATAAAGCCTCCCGTTACGGAAGCCAGTCGAGGTCGGGATTTACAAATATACCACTGTTTAAAGGAATTCTCAAGCGTTTGTATAGATGGGATTAGCTGTTGCTTAGAAATCAAACCTGCCCAGCCAGCTGAGGACCTCACAAGCGAATATCCCTCCAGCGACTAAGAGCTTCAACAAACCTGACTTCCTGGTACTTTGGGGGGCGGCGGGGGAGGAGGGTATAGACCAGCAGGCCACTTTAACGGTCTTTTTTCAACTTACTACTCTAGGATTACATCCCAAGCATGAATCCTAAGCTTTGAAATCTTAACCAACCATGCCATGCAGACACAGACAGGGATTTAGAAATTCTGGAGATTATATGAATCGCAAATAACCATTTCGTATGATTAACTTGGCAGCCCCCATTCTTCTGAGAGCTTACTTACATCCACCTGCCGCTGGGCACGATTTCAAAGAGATTATTGAAACTTCTGAATTTCCCAACTACTGTCCTAAAAAAGAAGTCTTTCTTCTCTTTAACACAAACAAATAAAGCTTCCTATGAAAGCCAACTTCGTCAGAACAGTCGCCTCAAGGTCAGCCGTCAATAAGCCTAGACCAGCTTCTAGCTGGGTGGGGGCAGCGGGAATGGCATGTTTCTTCACTCAACAGCTCGGAGAAGGCTTGTGTCCAAGCAGACGAAGGCCGGGTGAGAAGCAGCTCAGCAAAGTCCTGATCCCAGGAGCCACATGTCGTGCAGGAGCCGAACCGCCAGCACCCGCGGGCGCAGTACGGAGAGGGCTGCCTCCATGGCCCACAGGAGCGGAGGCTGGAACTGTGCGGCCCACTAGGGACTGGAGACACGGGCGCAGCCAGACTCTGCAGGGCATGGCTTCCTGGTGCCGTCTGAGCTCTAGCCCGTGCTCAGACAGCTCATGGCCCCACTAACGAGGCTCTGCAAACCAATGGCCTCGCTGATGCAATTCACTACTGAGAAGCAGCACCCACCTCTCGTCCATCTTGTTCTCTGGTTTCCACCAAAAACACAGATTTTATTCTCACAAGAGCTCCTGCTGATTAGAAAGGTCCACTTACACGCTGGTGCAATGACTGGACTAGTTACTTTCTTCCTGTAGTCTCCTAACTCTGCCGACTGCCAGGGATGGCAAGAACAGCGAACCCGAGAGAGAAGCGGAGACTGACCTCCACTCTGGAGAGCGTGTGTCACGTTGCTAAAACATGAGCCTGCAAATCAGTTTACCTGCACTGCTAGGCCATGAGTACAGGGTCCCCTGGGAGGCAAAGACACCGGTTTTTCACTCATTCCAACACTCTAATGGAGTAAGAATGAGCTATTCATATTTTAAGACTTGGTTGTATCCTTTTTAAATGAACTGCTTTTTAAGTTCAGGTCCGTAAAAATCCGGAAAAACGTTATGAATCTTCCTATCTGTTTAACTGCTTCATTTGTAACCAAAAGAACCACCCTCAGACTCCCATTCAAACGTGTCTTCTCCCTGGAGGAGATTGTTCCAACGATTTCCACTGAAGAAATTCTTCTCTTTCAAAAAGAACGGAGGACCGAGGAGGGGAACATGGAAAGATTAAGGAAATGACTGCTGACCAACAAGATGAGGTTCAGTAAAGACTAAGCAAAGTGGCGCGCTCAGCAAGGAAACAGGAGCGAGGAGACGGAAACACTGACCGCGGGTAAGCAGGCTGAGCTGGCAGGAGGGCTTCAAGAAGAAAGCCTCCCGGAGAAACTATCCTGTCGGACACTCTAACGATGGACATGCGTTACCTTACATCTGTCCAAAGCCACTGAATGTACGACACCAAGAGCGAAGCCTAAATGTAACCTGTGGGCTTTGGGTCATCGGGACACATCACTGGAAGCTCATGGAAGGAATCTACAAGGGTACCACTCCCACGAGGGAGGCCCACAGCGCGGGGACAAGAGGAGGAAGTGGGTAGACGGGAAGATCTGTGCACTTTCTGCTCAATCTTGCTGTGAAGCTAAGACAGAAGGTCTGTTTTAAAGGCGGGGTGGGGCAGCCCTTCTTCCATTCTCCTCTGGGGCTCTGCCTGTCGTCAACCACACATCACCATGGTGCCCTCTTCAGCTCCGTCCCCTTTCCCTGCTGCCCTTTCTCCTTTAATAAACATGTATGCTCCCAGTTTAAGCACCATCTTTATAGTCAATGGCTTCCAAATCTGATTTTGCCCTATTATCTCTCTCCCAAGAGCCCAGCCTACATCTCCGTATGAAGGGCTCACTAAAATCGCAAAATGAACATTTTCAAAACAGAACTCACCGGCCAGCGCAATTGAGACAAGAGACTAAAATCGTGAAAACAAAACCTGGAAAGGAGGAGATAAAGTTATCACTTGCCAAGGAAATGACCATATCGGTGGAAAATCCAAGAGAACCAACTGAAAATCTATGTTCCTACGAACAACAAAACAATTCGATAAGCTAGTGAGATATACAATTAATGTACAAAAACCAAAACCTTTCATAAATTCAAATAACCAGTTAATCAACAGGAAAGAGTACCTTCACGACAACAGCAATAAGGCATCAGATATCCAGAAAGATTTTTTTTTTTACTATTTTATTTATTTATTTGACAGAGAGAGAGGGAGAGAGTGCGTGCACAAGCAGAAGGAACAGCAAGGGGAGAAGTAGGCCCCCTGATGCAGAGCTCGATCCCAGGACATGACCTGAGCTGAAGGCAGATGCTTAACTGAGACCCCAGACACCCCCAGAAACAGATTTAAAGTAAGTGCACAAAATGTATGGAAGTGGAAAGAAGATGCAAACGTGCTCTTGAAGGACATAACAGGTTTGAACAAATGAAAAGGCATACCATGTTCTTGGATAAAATGATGCACTATCAGAAAGAGGTCCTTCTCCCCAAGGTCATCTATAAATTTAATGCAATCTCAGCGCAGCACCTGTTTTAAATTCTGTTGGTAGACTAGCAGACTCTAAGGGTCATAAAGTAAAACAAGCACATAAGAATAGCCAGGAAAATTCTGAAAAGGAAGAAAAACGAGGGGTAAAAGACTAATCCTAAGGGTTATCAAAATACCATCTGCCAGGGCACCTGGGTGGCTCAAACGGTTAAGTGTCCTACTCTGGGTTTCGGCTCAGCTCATGATCTCAGGGTCCTGAGATCGAGCCCTGATATCCTCCACCGGGCATGGGGCCTGCTTAAGATTCTCTCTCCCCTGCTCCCTCTGCCCCTTCCCCTGCCCACCAAAAAGTTTTTAAATATTTTTTAAAAATAAAAATATCATCTCCCTCATAAGGAAAAGAGACAGTCACTGGTCAAAGGACAGACGAAGGGAGCAGAAGAGTAAGTCCAGAAAGGCTCAAAGCGGCTGGAAATTCAGTATATGATAAAGGCAGTGAAGTAAAGACAGACTTTTTCATAAGTGGTGTTGAGGAAAAAAGATGAAGTTGTATCTATACTTTACACCCCACGCCAGGATAAACTCCAAATCTCCAGAGATTAACTATAAAATCAAACAGACAACATGGGCAAATTCCTTTATCATCTTGGAGTGGAGCAGTCCTTCCTAAGTATGACTCCAGATGCAGACACCACCAAAGAAAAAACTGAGTATATTTGACTGCATAGAAAAGCAAGGTGGTCTTCATGGCAAAACAAAACAAAAACAATGAAGCCAAGGAAAAGGCATTAAGCAAAGTCACAAGAGAAATGGCACATCAGGAAATAACATTTGCAAACCAAGGGAACTAATTACTCTAACACAGACTTTCTAGAAGCTAGAAAGACCAGTAGCCCGCTAGATAAATGGTCAGATGATGAGAAAAGCCAACGAGAGCCTGAGAGGCTAGTTCTAAGCCATCGAGTTGTAAGTCCAGAAGCTGGCCCGCATCCCGTGGCCATAAGGCTGTGGGCGACCAGTAGTCTCCCGGATTTGCGGTGTGAGGTAAAAATAGTAATAAAGGGGTGTGGAGCCAAGTCTGGTAGTGTCTACCAACACTGCAAATCCATTTTCCTTTTGGCTTAGGAATCCCACCACTGGAAACTCCTCTCTCAGATAAATTTGCAAAAAAAAGTGGCATATCCACAAGGCTATTCACTAAAATTTAATATCCAAAGATCAGAACAAACCAGGGGCGCCTGGGTGGCTCAGTGGGTTAAAGCCTCTGCCTTCAGCTCAGGTCATGATCCCAGGGTCCTGGGATCGAGCCCCACATCAGGCTCTCTGCTCAGCTGGGAGCCTGCTCCCTCCCCTCTCTCTCTACCTGCCTCTCTGCCTACTTGTGGTCTCTGTCAAAAAAAAAAAAAAAAATCTTTAGAACAAACCAAATGTCCATCCATCAATAAGGTGCTGGTTAGACAAACTGGCCCATCCGCACAACAGAATATTCTGTAGCTGTTTTTTTTCAAAAGTGAGAGGAAAAAGGAAAAAAAAATTGGGATTAAGGCCATGATTACAAGGGACAGGGAAAAAGAAAAAAAAAAAATTTAAGAAATGAGAGAGATCTCCAGGTAACAGTAATGAAGGACTTTCAGGAAATTAAATGAAAAACGCAAGGTAAAGAGAAAGCATCAGTAAGAACTTACATATATTTTAAGTAACGTGGGCTTGAACTCATGACCCTGAGGCCCAGACTCACGCGCTCTACCAAGAGAGCCAGCCAGGAGCCCCTATGATTTTTATTAAATTGCATAAATAGGGATGCCTGGGTAGCTCAGTCGGTTAAGCCGCTGCCTTCAGCTCGGGTCGTGATCCCGGAGTCCTGGGATCAAGTCCCACATCGGGCTACTTGCTCGGTGGGGAGCCTGCTTCTCTCTCTGCCTCTGCCTGCCTCTCTGCCTGCTTGTGTTCTCTCTCTCTGACAAATAAATAAATATAATCTTTAAAAAAAAATTGCATAAATAAAGGTTGGATGGACAAACGAACGAACCTCTAAGAAGCAGGATGGGGGAGAAAACAGGGTCGTGTTTGTTCACTCAAGTGCAATAAACGAGCCTTCTTCAAAGGAAGGAAGGAACGCAGCACGACCATTTTCCTACACATGCATAAAGCACCCAGAGCCCACGTTTGTGGGCGTCCAATAAACGTAGCCCAGAGTGGGTGAGCTCAAGAACAGGGCAAGGAGCTCTGATTAACAGAAACTCTCGGTCATGCCACATCGCCACAGTGCCCACTGCCTCCCAACTCCTTCCCGACTCCACTGCTCCAAGAGGCTCTGATTCCGGCTACCACGCTGTGATTCCAGACGGGACCCCGGGCGCCAACCCAGCCTCCAAGCTGCCGAGACCACTGGGTTCCTGTGAGGGAGACCTGCGCTCACGCAGGCTCCACTCCTCCCATCCCGGAGCCCTCCCAAGGCAGACAGTCTGCAGAGATGCAAGCCTCGCCCACCCCCCTCTCTGCCACTGGTCTGGACGGAGAAGCTAATGGAACTAGGGCAGAGAATAGGGTTAACACCTCCGGACGGGAGAACGCAAGCTGGTCTTGAGGTGGGACTGGACCCGCGTCGCTGCGAGGAGCCAGCTCTGAGAGGGCAGCACCTGGCCGAGCCTGGGCTGGCTCTGCGGTCTGGCCACCCGCAGCCATCAGTGACCACGGAGCTGAGGGAGGAACAGGCTCCAGCATCCCGCGCACTGGCCAGGCCCCAGAGGCGCGTCCCCTCCTCCCCAGTCTGTGCACTTGAACCTCCAGCAAGCCAGACTGGGTTAGGACCACTCTTCCCACTCTGCCTTCTCCTCTCCCCCTGGCAGGGGAGGGCATTCTCAAGATCCAGGGGGAGGCCGATCTGGGAATACATTTAGTTTAGGATCCTCGGGATATATTTATGTGTTTTCCAGCCACTTCTGAGTACAATTACAGGCAGCCAACCCACAGAGACGGATGACCTCCGGGAAATCTCCCTCGGCCCCCAGTACCTACTTACCTGACGATGTGAGGCAGCAGGAGGTGGTCAGGGGCCGTGGTCCCATATGACCGGGTCTTCCAGCCCCCAGCACCAGAAAGGAAGGTGCTGGAGGACAAATCAGGTTTGAACCAGACAGAGTCACAAGGTCATGGCAAATTTTTCCCATCATCAGGTAAATTTTCGAAACAGAATATGGGATTCTTTTTTTTTTTTTTAAAGATTTTATTTATTTATTTGACAGAGAGAGAGATCACAAGTAGGCAGAGAGGCAGGCAGAGAGAGAGGAGGAAGCAGGCTCCCTGCAGAGCAGAGAGCCCGATGCGGGGCTCGATCCCAGGACCCTGAGATCATGACCCGAGCCGAAGGCAGCGGCTTAATCCACTGAGCCACCCAGGCGCCCCCAGAATATGGGATTCTTACCAAAGTCTTCTCAAAATGCAAATTCTCGGTCAGAAACCTACTACCTGATGATGTAACAAGTAACGGAACACACCGTATTTTTTTCTCCTTCAACGTTAATTGTGACAGATTTAGGAGAATTCCCGCACTTGTAGGTTTTAAAGCCTCAGTCCCAAACTAGCAAGCCTGTCTGCAGCTGCACACTCAATCGGCCCAATAAATCAGAGCATCTCATCCTGACGACATCTGGCAGTCCCAGACTCTACAGATGAAAGGACACACAAAACTGCCATCAGAGCAACAGGACAGCCTGAAAAAACCCATTTTCAGGTGACAGAATTCCCAAACTGACTCATCTACAAGTCGTGATTGAAAATGTGTAACCCAGGGGTACCTGGGGTGGCTCGGTCACTTAAGCGTCTGCCTCTGGCGCGGGTCCTGATCCCGGGGTCCTGGGGTCAAGCCCCGCATCAGGCTCCCTGCTTGGTGGGGAGTCTGCTTCTGCCTCTCCCTCAGCTCGTGCTTTCTCAAATAAGTAAAATCTTTAAAAGTTTTTAAATGTGTAACCCAAATGCAACATAGAGGCAATTTTTAAATGCATGCCAATGACAATTTTTATCTGTATAATTTCCGGGTAATTCTATTTTTCAGAATGTTTTATCATTCAAAAATTCAAACATGGGGGCACCTGGGTGGCTCAGTGGGTTAAGCCTCTGCCTTCGGCTCAGGTCATGATCTCAGGATCCTGGGATCGAGCCCCGCATCGGGCTCTCTGCTCAGCAGGGAGCCTGCTTCCCCCCCTTTTTCTCTGCCTGCCTCTCTGCTTACTTGTGATTTCTCTGTAAAATAAGTAAATAAAACCTAAAAAAAAAAATTCAAACGTGATGCGAAGGAAGAATCCAAGCTAAAATATCATGATTTATAAGTAATGCATTATTTGGTCACTTAGCTGACTAAAATCTCGCTCTCTGATAGTCCTGGTCTTCATCCATGGTTCCTAAAAACGCATCAGAGCCGTAAGGTGAAATGAGTGTCTTGTTATTAACGAAGGTGACTCTTAGACCTCACCAAGCCCACAGGCTGGTTGCCAGGAGACCGTGTGATCAGAGGGATGGAATTTTCCGGTCCCCACTCCTTATTACCTCCAGGGAGAGGGGTGAAGGTTGACACAGCCAATGGCCAATGACTTAGTCAATGATGATCATGTAATGGAGCCTCCATAAAAACCAAGAGGACAGCTACTTGGTCCTCTTCGGAGAGCTTCCATGCTTGGGGACTCAGAACGCTTCCACGCGTGTCCAAGCCACACCCACCCTCCACAAGCACAGAAGCTCCGTGGCTGGGGCCATCACCCTTCGTCTGGCTGTTGAGTCCTATCATTTACACGTCCTTTAACAAGCTGGTGAACCTGAAGTAAGCGTCTCCTGAGTTCTGTGAGCCACTAGCAAATCAGTGGGACCTAAGGAGGGGGTGGTGGGAAACTCCAAGCTGTAGTGGGCAGGTGAGAAGCACAGGTGACAGCCCAGCGCCTTCCAGTGGTCTCTGAAGGGGAGGGTGAGGAGCAAACCCTTAACCTGTGGGATGCCATGCTGTCTCCTGGTGGACAGTGTCAGAACTGAGCTGAATTCCCAAACACCCCACTGGTGTCTGAAAATTGCTTGGTGTGTGAGGGATGCCCATCCCATGTTATAATTGGGTCCAGGAAGTCAGAAAACTGGTAAAATCCAAAACAAGAAAAAGAAAGACAGTGGAAATCTTCAAAATATTAAAAAAAAAAGTTTTTATTACAATGGAAACTTAAAAACTGATGACAAATTTTTTTAAAGATCTATTCATTTGAGAGAGAGAGCACCCGTGTGAGGGTGCGGGGGAGGGAAAGGCAGGCGGAGAGAGAATCCTGAACCAGGCTCCTCAGCTGAGTGCAGATCCCAACTCGGGCTCAATGCCAGGACCCTGAGGTCAAGACCTGAGCTGAAACCAAGAGCCGGCCTTAACCCACTGAGCCACCCAGGTGCCCTTGATGACTGAAATCTTAAAGAAACCTTCCTAAATTACCAATAATTTAAAAAAAATTTTTTTCATTCAATCATCCTAGAGGAAAGACAGGATGATCTTTCTATTCCCTTTACAACAAAGTATGTTCCAAGAGTACTGTTATGGGAAGAGACGATCAATTAGCCAGAGTGGACAACCCTAAACATAGGGGGAAAGAACTATAAAGTTGTGCCAAGAATAGAAAGGGATTGTAGGATTTTTCTGGGTTTTGACTTCTTTGTGGTTTTATGAGGTTTTTTTTTTTATGAGGTTTTTAAAACTTATAAGCTATTGGGACTTTTCCTTCCTAAGTAAATTTTCACTTCGATAGCCAATTTCGTATTATTTTTCTTAAAGAGAACGTTCCAAAGTTTAAGAGTTTCAGGGTCCAGGAAAGCAGACTCCACCGGGTTGACCAGAGGTGTCCCACCGGGCAGTCAAGGGCTTTCTCCACCTCCTTCTCTTCAGCCTGCCTTCCCCTTGGAAGGTTCACCTTTGAGAAATGGGACAGGGAGTCTACGGCCATACCACCCTGAACGCGCCCGATCTCGTCTGATCTCGGAAGCTAAGCAGGGTCGGGCCTGGTTAGTACTTGGATGGGAGAAATGGGACAGGGGGAGTGGCCGCCATGCCAGAGTCCCCCTTACCTTATCTCCTGACACACCGCCACCCATCCCAAGCCTTTCTACCTCAAAGACCTTCCTGAAGGTCTCCCCAAAAATACTTCAATACGGGGATGAGTCACAGAGAACCCAAATTTCTGAACAAATACACTTTGCAAAATGGACCCTTTCCCACGCGCGCATCCCCCCAAAAGGCACTTGTTTCTTAAAGATTTTCCAAAATGTGGATCCAAGATTTTAAGTAGCTGACTGTACTCTAAACAAAGTTTAAAACCCAATGAAGGGGCGCCTGGGTGGCTCAGTCGGTTAAGCAGCTGCCTTTTGGCTCAGGTCAGGATCCCAGGGTCCTGGGATGAAGCCCCCATCGGGCTCCCTGTCAGCAGGAAACCTGCTTCTCCTTCTCCTTTTGCAGGCCACTCTGCCTACTTGTGCTCTCTCTCTCTCTCTCTCTTTCCATCTGTCAAATAAATAAATAAAGATTTTTTAAAAATAAAGAACACATAACCAGGCTGAGGTACTTTTATCTGACATGACCTTATCCCATGATCAAATTTATAGGTTTTTCTCCTTCTCATGATGTGGAATGTCAACATTCTACTTTAAAGTTTTTTAGCAGTTACCTTTATTTTTATTTATTTTAAAATTTTATTGAGAGAGACAGAGAGAGTAAGTGTGCACAAAGAGGGGGAGGGAGAAGCAGACTCCTGCCAAGTGGGGAGCCTGACATGGGGCTCGATCCCAGAAACCCTAGGATCATGACCTGAGCTGAAGGTAGACGCATAACTGACTGAGCCACCCAGCCACCCACCCCTCCTCCTATTTTTTTTCCAAAAACACACTGCTACCTGCATTATTCTTATTGCCAATGTCAACAATAAAACAGGATATGATAGCCCTGCATTGTAAGAAGGAAAGGTACGGCTTTTACTCTCCCCCCCCACCGCCGCCTCTCCCACCACCCACTTCTCAGCTTCATCTGCAGAACCTGAGCTCAGACTTATTATTCGTGGCAGTGTTACTGAATAACTGGGTGTTTTTTTTTTAATTTTCACTACAGATGTTCCCTTTTGAGAAATATTGGAGTTTTTATCTGCAACCAAATTTATAACTATTTAGACTTTTATTTGAATGATTTCAGGGCGGCACTGGTTATTTTGTATCAAACCTTTCCCTTCCTGAGTTATTCCCAGTAATCTTTCAGTGGCTCAGAATATATCTTTGAAAAAGTTTAATTCAAGAAAAATTCACTGATGTTCTATCAGGAAGATTTCAACTTACAGGTAGCGGGGGCGGGGGGGGGGGGGCTCAAATGGCCTCCAGCAGTAAAGAAACGTCATGGCTCAACGAAGTCCAAAGGCAGAGTGAGCTCCCTTCGAAGGCAACGTGCGGATCCAACTCTGTACCGTCAGAGAAGCTCTTTCTGTTACCTTCACACTGTAACACCATGAAGCGTGATGGTTTCATTTCTGGTTACAACCATTTACCCCTGAACTCTGCGTCTTCGCTCCACTGTCTTCCAGCAATGTTACAGGAGAGCCTGAAACCATCCTGAAGTTTCCTTCTTTGCAGTATGCTTCCCCCCAACCCCCTTCTGTTTACAGGTCACTATATTCTCGACGTTAAAAATGGCGCCAGCAAACCCTTGCCCTTTACCCCTCTTTCCACCTAATACAAAATGATGAGCCTTTCCGCCCTGTGGTTGCAGATGGTGTCCTCCCCCAGCTCAGAGAGATGTTTTTCCGCAATTTGTTTTCTGTGTTTTCTTCAAAAGCAATGCTTCCTGAGATCACAGCACTCATTTAACCTTCTATGTTGTAAACGTTGCTCTTTGTGGATGCTAACGGGAGTCTTATGATTCTGCAGATGGGGGTACCTGCGTGGCTCAGTGAGTTAAGCATCTGACTCCTGATAGCAGCTCACGTCCTGATCTCAGGATCATGGGATGGAGCCCCGCATCAGGTTCCACCCAGAGTGTGGAGTCTGGTTGAGATTCTGTCTCTCCCTTGCCCAACAGTCTATCCCTTATAAAGTTTGTTTGAAAAATTAAAATAAAGCCCTTTCCCTACACTTAAAATACAGTAAAATAAAGGAAAGGGAACCTCTTGTGGGTGCAGCATTTAGTACCATCAGAGTTTCTTCCTCTCCGCTCAAGGATCTTGCTTCATCTGCCTCCCCAACCAGCTAGTTTTCGGTTTGGCCGACTGCCTCATCTCCTGTGTCACTCACTCATATTAGAGTCTGCCTTGAGTTTTATCAAAAACAGCACAAAGCAGATTCGACCTGAAATTTAATTCTAGTTTCTGTAATTAACCTTTCTCAAAATTATATTTTCCTCTACCTCAAAAAATATATTCCTGCCGCTCCCCTCCCCCCAATACCACACCACTCATTTTATTTTGGCGACAGGTTGTTTGGGTCGTTCTGGGTTTTTTGTTTTTTTTTTTTAAAGATTTTATTTATTTATTTGACAGGCAGAGATCACACGTAGGCAGAGAGGCAGGCAGAGAGAGAGAGGAGGAAGCAGGCTCCCCGCCAAGCAGAGAGCCCGATGCAGGGCTCGATCCCAGGACCCTGGGATCATGACCTGAGCGAAAGGCAGAGGCTTTAACCCACTGAGCCACCCAGGCGCTCCCGTTCTGGGTTTTTTTAATTTAAACAACGATACCCAGGCCCAACCGCCCTCCAGAACAGGACAGCTGGTTCTCTGTAGGATGCCGTTGGGTCTGGTGGTTTGTCCCATTCTAAGCCTGCGAGGAGAGGGCTGAGACATTACAAAGGCATCCCCATTTGCGGTGGGAACTTTGTCCCTGCAAGTCTGCTTCTCCGTGAGGCAACTGGGTTGGTTCTGGGATCTCGTGTCTGTGTGAGATTCTCCGTCTGGCAAGACTTCTGCTCCAGACAGATGGGGTGCTGCCCACTGTGCCAGGGAGGACGGCTGCAGAGCCAGGGAGAAGCCCTGCCGAGCCCGAGCACGTGGAGGCCACACGTGTCCTCCGGCTGCTGGTCCAGCTGTGTCCAGACACTGTTGCTGCAACGGCAGCCTGTGGCCCCAGCAGGCCGCACCCACCCTCTGTTCCCCCAGATCTGTAGAGCCCACAGCAGGTACCCCTCCTTCACACTGCTCGCAACGCTGCCCTCAGGAGATGGTGATGACTCAGCCCCATTCAGTGTTCCTGGATTTCTTTCACCTGCGTGGGGACCCCCAGCTGGAGGGAGGAGTAGAGGGAGGAGCCCCCAGGCTCCACCGCACCCGCCCTGCAGGTCCCGACCAGCACATTTTACTGTTCTATTTCAGAAGCCCCACTCTTCGGGGATCAGCCGTTCCTTCTATAAAAAGTGTTGCGTTCAGTTTTCTCCCTCATGTTGCTGAGTTTCTTCCCTTCTGTCTGGAGCTTCTTGTGGTCTGTGCATGTTTAAAAATGAGACGCAGCGGGTCACGTGGCTTCCTCCACTGCCACAGAAGGTTCCTTCTCTCATGCAACTCCGTCCTGAACCGGAAGGGACACTAAGTTCTCTGCCCCAAGAGCGAACGAAGCCTGGCCACTGGCAGGCTTCACTCCAGAATGAAAAGTCAGCAAAATTGCCTGCAGGCTGAAAAGCCTCCAGGAGACACAAAGGGAAAAAGCTTTACTTGGGGTGAAGGCACTCGCCCAGGGAGCCCCAATTCTCCCCAGGCAGAAAACACGATCTCTGGAGAGAAATATTCCCCTGAGGGTAGAATGCTATCAACTGCTTGCATCCAAAAAAGGGAGAGGAGGCCACATGGAGAGAACCCTGGGGCACAGCGGGGGCCCCATGAGTGCAAATTCTCCGTGTCTGCAGCACCGTCCATACTTGCCCACCCTCGGAGCCACCGCCCTGAGCAGAGCCCACCCCGCTGACTCCACACCACATTCTGCTCTCTGCCGACAGGCTTCCAATGCCTTGTTTCTTCTCCACGTCTACACAACTCTGCTCTACCGACATTCACCAACCAGGGTGCTCTGGCATGTCCCATGACTTCCTGTCCTATCATCTGCTGGGCTTTCGGGAGGCCTGGGGGACCGAGGAGAGCGTGCTCTCCTACACCCACTCCTGGGGTCACTCCTGGCAAAGCCTCACCAAACCCGAGAAGTAGATCCTTCAGGCTTCGTTAACAGATTTTGGCACAGCTCCCTGTGAAACTCAGTTTCTTGAACCTACAAGACGGGTCTTCCGAGGGTAGAAACTGCAGACAACATGGTTCTGCTTTGGAAGCAACCACACACGACGATAAACTCAGTGCTCAGCACACCAAGACGCAGCTCGGCCCTTCTGCAAGTAATACGGCTGAAAATCCACTTGGACTTTCTCAGTGGGAAGAGAACACGTGCACACCTGAAAACCCTCACGGTGGCATTCAAGCCACAGATTTGACCACGTGACAGGGAAGCGCCGTATCTCTGACCACGGCCAACAGGAAAACGGACCCACGTCTCAGGGCCACTCCCAAGACAGTTACAGGCACTTTATCCTGCAACGTGTTAAAACACGGGCAAACCTGGAAAACGGAATCAGGCTACAACAGGGATGAGCCTACTAAGCAAAAGAAGCCAGACACAAAAGGTCACATACTGTACGATTCCATTTACATGGGACTGTCAGAGCAGGCACACCCACACACATGCACACACACGCGCGCACACACACAATGGATTCGTGGTGGCCAGGGGCCAGGGAGAATGACTGCAAGTCGGGGACAGGGTTTCCTTCCGAGGTAATAAAAATGTTCTGGGATGCCTGGCTGACTCAGTCAGTAGAGCACGTGACTCTTGATCTTGGGGCTTTTAGTTCGGGCCCCATGTTGGATTGGAGATTACTTAAAAGTAAAATCTTAAGGGGCGCCTGGGTGGCTCAGTCGGTTAAAGCCTCTGCCTTCAGCTCAGGTCATGATCTCAGTGTCCTGGGATCGAGGCGAGCCCTGCATTGGGCTCTCTGCTCAGTGGGGAGCCTGCTTTCTCTTCTCTCTCTCTCTCTCTGCCTGCCTCTCTGCCTACTTGTGAGCTCTCTGTCAAATAATTAATTAATTAAATCTTAAAACAAAAAGAAATTGACTTATTTTCTTTTTTAAAAAAAGGTAAAATCTTAAAAGAATTCTGGGGCGCGTGGGCGGCTCAGATGGTTAAGCATCCGACTCTTGGTTTCAGCTCAGGTCACAATCTCAGGGTCCTGGGATCAAGTCCCACGTTGACGCAGAGTCAGTTTGCCCCTCTCCCTCCCCCTCTGCTCCTCCCCCCTTCCTTGGGTGGGTGGGTGGGTGGGTGTGCACATGCTCTCTCCAGTCAATAAAATCTTGTCTAAAAAGTTCTAAAATTAGGTAGTGGTGATGGCTATGCGGCGTTGTGAATGTACTAAACCCCACCACTTTAAAAGGGTGACTACTAGATTATGTGAATTACAGTCCAATTTTTAACCAAAGATTAAGTACTTTATCACCAAATCAGTCCCACGGGTCATGATCCCTGACTCTTGTAATACCTTTGTTGGATCAAACATTACTTCGAGAACGTAAGGGCCTCTGATACTATATAGAGCAGCAAGCGAAAACATTTCTAAATCTAAGAAACCAGGCTATTCTCAAGTTTAAAAAAAAAAAAAAGGCTTCGAGTAAAAATGAGGCAGGAGAGAAAGAGCAGTACAGAAAGCTTCTTGAATGGTTACAAAAATGTGTCTTTCAGTGGGAGGCAGAGAAGAGTAATTTGTGAGAACCCAGGAGACTGAGCCCACCTAGTATAAAACGGGCGAGGATTCCTCCAAATGTGGCTCATGCTGGTACTGACACAGTAACGACCTGAGAGAGAGAACACTAGTCCTCCCTGATTCCCTCCACTCAAGTGGCATTGGCTTATTTTTTTTCCTACAAAGTTTCAGCAGCCTTAGGACCCCGAACAATATTTTTGTGCTGAATAATAAATCAGTTTTATTGTGGATGCCCAGAACCACAGAAATGCAAAGAAACAGTCTAAAAATAGAGCATGGCATTTCAAGGAAACCTGTTCACAAAACCGAATCTCCAAAGACCAAGTCGGGAAGACTGCCACAGGGCTGCCCAATTTCTTCACAGGCAGCCCTGGTCTCAAATAGCCCCCAAACAGGATGTCTGGCTACAATTAGAAGCAATCTGAGAAATCTGACCTCCTTCGCATAAAAAAAAGGAAAACAAAATGTTGGGAGACGCACAAGTATGTGAAAATCACTGGTCTTATGATAATTATATTGATCGCGAAAGCTGTTCTGAAGCATACCATCCACCTTCAGCAACAGGGTGACGATCCCTACTTGGTCCTCACAGGACAGAGCTGGTCAAAACTGCAGAGCTTTTAGAGTAAAGGCATCGAAGCGGGCCTGCAAGTTTGAAATTTAATTTGACCAAACTGCTGATTCACACCTCTCTGCTCTCTGGTGAATGCCCACGCAGGCGACTGTGGAAGGGACGTGAGGAAGGAGAGCTGGGCTCCCTTCTCGGGACTGCTGCTACCTCTCCACCAGTCAGAACGGTGTTGTGACGAGTCCCTGCCCCATGTGACACGAGGGGGTTTCGGCCTGAGGGTTCTCACAGCTCCTGCTTTCTGCCTCCCACTGAAAACAGGACTCGGCCTCGCATGTATGTGCTCTGGTTCCACGGCTGTATGCGTAACACGATGAAGAGGGAAGAATTAAAATGCCTACTGGGCAAGTCACAAACAAATGAGTACTTCGGGTGGAATCCAAACCAGCCGTCTGAAAAGGAGACTCCCAGATCCTGTCGCTGCTTCTTGAATACTTCTATAGAGTGTCACTTTCTTTCCCACCCTGCCCTTTTCCTTTACTGAATTTTCATACAATGAGTTTGCTGTGGCCATCACCGGATATACTAACAACAACCAAAAAAGTTACAGCTGGTTCCTGTATTGGTCTCGGCTGCAGCTAAAGTTAAAAATGTTTAAGGAAGGCCTATAGGAAAGGGGGGAGGGAGGGGGAAGAGGAGGGGAGAGGGGAAAGGAGGATGAAGGGGGAGGGAAGAAAAGTGGGGGGTGTGGAGGGAGGGGAGGAAGGAGGGGAGACTCATTCCTAAGAGATTTCAGGTTTGCTCTTCATCCAAGGACCTGGCAGCAGAAGCTGCTCTTTTGTATTATGTAAAGAAAGTCTGACTTACTAAATTTT
The DNA here is from genome assembly GCF_922984935.1 of Meles meles. Classification (NCBI taxonomy): domain Eukaryota; kingdom Metazoa; phylum Chordata; class Mammalia; order Carnivora; family Mustelidae; genus Meles; species Meles meles. The sequence goes on from NC_060086.1 coordinate 12,147,826, forward strand.
CCAATTCTGAAGCTCGTTTCTTTATAAAGCCGTGGCCACATATTAAAATAAAATTCTTAATCACCTCCATATGAGGGTAGGTCTAACAAACCACTGTGTATGTTTATTCCAAGTTCACCCACGCATATATTCCATTGATATCTGAACCACTGAGTAACTCCTTTTTGTTACGGGTCTAATCCGCACTTACCAAGGAACAAGAAAAATGAATGTGACTTTGACCTTGAATCGAGGAGACGACTTTCACATATCCATAATTTCAAGAAATGACATTAAAGAAACCAAAGCACTCCTCTCTTCTGTTTACACATGTAACCTAGATTACAGGGTGCAAATAAATGATAGGAGGCAACCGGCCTGGACACTTGGAAAAAGTCACCATCAGCCCCCAGCAGACAACTGTTTTAAAGGAGAGACGTAACTGAATACGAGGTGTAAACCTGATTTGAGCCTAGGTGAGAAAAATAGAAAAGGCATTTGGGGGAAAGCAGAATTGGGACTGCACGGGGAAGGAGAGTACAGAACTAGGCCGCCGTCTTCAGTCTGGCAGGGCCGGGGTCAGGAGCCGATTGTCTTTAGCCGACCAATGCTGAAGGGTTTAAGGATAAAGTCGTTATGGCGTCTGTAACTTACTTTCAAATGATCCACACCCCACCCGCCCAAACAAACTACAGTTTATATACATGTAGAGATAAAGCAAATATGGCAACATTTTAGCACCTGGTGAACTAAGGGGACAAACAGACAGGTATTCTTCCAACTTTACTGTAGATTTGAAAATTTTCAAAAGACAAAGCTGGGGGAGGAAAGACAGCATCACCGTACTGGCAATGATCAGTTATCCCTAAATCCGAATAGAGCAGCCCCTCCAGTTCCGCCTGCTCGGCACGTAAAGGTGGGCATTGTAAATGCCTACACACGGTCTGGGATTTCTGACAGATTCTTCGCTCGGGGATTCTTCTTCCCTGGCCGTGTCACATACCGGAAGACTGAACCTAAGGAGATTATCCACACAGGCCCAAGCTGGAAGTACTGGAGCTGCGTATATTTACTTAAGAAAAATGTCAACAACAATCAGTTCTACCAGTTAAACAAACTTCTGCAAGCGTACACAGAGCAGAGACACAAATTCTCAGAATCAAGCATTAACATCACAGCTGCCTGTTTTCTGCCCTGAAATATCCTCCAGCGGCAGAGCTGACAGAGCAAAGGGACAGAAATTCTGCAAGCTTAATTCCCTTAATTAATGAGACCACAGGGGGAAGGGGGCCCTCCAGTCCCACAGGACTGAGATTATCCGGGAAGGGATGGCTCCATGATTCATCCCAACGGAGTCAGCCACAGAGAAGTACAGCCGAGAACAGGGGAGCTGCCCAGCACAGCCAAGATCCTACGGTTCCAGATTCTGATAAACGGAAAGTAATCGTGTCTGGATGGAGGGAGAGAGGGACGGATATTAGCAAAAAAAAAAAAAAAAAAAAAAAAAAAAAAGGAAGAAAAGAAAAGAAAAAAGCTTCGGTAAAACATGCAGAAACAGTCTTATAAAATTAAGGGTTTATGCTAAAAGCCAGGCTCCCCTCTCAAGCATTTGGGGAAGAGGTTCAGGTTAGTATTACTGCCCAGGCTGGGCCATTAATCTTTTTTTTTTTTTTTTAAAGATTTTATTTATTTATTTGACAGACAGAAATCACAAGTAGGCAGAGAGGCAGGCAGAGAGAGAGACAGGGGAAAGCAGGCTCTCCACTGAGCAGAGAGCCCGATGCGGGGCTCAATCCCAGGATCCTGGGATCATGACCCGAGCCGAAGGCAGAGGCTTTAACACACTGAGCCACCCAGGCGCCCCTAACTTAACAACTCTTTAAGGAAAATGGCTCTCCTGTCACATCTGTCCCTCAAATTCCTAGTCAACAATTGGTGTTCCTTGACTGCTGGGACTGTGAAGATAAAAACACGGAGGCCAAGCTACTGTGATTAGGGAACTCCTAAGATGGTCTCCCCAAGGGGACACACTGGTCCACGGGCTCGGCCACGGCTCCAGGACTCGGAACTCCCCGGCAGGCTGGAAGGACTAGCATAACAGGCTTCAATGTCAAGAGTGAAACTGGTTTTCACCCTACCCCAAACCTTCACAGATAAAATGGAAGAGGGAGATAGTTTCTAACACAGAAGCGGCCTGGATGCCTCCGAAATAGACAGCCTTCATTATCTTGACACGCAAGATAGTCCGTTCTTCGCCAGGATCTTAATACTTGATAGGAAAGACAAAAAGGGAAGGCCCCAGGCTCCTCTTCCGTGGCACAAAAAGGATGGAGGCAGGGTGGGAGGCAGGAAACACTTGAATCCTGAAACCTCATGTCTAAGCACGACGAGCAGCAGAACCCAGGGGAGTATCTCAGCTTATGTTCTTTCCAGATTAAAAAAAAAAAAAAAAAGTTAGTCATGTTCTGAATGTCCAGCCAAATTACTGGGCATCTGGGAGGCAGAACCGCCATGGGGGTGCAGAGCAAGCGTGGGAGACACCCGTCCACGCTGCCTCTGTCCACAAGCCCCCGGGGGTTGGCACTTGGAGACCAAGGCGACCACAGGAAGGACAGCAGGAGGCATCAGACTTTCTTTTGGAAAAATTAAAATGCCACGGTAACCATTCAACCAGTATACAGCTTGGCCACTATTTTAAATGAGAAAGTGAATTTAGAAACATGTTACTTTGGGGATCCACAACAGAAGCTCTGCGAGTCCCGAGAACATGTCACATTTTGGAAGAACACTTATCCAATGTGAAGATTCCTTCTGCGTGGGCAATGAAAGACACCATTTTATTCTCAGGACACTCTGCGCTCTCAGAAGTGCGGTCATAGACTGAGAAAGTCTGCAACCACTTGTCCCTCCCACACTTGGGAAATACAGCCTCACCATGTGAACAGGCCAAATGCTTCAAAGTCCCTGAAATCCTCCAATTTTCCCATACTCTAACACAAACAGAAATGAATTCATTTGTCTGTCTCAATTGAAAAAAAATTTAATTTAATTACTGAAACTTGGAAAAGGACATTCTCGATCATTTGATTTCCTCTCTGCTAAGAACTAAAAGGAAGTCCTGTCTTCTGATGGAACAGTCAACGGCCAACGCCTGCCACTTTTGACTGCTGCATGTTTCAAAATGTTCATGTTAAAATAAATGGAATCGTAAGGAATTGCCAAATGAAACTATGAACCGGTGGGTAAGCGTATGAAAATATATTTTGTTTTATTAAAAGCATTCATCTCAAAGAGAAAATATAACCTTGCTCGGTCCTTAAAGTGGTAAATACATCTGATTGATGAGTACACATGTTAGAAAAGAGGGGACAAGGTCCCGGCTGAGTGGAGGACACGCCGGGCCTGCCTCTGTGACAGCCAGGGTCTGGCGAGATGCCTGCGTTCCCTACAGAACGCCTCTCGACCATGTAAACAAGAAGGGCATTTATCGTCCCGCGTGACAGGAAGTGTGGACACAGGGAGGCTCCGGGTGGGTGACATTCAGCAACTCAACCATGTCCTCGGGGATCCAGCTGGTTGTCTTGCGCGTCCGGATCGCCGTGAGGGACGTCACGAATATAAGTAAGCTGGCCACCCGAGCAAGCCAACAAAGTCCATCCAAAGACAGGGAACGGTTTCTTATTTTTCTAAGAACGAAGAAACCTTCCCAAGAAGATCGCCCTGCAAACCACCCTTCACAGCTCCTTGGCCAGACTAGGGTGACGCTCCCCTTCTCCAATCAATCAGTGATAAAGGAAAAGGGATTTCCTTCCCTGCTTTGTACCTTTTAAGATTCGTTTTCTAGTGGTGTGGTTTTGTAGTGGTGGTAAGCTCTACTCCATTCCCTAGGAGTAGATCGCTGAACAAATCAGGGTCCTTTACGAGGAGGAAAGGGAGGATGGATCGGAGGTAGGGGACCAGCAGTGCCCCAGGGCCAAGTATGCCCGTGCCCACCAACACCAGCTGAATAGCAATAAGCAACAGAGAAATGAGCCGCTTGACTGTTCCTTCCCCTGCTCCTCAAAAATGTCTAGACCCTATTTTATGGTTTAAAATCAAGGGCTGTTACTTTAAAAGTTACATTTTATGAAAAGGAAAGAAATACTTATTAATTTTTTTTAAATCTATCAACCATCCTAACACTTAAATCAATGATAAAAATAGCTAAATAGTTACTGTTTTAATGAACCCCCCTATTATCAAATTGCGGTTTCAAGGAACCTCGAGAATGTAAAATAATAAATGCAACCCAGATGTTCACTGAAAAATGAAAACAAGATTGTTTTTACTTCATAGCAACCAGTAGGTCAACCCATTTCCTCCTTCAGAGAATTCTCAGAGGACCACAAACTCCACTCAAAGACCATGTGTTTCATATGTATCTGTCCACAGAAAAAGGAAACTCTGCTGTCCAAAATAAACGGAGAATATTATATGTTCCCATGAAAGTGAATTAGAAAACTGCAGTAAGGCTGGGTTTACATGCTGCCAAACATCTGGATGAAAACTGAAAAAAAAAAAAAAAATCACTAATTACCTAGATATTGGGAAATGTTTCTCAATCATCATCCAAACGGTCTAGTTTTATAGCCAATCGCTCCTTTTACATATTAATTACAGAAATAAGTTTTCAAAAAGGAGAGTACAGTAATTAAAAATAACCCTGTTGAGAGTTTGAGACGGAACTGATTTTCTACTATTTGAACGGTGCTCCCACTGACTTACTGAAAACTAAGTCAGCTCAAAGAGTAAATTTGCTCTGTGAAAGCAAATTACCAAATCTTCTTCGACAACTAAACTGACTTAGGTGAGTCTAATATTTACTTAATAGTCTATTTATCCATAAATGCTTGCAGAATTGTCCCCAGCCACATTATAGAACCCTGCAGAATCCGGTGTCTGATCTATCATGTCAATGGGGGGGGGGGGGGGCTGACTACAAGATGTTGGTAAGTTCGATTAACTTCAAAAATAAGGATGGGGGCCCATGTATCTTCTATTCTCATTTAAATGATTTACTCTTCTCCCACAGCTCCAAAAGTGATTCTATTTTAAGCTGCTTTTGGGCTACTTTGGCAAAACCGATCTTTCCACGTGACACGCTTCAATGGTCCCACCTCGCCGCAAACTGATACACCTGCTTCCTAGAGGATCTATCTGCCAGTAACTTTTTAAACCTAATCAGTCTCTCCCAAAGTTGTTCACTCTAAGAGCGTGACCGTGCCAACAGCAACACCGTGCTAACTCACCTGATATGAATTACTTTTGGTCCTCCATCAAAATGATCTACTGAAGAAACATTTCAAGGCAAAACATACAAGACTTTGCCTCTCAGAGTCCCGCCCCTGTGGCCTTCCTGCCATTCTCATCATGGAGGCAAACGTCCACTCGCGGGCGTGGGCCAGGCTCTTCCTAAAGCAAGCAAACATCTTTCCAGGTTCCTCCTCAGCCCGCTCCCAACCTTTCCCCTGATCCAGAAGACCCTTCTCTAGCCTCGCGTCAGCGCACCTCTCCAGAGAACCCAGGACTGCTAACCATGCTCTCTTCTGGAAACACAGCTCCTCCCTTAATTTCTGCACCAACCACAACCTCTGAGGGGCCCCGGACATCATGGGCTACCCTTTCCCGGTCTCCTTTACTGGGCTGTCCCCAGGCCTGGGGCTTTCCCCTTTCTCTCGACTCTCTCCCCTAATTGATCTCATTCACCCAGCCCCATGAACTTCCCAATGCTCATCTGCTCACCCGGTCAGGCCTTCTAAGCTGCCGACTCCCACAGCCGCCTGCCTTCCTACCATCCCCACCCCGATGTCTCACTAACCAGTCCAAAGTTAAATATCAAAACTGAACTCCTTAGACGCTGCTTCCAGTAAAAGCTGACTAGTTTGTGACCGACCGACCCATCTGCCAAGAACAACGAAAAGAGCTGAACAAATTACAAGAAACAACTGTGTGAAGGTATTGGGGAGCTACCGATGCAGGGCAGACTTGGGAGGCTGGGATCCCAGACGCAAGTGCAGAGAGGTGAGCCCACAAGCAAAGCCACTTTTCTCCTTGAGACGTTTGCCAACTCACTGCAGAGGCCGAGAGGCCAAAAAGCGAAGCAGATGCAAGTGGTGTTGAATCTGAGCAGACCGGCAGAGCCTCCAGCAGTCTTCAGGGACTGGGGTAAGCTTGTGGGCTACCAGATAGAAGGAGCCTAGCAGACACCCCAGGCTTTCAGCTGGGACCCCCAGAGAGCTACTCCAGGAGGGGTCAGACCAAAAGCAGACCGCTGCTCACAACTCTGAAGTAGGGTCTCCCCCAGCTTTGCTGCCTGCCAGAAGTCTCCCCTGGGGAGAATCACCCGAGCCTCAACTTATCTCTACAATTTTCCATACTCGTTGTCTACAGGCTAATTAACAGGTCTGTCCAGAGTCAGGCCCCCACGACTGAAAACCAAGGGTAGGACAGACAGCAGAATCCACTCACAAGCTCTCCGAATATCGACATGATCAGGCACGGACTTTAGAATAACCATGATTAATAGAACAAGGAAATTAATTTACAAGATTCAAAGTTTCAGCAGAAACTTTTTAGATTTTGGAATCTAAAAAAAATCAAAGCTGCAGGTGGCAGTAACTGACATTCAGAACTCAGAACATGGCTCTCGTCGCAGGCCAGAGACGAAGGAAGGAGGAGTTCGCTGCAACACGGGTCAGAAGGAAATATTCAGAGGGAAGTGTGGACAGATAACAAGGAGGGAGAATGCAGGGAAGAGTCTGAGAGATACACAGGACACGATGACAAGGTGGAGTCCCAGAAGGACAGCCAGGGAGTGCAGCCAAAGGAGCCGATCAAGAGATAATGAGCAACAATTCTCCAAACCCAACGTAAGATTAAGTCTTGTCACAGCACCGCCAAAAAGGCAGAACCACCGCCGCCAATCCCGAAAACCACATCTGGACACACCACAGGAACAGCTGAAAATGAAAGGCAAAGAGAAGAATCCTAAAAGCAGCCAAAGGTGGGGAAGGTGGGGGAGACGACGTCACCTTCCAACGCAGAAGACAAACAGCAGACTTCTCAACGGCATCAATGGAAGCCAGAGGCAATGAAACGACAATGAAATGACTTAATAACCTGCAACTGCAGACCCGGTGAAACTATCCTTCAAAAGTAACTGGAAAATAATGACATTTTTAACCCCCCCAAAAAAAGTTTCCTCCAAATGGCTTTCTGCCAGCCCCACCTCCCCAGACTTCCCATTCTCAGGCAGCCGCACCAGCATCAGCGTCTTGTCACCCGAGCCGAACCTGGAAGTCCTGATTCCCGCACTTCCTGCACCTCTGGCCTCCCAGCTGTCGACACGTCCATCTGACTCTCCAGAATACACCTCATCACCAGCGAAGCAACGCGTCATCTCTTACTCGGGAGACAGGCCAACATTTGGGAGTCTGATGACCACCCAGAGATGAGGAGCACGTCCCCAGTGAGAAAGCCATCGGGCAGCAGGTAAGGAAACCGAAAGCCTGCCCACACCCGCACGTGCAATCCCAGGGTTACCCTCCAGAACTACTTCCCCACGTCTGCAAAAGCTGACAAGCCCAGGGAGGTCACCTGGGTATGGAACAACAGGAAGTCTACTTCACAGTCCAACCCCGGACAAAAGAAATCATAAAATGTGACCGTTCTGTGAAATAAATAGGATCTACATGGTAACACAGATAAGCTCCCGGCAGCTTGCAGAAAATGCCGGACACTGTGGTGCCATTTTTATAATTTTAAACAAACCAAGAAGAGCTCTCCACCTTGTCTGTAGGTGCATACATCGATATTGAAGTATAAAAACCATACAACGGACCCAAGCAAATTCATGTGTGCCCTTAGGAAATACACAAGGGAGAGGGGAGTAGGACCAGGAATCACTCAACAAGTCACCTCAACTTTGACGTCTGTTCACAAATATTCCCTGGAGGTCCGCCAGGAGCCGTGTTCCAGGTCTTGGAGCACGGTCATGGGTAAAGGCAGACAACGTTCCTGCTTTCATGGAACCGACCGCCTCAGAGAGAAGAGACAACGTACAGGTACGCAATACGTACGCGGCGGTGTTAGGGAGCGGGAACAGGGTGACACTAGGGGGCTGTGTTAGCCCGGCTGGTGAGGGAAGCAGACACGCGACCAGCAAGAGCACAGCAAATACTCCAGGGCCGCTGGGGAACAGCACCCCAAAGGCACCAAGGCGGGGGGTGTGTGCCGGGCACGTTCACAGAAGAGCAAGGAGACCAGCGTGGTAGCGAAGGTGGAAGGAAACGTCACAGAGACAGCAAGGGATGAGAACAGGGGCCAAGGACAGTCCCAAGGGGAGAATGATTTTTATGTTTTTAAAGGGTTATTTAAAAAAAAAAAAATTGTAATGGGATGTGGCATACAAAGCCAAAACTACTTCCTACCCTGCCGGCTTGCAGAGAAAGCTCACAGCCCCCCGGCCTAGAGCGCACGGAACCTGCGCTGACAGCTCCTGGGGCCATGGTACAGTCTGCAGAGAGGGTTCCAGGTGGAGAACAGTGCAGACTCAGACAGGGGAGACATGATCTGGTCTAAAGGGATCACCCTGGCTGCTATGCAGCCAAGGATGACAGCGGGGAAAACACCAGAAGGCTAAGGCAAAGGAAGCAAAAGGCAGCACCAAAATTTTCTCCAGAGCAGCAACACTGCCGTACAGAGACGGAGACGCACCTGTAATGCTTGAAGGGTTTGTTGTTGGGGTTTTTTTTTTTTTTTAAGGGGAAAGCGCGAACGCAGTCCCCCACTACCACAAATTATGCAGTCGAGTTTCCCACATTTGGGGAAATCGCAGGGGTCAGCACATCCGGAGTGCAATGGATAAGCCTCGCCCTGGGAAAACCACCTTCGTGATTGTGGTATCTCCCCTGCCAGGTAAGTATGTTGTCGTTGCTGTTTTTTAATGAAAGACCTAAAACAATGTCACAAAACATGAGCAGCTATTCTATTAAATCTGAGTAATGGGAAAATGACTGTTTTCTGTACTTTTCTGTGCCCTGAAACAGATCTGTCATCTACGTCTCTTTGCCGTCACTGCTGCCCAATCCCCCATGCCCATGTGACTCTCACCCGAACAGCTGCCATGTTACCCCCAGGTCCTCCCTCCCCTCCTGTGGTCCATCCTCCACTCAGTGGCCAGGGATGCTCTTCTTAGAAGGGCAGAGGGGGCAGTGCTGGAGAAGGTGGCCCCTGGAGCCAGAACACCTGGACTGGATCCCTGCCCTGCCACTCACCAGCTGTGACATGTGACACAAGTCACTTAGTGCGCCTCCAATTTCCAGTTCCATCTGCAAATGGTGACAACGTTACACGTCTGACCAGGTAACTGCCAACAGTAAGATACATAAAGTACACAGGCCAGGACCCCGAACACAGATGGCACTAGGTAACTACCTAAAATTATTGAAACAGAAATCAAACGTCATAGCCCTGTTTAAAATCCTTCAGTGGGGCACCTGGGTGGCTCAGATGGTTAAGTGTCTGCCTTCAGCTCAGGTCGTGATCCCAGAGTCCTGGGATCAAGCCCGGCATTGGGCTCCCTGCTCAGCAGGAAGCCTGCTTCTCCCTCTCCTGCTCGCCCTGCTTGTGTTCCCTCTCTCACTGTGTCTCTGTCAAATAAATAAAATCTTTTTAAAAAATGATCAAATCAAATCAAATCCTTCACTGGCTGCACGTGCTTGGAACAAAATGTGAACTCCCTACCTACTGAAGCTGCTCCTTCCGGGCCGCTGCCTGTCCCACTCTCCCTTCAGGTTGCACCTGACAGCACTTCCTCCCCAAAGGCTTCCGCGGGCTGTAGGCTTTCCCTGCCTCGCTCCCACTCCCCCTCAACCCCTGATGATTTCCTTTAACGCAGCATAATCTGCAATCATTTTCTGTGTCTGTTTACCTTTCCTGTCTGTCTCCCATTTAAACAAAAGTCCTGGGAATTCAGGCAATTCACTGGCCTTACTCACTCCTACTCACCCTTGCACTAAGTACAGGACCTGGCATTGGTCAGGGCCTTATCCATACCTGCTGCATCAATGTTCCAGAAGAGAACGCTCTACTAATACTCTGAAAACACCTACCATGTCACTTTTTTAAAAAGATTGATTTATCTATGAGAATGGTGGGGGTGGGGCGGGGGAGGCAGAGGGAATCCTGAAGCAGACTCCCTCCAGAGCCCCAGGTGGGGCTGGATCCCAGGACCCTAAGATCATGACCAGAGCAGAAATCCAGAGACGGCCGACCAAATGACCAAGCCACGCAGATGTCCCTGAACAGTCAAAGGAACGGTAATTTCCTGTGCACGGACTGAAAATATAGGTAACCTATTTTATAGGTTTCTACACTGAAAATGTCATTTTTTAATATTTAAAAACATTCTCAGGATGCCTGGGTAGCTCAGCTGGTTAAGCATCTGACTCTTGGGGCGTCTGGGTGGCACAGCGGATTAAGCCTCTGCTACTGGCTCAGGTCATGATCTCAGGGTCCTGGGATTGAGTCCCGCATCGGGCTGTCTGCTCAGCAAGGAGCCTGCTTCTTCTCTCTCTGCCTGCCTCTCTGCCTACCTGTGCTCTCTCTGTGTCAAATAAATAAATAAAATCTTTAAAAAAAAAAAAAAAGGCATCTGATTCTTGATTTCGGCTCAGGTCATGACCTCAGGTTTGTGAGATCAACTCCCAGTCTGGCGCTGTGCTGGGCGTGGAGCCTGCTTAAGATTCTTTCTCCCTCTCCCCCACACCCCCCCCTCCAAAAAAAACACCACCAACAACAACAACACAAGCAACTCTCAAAAAAGGTGTTTTCTTACCAGCATACTATTTTCCTGTCAAACTATCAAACTATTTTCCAGTTCGGGAAGAAGTGGAAATAAACCTTTCGAATCGCAAAAATAAAAAGGTACAGAGCCACAGCTTCTTTGCACTTACATCCCCCACCTGCTCAGTTCCCACTGCCCTCTGCAAACGGGCGAACATAATTCTTGGTTCCTTATTTAGCCTTCCCGAGAACTTTCACACATAGAGGCACTTGAAAGAAAGCAAAGAAGAGAAAAGAGAAGAAACATGGTAGCATACAATGCACATTTTCCTACACTTTGCCTCTGTAACTTAGTAAGATATTTTGGAGCTCTTTCCACATCAATTCATAAAGTGCAGGGGTGCCTGGGTGGCTCAGTCAGGTAAGCGCCTGACTCTTGAGGGCCCTGAGATCAAGCTCTGCACTGGGCATGGAGCCTGCTGAAGATTCTCTCACTCCCTCTGCCGTCCCACCCCTCCCCCTGCAGGCTCTCTCTAGTGCCCGTGTGCGCGCGCATACATACACACACTCTCTCCCCATCCCCATCTCTCTAAATTTTTTTTTTTTTAATCATAAAGTGTGGGGCGCCTGGGTGGCTCAGTCAGTTAAAGCCTCTGCCTTCGGCTCAAGTCATAATCTCAGGGTCCTGGGATCGAGCCCCGCGTCGGGCTCTCTACTCGGCGGGGAGCCTGCTTCCCCCCCACCCCCCACCCCCGCCTGCCTCTCTGCCTACTGTGATCTCTGTCTGTCAAATAAATGAAATCTTTTTTAAAAAATCATAAAGTGCTTGTTCCTTCCTTTCTACAAATTCCTTCACCATCTGGGTCTAAGATTCATCTGATGAGGCTCCTGCGGGTGGACATCTGGGTTATTTCTCATTCTTTACTGTCACAAGCAATGCAGTGAATGATCGTGGACCTACAGTACCTCCAACACGCACAAGTACACCAGCAGATCAGACCCCTAGAGCTCTGATCGCTCAAACGGTTTACACGCTCGCAGCTGTTTACGAAGCGCCAGCTGCCCAGCACCGCTGTATCCATCGGGACCCACCCAGAGAAACGGAAAGCCCCCTAAGAAGCTGAAAGGGAGGAAATTTCATACAAGGAGTTGGTTGCACGCCTGATGGAAAAGCTGAGAAGTCACACAGGAAATGGTAAGACAACCCGGAGCCCCGCAAGAGCGAGACGCTGCTACCGGCTCCAAGCTGCAGGCCCAAACAGAGGCCGTATTCCCAAGGCTCCGGGGCCTCAGTCAGGGGGCAGGAGCTGGAGCCGCAAGGAGAAAGAGCGGTTGTGGCCAGAGATGGTCTGAGGCAGAACAAGAGGAGAGAGAACCCCACTGCCCCCTTCCTGCAGTCACCAATCTCCCCCACCCCCACCGGCGACTACCATCGGTCAAACCTAGCCCCAGGCCAGCTGACCCAAAGGTCTGGAAAATGTTGCCTGCAGGGGTGAGTCCCTTGGCCGGCAGGCCAGGGGAGGGCAAGCCGTGGAGCTGAGCCAACAGGATACAGGCTGGCGCTGTAAGTAATTTACCCTCCTACTGCCAACAGATGGTTTCAAACGCGGGAGGGGGTGGTCCCTGCTTGCCCCGCAGGTGAGAGGTGGGCTCTCAACCGGGTCTTAATTTGTATCATTTCATTAGGAGTGAAGCGGAGCACCTTTTCCTGCGAAGCACACACTTGATCCTCATCTACACCGATTGGGGAGGGGGAAACCAGTACAGTTATTCACTTCATCGGCCACAGATGGTCCATTCGGGAACATCAAGCAGGCAGATTCCCAAACTGAGCATTAAGATGGTGGCAATGAGCCAAACTAGCCAGTCACCTGCCAAGTAGAGACAAATCTCAAGAACTGTTCTAGAAAAACTGAGCAGCAACAAAGCCCTGAAGGAATTAAAAATACCTTAACTACACTCTGCACACATTATAAGTAACAATGTGTTCTTGTAATCTTGTACCACCCCCTCCCCCACCTTGTTCCTCCTTAGAACTGCCTTCCTACCATTCACATCACCATCCTCTCCCCTTATCTTGCACTGAAACAACAAATAATACCCTGGACAAAAATTCAAATTATAAAAATAGCAAGTCAGAATCATTTTTGAAGTCTTTTAACCCCACTCACACATGAGCAAAAAAGAGCTCTTAAGTGATCTCCCGTGCCTGTCTCTCCTCTGACTTGATTATTTACCCTACCTTGTAAACAAGCTGTGGCTGACTTCCCAATGTACAGTTCAAAGTTCTATACTCTAAAAATCTACACAAAGAAGTTTTTTACTGTTGGCCGGCAAATAACTGGCAACTGAAGTTATTCTGTTTCAAGGGCTGAACATTTTTAAAGTTTGAACTTTAACGCAAAGTTTTTAAAATCTAAATGGCAGTAATAACTATAAAGAACTTTAAAGGGGTATGTTAACTTCAAAACCTCCCCAAAACAGTTAACTATAAGCACATCAAATGTATAATGACTCTAATTCCAAAGCTCTAAGGCTCTCACTTATCCAAAAATACACTTATTCTAAGATCGCCGAATTTATTTTGAAGTGTTCTACAATACAAGGAAGATAATAAACCTTATCGATGGATGTTAAAAGTTGTTTTCCAGCACCTACCATGCTGCTGGGCATTTTAGTAGACAAATAACTGCTCATTGTTGATTGTTCTAGTCAGGGAGATTAAAAACAATCACACCCGTTTCCCAATGCAGGGTACCTTTTTTTATGTAAGTTTTTTTTTTAATTCAAATTTGAAAGTAACACACATCATTCCAGAAACTTGGAAAATATACAAAGAAAACAAAATATCCATGATATCACCAGTTCTTACATTGTTTCGGCCACGATATATAAAGCAACTGCTTGCTTTCAATGGTTGTAACTTTTTATCAATAAACTTCCCACTATCCAGCTCACCTTTCTCCTATTAGGCATTGCTATTTCCAATTTTCTACTATTACAAAGAGCGTAATCGACATCTCTGGGCATGAGATTTTTTTTTTTTCTAAATATCTCTCATGGGAATGCAATCTTGAAATTAAGAGCCCAAAGAACGTTTGAAGACTTTTGATACTTAATAACATCCTTTGTTACAGTACCAAGATCTATAAACTGCTGGGCCACACTGACTTCCTTTTCTAATCTTTACATCTGCTTTTACCTTCAAGCCCGCCACATTTCTGTATTCAGAGTCGGACACACTGTCCAGACAAAATCGCCAGCCCAGCAATGTCAAATGTTTAAATATTATGGTTGTTTATTTTCTAAGAAGGGAAAACTGCTACGTGCCTGTTGTTACCCTAGTCGTGACAGGCAGGGAGCAGGGTATCTACGGAGAACCCACTGATTAGAATCTTCAGACAGCCAGCCTGGCTGTAGGAGGGCTTGCAACTGGGCTCCTTCTCTCCACAGCACTTTCTTTCATAAACAACACACCCACTCGGTGCCACAGTGCTACCCCTAGCTTTAACTGTGAGAACTGAATTTGCCAAATTCCACTGTGCATGCCAACTTCCCACCATCGAAGCCGCATCGCTTCTTGGGGCACAAACATTTCCCCCTGGGCAGCACTTAACAGTCTAGATAGAAGGTACCTTGATTAACCACTTCAACCTGAAAGCACTGGATACTGCTGATTCTTACAGGCAGCTGCTCCAACAGCCTGTAATTAAGATTTTTTTTTTTTTTCCAAAACACTCCCTCATTATACCAAGGGTTCTGAAGATTCGGTCTGTCAGCATAAAGGAGATCCGCAGCAAAAGTAGAGAAATCCTCAACTTCGGGTGTCCTTGTGAGATAGGGGTATTAACCCTCTGCTTTCCAAAGCAACGACCCCCTGCATCCGCACGCGTAATGCTGCCATACGGACACAATTCGCAGCATGACACAACAGTAATTTGCATGCCACTAAGTAATCCACAATAAATGCAAATCTTCCTGCCAGGGGTAACTAAACGTCAGGCAGGCAGCCGGGTTTTCTGGTCTCACCTCCGTGCCGGCTGCCCCTCCCGACTCCGACCCTGGGCTGCTCTGACTTACGTTTTTGGCTTACCCTGTAACGTTCCCTATTTCATAAAATGCGTGTTCTCTGGCTGCCCCCTCCTCGTTGAAGCCGCCCCACTGACTGACCACTTCTGACCTAAAGACCGAAACACTGGTACGGTTTTCCACCCTGTCGCCCCCACTATCCCCTCTTGGACCCGCAGAATCCCCAATTGGAAACTTTCCTCACCCCATTTCCCGGGGATACCCCCCTTGCGACCACCTAAGACGCCAAGGGGGTCAGCCTCCTGCGGTCGGGCTCCGGAGGGCGTGAACGCCCTTGGCGAGGAGAGACGGGGAAGGTCGCCCCCAAGCCCCGCCAGGACGACCCCCGAGCCCTGCTCCGAGTCCCCAAGCCGCCCCGGCCGCAGGCGACCCCGGCCTCGCCCCCGACCCCCGCTCCGGTTCAGCGGCAACCCCGTCGGCCCCCTCCCCGGGGCCCCGGACCGGCGCGCCGCCGGCCTCAGCCGCCAGCAGGCATCGGCGCCGCCCGGACCTCCGAGCCCCGGCCCCGGTCCGGCCGCCCCGCTCCAGTCCGGCGCGCCCGCGACCCCCGCCCCAGGCCGCCAGCCCGGCCGGCCACACCTCCGACACTCACCGCCGCCGCCCTCGCTGCCACCGCCGCCGCCGTCCTCGTCCATGTTGAGGCCGCTCCCGCTGCCGGCGAGCCCGGGGCCGCGGGCGGTGGGCGCCGCGGGTGCGGAGCGCGCGGGCGGCCGGGCGGCTCCAGCAGCGCGCGCGCCGGGTCGCGGCCCGGGCCTCCTCCGGCCGGGCGGGGCGCTCGGCGCTCGGCGCGCCGTCACGTGACGCACAGGCCCCGCCCTTAGGTGCGGTGGGCGGGGCCTGGCATCGCGCGGCCCCGCCCGCGGGAACGCGCCCGGCCCCACCCGGACCGCGCTGGGCGGGCCCGGTGCGACTGAGATGCGACCCTTGGGGTCCCGCGGCGAGGCGACCCCTGCTCGGCCCCCCCGCCCTCGCGGGGCCTGGAGACGCTGGCGGGGTCCCGGGCGCCGGATGCCACTTCTACAGACCCCCGGCGCCGAGGGTCCTCCTCGCACGTGCTCAGGAGACGCACGCCTTCAAAAGTCGGCCCGTCCCCGGTCGGCCCCAAGGCATTTCCGAGCAATTCCAGCCTTTCAGCTTTCTGGTGGATAATGGAGGCGCTCCTTTGCTGGCGATGAGCGCACTTTACAATTAACAAAGTGACAGGCTGGACCCGAACCCCAAACCCGCACACCTGGGGCCCACCCTCAGCGGGCTCTGCAGGGGCTGGCTGGGCCGGCTGGCCTCAGATGCTCTCGCAGTGTCTCTCCAGCCTCCTTTGGAGAGCTGCCAGCTGCCCTGGATTTATGATGCAGAAGGAGCTCAGAATTCAATTTCCCGTGGGCACAGCCAGGGTCCTAAGCGCAGGCCTCGTGGGCACAAGGCCTCGGCTCGTCCTGCTCCAGATCTCTGAATCTCCTTCCTCGCTGGGCATCTTCGCTTCCAGTAACTCCCCCGAAGCCCTGACATGCAGCTCCCCAGACTTTCTGTTCCTCTAGCTTGAACTAAATTGCATTAAAGAAAAGGAAACACTGTAATGGAGGAGATAATTCATGTCTAATATAATTTTCCAGCAACTGTTTTATATTTACAAAGGGCCTGTTTAGTGGAAGGATCCTTCCGCTGTCATTTATCCAAGCGGACAGTTTTCACCTTATCGTCCAAGGTTGTAGGATGACTTCAGGCTTCAGTCTCCTGATAACCTCAAGAATTAAAACACCCAGAATTCCCGCGCTTCTCAATTAACAAGGCACACTTCTGGGAGCAGAGAAGGTATTTGGCAGCTTATGGAACAAATAGGCAACAGAAAAGGGGTCTGGGTGTCAGGCGATAGAGGTTTGAGTCCCTACCCACAGATGTGGCTTCCTGATCTTGTCCCTGTCGGCTTGGTTATCTTGAAGATAACTGCATGGCTATTGAGAAAAAATGACAGCACATGTTGAACTTGATGATTTGATATGTGGAGCTTTGAACTCAGAGATACTATCAATTATAAAAGGCCTTTAAATGTCAAATTCCTCATTCTTTAGGTTTCTCAACGTGGGATCCAAGGGGCTTCTCTCAAAGTTTGAATCTGAAAATTGCTCTCTGATGCCCATCAGAATAAAGCATGACCCAGTTATCTGTAAGCAGAATGTTATATTATCCCCACACCTGAGCCTGGACCTCCACTTTGACAAAGCCTGCAAAAACTTTGGGGGAATACAGGCTTACGGTGTCATTTTGTTCTTGAAGGGAGAACTTAGAAGACTTCAAAACCTTCACTACCCTAAATAAATAAAATCTTTTTTTAATAAAAGGGGGGGGGCGCCTGGGTGGCTCAGTGGGTTAAAGCCTCTGCCTTTAGCTCAGGTCATGATCTCAGGGTCCTGGGATCGAACTCTGCTCGGGCTATCTGCTCAGCAGGGAGCCTGCTTTCCCCCCCTCTCTCTGCCTGCCTCTCTGCCTACTTTTGATCTCTGTCAAATAAAAAAAAAAAAAAATAGCAAACTTCACTACTCAAAGAAATTACTATCTAATGGGAAAATTTGATGGGTGGGCGGAGCTGTTCTCCAGTATGTTTTAATCCCACCACGATAGCATTTATCGAATCTGCTCACATGCAGGTTGCCCCTACATATAGGAACATTCAGTATCCTAGTTACCCATTACGATAGGCATTCACTTTAGGTCCAGCATGTGTGTGGTTTACTCAGAAGTTGAAAGCTTTATAAATGAATTCGTAACAGAGACCATTCATGCAGCAGACATCGCTCCAAGATAACAAGTGTTAAACCCAAAACCCCATTGCAATCACTCAGACAATAAATATTTAGGTACCTGCTGTATTCCAGGCACTGCCCCAGGTGCTGGAAATATGATGATGAAAAAGATCAAGTCAGTCCCTGTCCTCAGGGGACTTAAAGCCTAAAAGGATTATAGCCATTAAGCAAAAAATTGCACAAGTAATTTTGTAATTGGATTTTGATGTCCTACCCTATTTCCAGACTTTCTCACGGCGTTTGCTATTTCCTGTGGATGGGCTTTGGAGCCTTGAAACTCCCTCGGTCTGAGACTGTAGTCTGTATTTATTCTGTCTCCACGATCCACTGTAGGGCCTGGCCGTGTCAGAGAAAGATAGAAAGCAACAGCATTTGTTACTGCTGCTGAATGAACAGGACCATCAAAAGCAGGAGACATCTTGAAAACATGTTGAAACCCATTTATCAGCCCTCAGACAATTGCAGAAATACTTTAAGAAATCAAGAATGTGCACATTCCGGAAAGGTCAGAGGACTTCTCCTTTGTACATTCATCTCCACCCTCCAAGTGGAAGTCTGTGAAACTGGACAGAAATGTCCTCTTCTGGGGGCACCTCGGTGGCTCAGTGGGTTAAGCCTTTGCCTTCAGCTCAGGTCATGATCTCAGGGTTCTGGGATTGAGCCCCGCATTGGCCTCTCTGCTCAGTGGGGAGCCTGCTTCCCCCTCTCCCTCTGCCTGCCTCTCTGCCTTCTTGTGATCTCTCTCTCTCTCTATCTCTCTCTCTCTGTCAAATAAATAAATAAATAATCTTTACCAAAAAAAAAAAAAGAAAGAAAGAAAGAAATGTCCTCTCCTGGCACTAAGATCGCAGGAGCCAAAACCCTGCCAAGGCCTGTGTCCTCCCAAGCCGCCTGAGCTATGGCTGCGGCTTCCCAAGCCTTTCCCATCTCCTCTGATAGCAGGCAACAAAAGCAGAGACAGGAGCACCTGGGTGACTCAGTGGGTTAAAGCCCCACATCGGGCTCTCTGCTCTGTGGGGGGCCTGCTTCCTCCTCTCTCTCTGCCTGCCTCTCTGCCTACTTGTGATCTCTGTCTGTCAAATAAATAAATAAAATCTTTAAAAAAAAAAAAAAAAAAGCAGAGACGGCAGTGACCGTCAGCAGATGGGAACCTCACTCATCCTTGACATCTGCTCAGGGGTCTGGTCCAGTCTGGGGAAGGCACGGTGCACACAGAGGCCAGCTCCCTGTCAGCTCATGGTCACGAAAGGAAAATAATGTCTTCCGAAATCTAATTTCATCTCGAAAAGAAAACATCTCGTTGGAATAGAGATAATCTCGTGCAGATTCGCATTCTGCATTCTGCGCAGGCAAACAACAGGGGTCTGAATGTCAAGTCACATCCTCATTAAATTTTCAAAAGCCCAGACATCGCGGCGGCCTCCACAGCCTCCGCCTCTCTTCCCGGGTTTTAAAGCGGTCGACCCTGGTCTTGTCCTCTCCCCTGGAATCCACACAATGGACAGAGCTTTTTGGCCTCACCATACCGAAGGCAGCTTCATTCCTTTCAGACTGATTAGCAACTTGTACTTCTGCTTGCAAAGGCAGTCGGGTTTTGTGTTCGTGGTAAACTGAGAAAAAAAATGATTTGGCCATTGCTTCAAGCTATTTGTCTTTGGGAAGAAAGGCATTCTACCCATTCAAGGTGACATCAAGATGAAGAGTTATTATACACACAAGGTGTCTTCAATAGTAATAAAAAAAACTGGATTATTTTTATCTAGCTCATCATTTTTATAGTGCATCCCTGACCTACAGAAAACAAAATCAAAAACAAAAACTTTTTTGTTGTTGTTATTGAAAAAGGCCCCCTTCAGAAGTTGGACTGTAGTGTGCAGCTAAACTCATCAGGGAAATCCATCCTGGGGTGCAGAGTGTAGTAACGGACAAGCAATTAAAAGGAAAAGGGTAAAAATGACAAACGTAAGGACAGAGAACAGCTGTCCTTGAACATGGTGCTCTGAATAGAAAGTGAGCTCTTATCCTGCAGCCAAGTGACATCGCTGAGTGCTGTGTGACCCAGAGGGCATAACTGTGACCGAGCAAATGGGATTCTGCACCTTGACTTATAGGGCCATGAAAACGGGTCATCTGTGGTCTTTGTGAAGAAGCCACATAGGGTGCCTGGGTGGCTCAGTGGGTTAAAGCCTCTGCCTTCAGCTCAGATCATGATCCCAGGGTCCTGGGATCGAGCCCCACATCAGGCTCTCTGCTCAGCAGGGAGCCTGCTTCCTCCTCTCTCTGCCTTCCTCTCTGCCTACTTATGATCTCTCTCTGTCAAATAAATAAATAAAATCTTTAAAAAAAAAAGAAGCCACATAAACCCAGTAAGGTCATTAGGTCCCAGCCATGATGCATCCCAGCACACCACCTCTGGTAAGTCTGGTAATGCCATCTCTACAGTCAGACAGCCCAGGCACCTCCATCTCTTGTCTGTGTGACCTTGAACAAGTTGCTTCACCTCTCTGTGCCCTAGTTTCTGCATCTGAAATGGCAGATTGATTGAGTTTCCCCCACTCACTCCTGCACAAGCCAGGCAGAATCCATGTGACAGGAGGGGAGGCCAATCTGAATCTCAGAAAGGACTCCCACTGTCACTGCGACCTTCTAGCCTCTTGCCCTTTCCTCCACATCTGCCTTCTGGAATGTTCCTTGCCACACTCGATGCCCTCTGCTTGTAAACTGTCCCATGCTTCATACCTAATCAGTCCTCTAAAGGACTCGGTTCTTATGGCCACAGTCCCATATGTGCAGTTGCACAGAGGAATCTGGGGACCCTGTGGCCCCTTCTGATGTCACTTCATTCATTGAACAGCCTGTTTCTTGGCACCCCCACCAAGCAGGCCCTGGGGATGAGACAGGAGCCAGCAGTCAACCACTTTTGATGATGGACATGTCAGACTCCAACAGCCGGGGTGACTATAACAGCCTCTGAAACCTTCGCTATACCCCCTGGCAGCTGGCAAGGCTCCATCTCTCAGGAAAAAAGGCAGGGCAGGGTGTGGGTCTGGTGTGCACACCCCATTCAAATATTCTCCCTCAGTAACAAATTAATCATATAAGTTTAGGGTGCCTGGATGGCTCAGTCATTAAGTGTTTGCCTTCGGCTCAGGTCATGCTCCCAGGGTCCTGGGATGGAGTCCTGCATTGGGCTCCCTGCTCAACGGAAAGCCTGCTTCTCCTTCTCCTTCTCCTCTCCTTCTCCCACTCCCCCTGCTTATGTTCCCTCTCTCGCTGTCTCCTTCTCTCAAATAAATCTTTTTAAAAAATCACAAAAGTTTAGGGGCGCCTGGGCGGCTCAGCGAGTTAAAGCCTCTGCCTTCAGCTTGGGTCATGATCCCGGGGTCCTGGGATCAAGCCCCGCATCGGGCTCTCTGCTCAGTGGGGAGCCTGGTTCCTTTCCTCTCTCTCTGCCTGCCTCTCTGCCTACCTCTCTGCCTACTTGTGATCTCTGTCTGTCAAATAAATACATAAAATCTTTTTTAAAACTTATATAAGTTTAATTTTTAGAGATCTGTTCCTTGATCAATACAGCTTTAGCATTTATTAAGTGTTATTAAGGTTTCATATATGCAAACACACTCTTGAGGGCCCCTAATTCATTGGAATAAAACCATGAAATGGTTGTACATCTTCCCATCGTGTCACCCAACGGTACAAAGTTCAATCTCTCTCTCCTCCTTTAACAACATAAGGGGCAGATTCTCCTTGTTAAAAATAAAGTAGTTTAGACAGACTTCTGATTTCAGAAAAGTGGAATAGAACTCCCTTTCCCTGTTCCTCCTGCTAAGTTCAAGTCCATGGCCACTGTATATGAACTAAATGCAAAGAAGACAGTGAAAGGAGAAGTAGACAGAGGGACTATCCGGCACCTTGAGACCTAAGGAACGACATGATGGTGAGTTCCTTGGGTTTTCTTTTTGCCTCAGAGATCCCAGACTTGGTGTTGGAGAAGCCAGAAACCCTAACTGCTGTAAGACAGAAAGACAGACAGACAGACAGAAAGTAAGAAAGAGAGAAAGAGAAGAAGGAAGGAAGGAAAAGAAAAGAAAGACAGAGAGAGAGAGAGAGAGGGAAAGGAAAAAAGGAAGAGAAAGGAAAGAAGGAAGGAAGGAACGGAGGAAGATCATAATAAAAGCCTGCTCTCTCTAGCCGAATGATCAGGAGAAGTACAGCCTAGCAAGGCAGAAAACTTAGACACTAAGGCTGCACTCCAGCCAGCCCCACCCCCACCAATGTCAGCAAAAGGCTGAGCAGGGAGCCTAGACCTCCACCCTCCTCCCCCTGAAAGGAGGTGTCCCAAGACAATGCCCTCTCCCAGAATGGCATCAGAGAAGGCCAAGTAGGAAACCTGTACTTTCATTCCAGCTGGACAGAAATGAGGCCCCCACCTCTCCCCACTAGGATGATGTCTGAGAAAGTCGAGGGAAGAGTCAGAACTTTGACCATCAGCAGTGACAAGGCCACCCGGTCCTTGAGTATCAGGGGAGGCCATGTGGGGAGCGGTAATGAAGCACCCAGCCCCTCCCCCCCAGCCAAGGTGGTATCAGTGGAGGCCTGGGGGAGCCTGAAATTCCATCTCCCCACAGCAGGAATAAGGTGTTTCCCCCAATGCAGAATATCCACAGAAACCAAGTGGAGAACCTGGATTTTCACCCCCACCTGGTAGTAAAGAGGAGGCATTCCCCTACTCCCTTTGCCGGAGGTATCAGAAGAAGCAGGCACAAGTAGAATGTTTATCTAAGACAGTAGAGGAATACCAAAAAGTCCAGGATATACTCGGAAATCACTCATCACACCAAGAACCAGAACACCCCAGGCGGCATGAAAAAAGACATCTGATGGATGACCATACCAAGACGGCAGCGATGTTAGAGTTACCCGAGTAAGATTCTGAAGCAGCCAGTGAAAGATGTTCAACGAGCAATTATGAACACACTTGAAACAAATGCAAAAACAGAAGAGAATATACAAAGGAATACAAGGTACAAAGAAGAACCAAACAAACGGAAATTTTAGGATCGAAAAGAAATAACCAATAAAAGGGTTTTTTTTAAAAGATTTTATTTATTTATTTTGACACAAGATCACAAGTAGGTGGAGAGGCAGGCAGAGAGAGAGAGGAGGGAGCAGGCTCCCAGGACCCTGAGATCATGACCTGAGCCGAAGGCAGAGGCTTTAACCCACTGAGCCACCCAGGCACCCCATCCAATAAGAGTTTTTAAGTCGGTGGGCTTGCAGTAGAATGGAAGAATTTTATGTGAGGATTGAGTGGGATCTAATCTGGGGATGCAAGGCTGGCTCAACAGTCCCAAATCATTCAGTGTAATCTACAGGCTAAGAAGAAAAATCACATGATCACATCAATGGATGCAGAAAAAGTATTTGACAAAATTAAACACCCATTCATGATCAAAAATGTTCCAGACACCAAGCACATAAAGGGAATCCTTTGACTTGATTTTTTTTTTTTTTAAGTGTACTGGGGCGCCTGGGTGGCTCAGTCAGTTGAGCATCTTCCTTCAGCTCAGGTCATGATCCCAGGGTGCTGGGATCCAGCCCCGCATCGGGCTCCCTGCTCAGCGGGGAGTCTGCTTCTCCCTTCTGTGCTCTGCTCCTGTGTGCTCTCTCTCGCTCTCTCTCTCCTTCTCAAATAAATAAAAATCTTAAAAAATAAAACCCTACAGAAAGCTACAGCTGACAGCACACTGAGATTTGAAAGACTGGTGCTTTTCCCCGAAGATTGGGAGCCAAGCCAGGATATCCCGGGAACACCGGGAGTTCTAGCCCACACAATAAAGCAAGAAAAGAAATAAAAGACTTCGAGATGACAAAGGGAAAAAACATTAAAGTGTTTCTGTGTAAAGGTGACAGA
This sequence comes from Meles meles, assembly GCF_922984935.1. Lineage (NCBI taxonomy): Eukaryota > Metazoa > Chordata > Mammalia > Carnivora > Mustelidae > Meles > Meles meles. The sequence goes on from NC_060086.1 coordinate 12,171,430, forward strand.
TTGTCCAAATAGAAAATTCCAAGAAATTTATATAAAAAAAAAAAAATCTCCTAGAACTTATGAGTGAATTCAGCAAGGTCACAGAATCAATGTAAAAACCAACTCTATTTCTATAAACTGGCAATGAACGCATCGAAGCGCCCTCACTACAGTGCCCACAATGATCCCTGCACCTGTCACTGCTCCCCGGAGGACCCCAAATGAACAGTGGTTACCTGGGGGCAGGGTGGTGTTGCCTGGGAAGGGGCACAAGGGAGCCGTGGAAGTTTTAACCTTAAAAATTCCTACAAAAAGCAGCTTGGAAGAGGAGCAAGAGGGGAGCGGTTGGAGGTGGTCTGGCTTTGAATCTGTGTTTCTCCGTATCAGGTTCGTGTGTTTGGAATTTTGGATCATTGCCGCCGTCTGGAGTTTCTGTTTGTGTACTGAGGTGAACAGCATCCCCCCGACCCCGCAAAAGTCATGTCCATGTAGAATCTCAGAATGTGAGCGAAGCTGAAAGTAGGGCCTTTGCAGATGTAATTTGTTCAGATGAGGTCATACTAGAGTGGGCAGGCCCTCAATCCAGGGACTGGTGTCCTTATAAGAAAGTGAGGGCATGCACACGGGGAAGATGACCCATGGCGGCCACGGAGGCAGAGATGGGGTAGGGGGCAGCAACCAGCTAAGGAAGCCCAAAGGCTGCTGGGAGCCACCAAAAGCTAGGACAGAGGCACCGTGTGGCCCTGCCAACCAACCCCTTGATCTCAGACTTCTGGCCCCAGAAGCCACCCAGTTTGCGATAATTTGGGATTGCAACCCCAGGAAACTCGTACCGTCTGGATTTGCCTTTTCAGGGTCCTAAGAAGGTGGAGTCTTCCCCGGACACCCAGAGAAGGGCAGGCTCCCCTGATCTCAGGCAGTCCGCGTGCCTCCGAATGAATTCCAGAATCCATTTAGGAACTGAAGAACCTCATCTTCTACCCAAGGAAAGAGGGACACACCCTCAGGCGTGCAGTGCGTGTGTGTGGAAGAGGGTCTGGAAAGCCAGCACACAAGAATCACATTCCTGTCCTGCTGCAGAATGCACTGCCCCAGGCGCCTTTCCTCTGGCGCCGGCTTGCTCAGCAGAAAGCTGCGGGACAGCTGGCTGAGAGCTGAGTCACAGCCTCCCCAACCCTCTGCCACTGCCTCCAAGTTCAAAAGAAACAAGCCGCCCCCACCCCATCGTCTCCCTCATCCTTTACTTCTCCACATCCTTTTCTCTCCGGAGCCTCCATCGACAGCACCAGCCTCCTCCTGACCACCATCATCGCCCCCATCTGCATCCCTGAACAAGGACAACAGTGTAAGGGGGACTACTGGTAGACACCTGCTGGGGGCGACCTCAGCACCAAGGGCCCTCCTAGCTGCCCTGCAGCCCTCCCAGGGGCCTGACCAGGTGGATACGGCCGACCCTCCTTGGAGACAAGGGAGCTGAGTCTCAGAAGCACAGAGTATGTGTCCGAGACCACACAAGAAGAGCACGGAGGAGCCAGAAGTGGTCCTACTTCTGCTTCCCCTGTTCCCTCGAGACACCATAGGGCCTCTGGGATGCAAAAGAAAAGGGAACAATTCCAGTTACTCCTAGACTCGCACACACAGGGAGTCCGCAGCCTGTTACCCACACATGACCCGATGTCCCTACCTAGCCACCTGCCCCCACCCCCACGACTCCTTCTTTCCCTGTCTGCTGCTACATCTTTGTTCAGCCCCTATCATGTGGCACAGGTGTCCACTGAGACACCTGACTTCACACTAAGGATGGCATTTTCCAAAGACTCCGCTGCAAGGATCTGGGTGGGGGGTGGCCGTTGAATGGGTCCAGGATTCCTTCTGAGGTGGGGGGACGCACTTTCCCACACTGGGAATGGGCCGAATGCCATCAAACTGTTCACTTTGAAACGAGTCGTTTTACAGGATGTGAATTCTACCTCAATAAATTGAAAAGGTTTCCGGGGCGCCTGGGGGGCTCAGTTGGTTAAACGTGTAACTCTTGATTTGGGCTCAGGGCATGATCTCAGGGTTATGAGATCAAGCCCCAGGTCAGGCTCCATGTTCAGCAAGGAACCTGCTGGACAGTCTCTCTCCCTCCCTCTGCCCCTCTCCACCGTGATCTCTCTCTCTCTCTCTCTCTCTCTAAAATAAATCTTTAAAAAAATTAAAAAGGTCTGGGAAGTGCCCAACAAAGAAACTCTATAGCTGATTATGCTTAATACTGGTGCAGCCTGAAAGTATATCATGCCTCCTTCCTTGCTGGAAGCAACCCTTCATCAGATGTTTTGGGCAGCAGGAAACAAGTCCCTGAGACCCTTATGTGTGTCAGCGGGTCATTCAGTGAACCACGCTGGGACAGTTTCGCTCACACCGTCCTCCCTCCCATCTCAGCGTCCTCGTGGTTGTACATCCTGTTCGTACTAAAGGTGAGGCAAGACAGGATACCCAGAGACTTGTAGGTAAGGCTCACAGAAGGGTGACTCAGTGAAATGGATTCTCAGTGCACCTGCCCCTCTGAGGCTATGACTTCTTGTGACACTTCTAGAAAACCAATGACAGAACAGCTCGCCCACATCCTGGAGGAGAACCCTCCCCAGCGAGCACAATGAGGCAGCCTCCTAATTGCTGGGTGGCCTCTGAAATCTGTGACCCTCTGAGACATGTCACCTGGTAGGTTCTCTAAGAGGTGCTGCGTGTCCCACAAGCTGCAAGAGGCCACAGCAAGACCAGCCCAGCCAGATGAGAAGGAGCAACTGCGAACCTTTTCTTTTTTTTTCTTTTTTTCCTTCAATGAACCCAGCTCCTGGATCCATTGATCTGTTTGACTGGGTTTTTTTTTATAGTCTCTATTTCATTTATTTCTGTTCTAATCCTTATTAGTTCCTTTCTTCTACTGGCTTTGGGCTTTGTTCTTCTCTTTCTAAGTCCTTTAGGTATAAAGTCAAGTGGTTTATTTAAGATTTTTCTTCCTTCTTGCAGGAAGCCTGTATTTCTACAGTCTTCTCTCTTAGAACAGCTCATACTGCATCCCAAAGACTTTGGACCATGGTGTTTTGATCTCCATTTGTCTCTATGTATTTTCTTATTTCCTCTTTCATTTCTTGACTCAGCTGTGAACCTTCTTAATAAGGAGAGAAAGAAACCAGGAGCAAAAAGCTGCTGAACGTTTCGAGCAGAGGTGCCCAGACAAATCCTTGAACACAAACATTCATAGCAGCACACGATAACCAGAAGTAGACACGTCCCCAGTGGCCATCCACAGACAGATGAGTGGATAAACAGTGGCAGTCCATACCGTGAAATATTACTCAGCCACGAAAATTAATGAAACGTTGATCACTGCTATGACATGGGTGACCCCCCCCCCAAAATTACGCCCTGTTAAAGAAGCCTGACACAAAAGACCCCATACTGCATGATTCCTACTAGAGAACTATCTAGAATAGGTAAATTCGTAGAGAGAGAAAGCACATTGGTGGTTGCCACGGATGGGGAAGAGGGGTGTGAGGGAACAAGGCATGACTGCTTAATGGGTATGGGGTTCGCCTGAGGGTGATGAAAATGTTCTGGAACTAGTTAGAGGAGATGGGTTTACAACATTGCAAATGTGCTAAATGCTTCAAAATGGTTAATTGAAAAATTATATATATTTTTAAAGATTTATTTTTTTAAGATTTTCTTTATTTGTTTGAGAGAGAGAGAAAGAGAGGACGACCGGGGGAGTGGTAGAGGGAGAGAGAATGGGAGAAGCAGACTCTCCACTGAGCAGGGAGCTCGACATGGGGCTTGATCCAGGACCCCAGGATCATGACCTGAGCTGAAGGCAGATGCTTAACCACTGAGCCCACCCAGCACTCCTATTTATTTATTTTAGAGAGAGAAAGAGAGAGCATGTGAGCAGAGGGAGGGAGAGAATCCTCAAGCACACGCCCCAGAGTGGGCAGCCCAACATGGGGCTCCCTCCCAGGACCCTGAGATCATGACCTGAGCCAAAATCAAGAGTCGGCCACTTAACCAACAGAGCCACCCAGTCGCCCCATATATGTATTTGTGTGTGTGTGTGTGTGTGTGTGTGTGTGTGTGTGTGCACGCTAAAATATGCATATTATGATAATGACTATCTTAACCATTCACAGTGTCGTGCAAACATCACCACCATCCTCCAGAACCCCCATCATTTGGCGGGAGGCGGGGGAGGGGCAGGGGGGGCGAGTAGCGGGCACAGCTGCAGCCTTCAGGGACCGTGAGGTGCTGGTGGGAGGAAATGCTGTCCTGGGTCTCAGACGCCGGCTTCGCAAACAAATCTCAACTTCAAGCGCCTGAGAAAAGTGGCTCACTGTGGTTTCCTCCCTAAGCGCTGGAAAGCGGACAGCTCATTCCTGCTAATGGAGAGGCCAGTATCTGCTTCCTGGATTTTGTGAATGGGGGTAAAACCCCGGGAGAGAAAGCTCCCACACAGCCTTGCTAATTGCACCCCATACATTTGTTTTCTGAGTGTAACTTCAGGTTAATTATTTATGACGGGGCTCCAAATGAAGTGTTAGCAAGAGACTGACTTCCTCTCCTAATTGCCAGGTTTCTGAGAAGGAGCTCCAGCCTGGAGGGATTTTGTGATGAAGATGAGAGGAAATCTAAGAAAGTGAGGCGTGCATTGGCCAGGCCCAACAGAACAGCCAGTGCAGCGCGGAGAATGAAAAGGGAAAAATAAATTCTTAATAACCAGAATATGGAAAGGGGGAAAAGACAGAGGAAAGATGGTCTCCCTTGAGAGTCCTGCCGATGCCCGGCCCTCCCCTGAATCTCCCACAACCAGAAGTCAAGGGCAGCTGCCCACTGAGTCCTCCACTAGACGCCGAGGTGCCTTGTTGGATCTGAAGATGAAAACAGCGTGAGCTGCCTTCTGGGAGGGAAGCCTAGAACCAGAGAAGGGTTCTAGGGTAGCGGGGGCTTGGCCATGAGATCCAGTAGAAGTTTGGCTCCCTGGAAGATGGTACATAGGCCACGTTCTATTTTCCGAGTCCCTTTTTCTCCTAGAAGCACATCTTTCGATGTTCTCACAGTTGATTCTTCCTTGGGCAACAAATACCCAGCCCTTGGATCCTTCGCACCCCACAAGGTCAAGATGGAAGAAAAAATACATAGAAAGGAAAAAGGAACCAGCTTTCAAGTAATCCTGTTCCGCTCTTTACAGGAGATTTCGTAGGGAAAGGAGTTACAGTCATATTCGCTACAATACAATTTATATTTTACCTGTTTATTTATCTATCACCCTTGTCCCCGGCCATTGATGGCAGCTATGAGCTGACTTCTTTATCTGCTTAACTCCCAGGGATTCTTCCTTAGAGACAAGAAGCAGCTTATTAGAACCCAATGAAGAGGGGCGTCTGGGTGGCTCAGTGGGTTAAAGCCTCTGCCCTCAGCTCAGGTCATGATCTCAGGGTCCTGGGATCAAGCCCCGCATCAGGCTCTCTGTTCAGCAGGGAGCCTGTTTCCTCCTCTCTCTCTGCCTGCCTCTCTGCCTACTTGTGATCTCTATGTGAAATAAGTAAATAAAATATTTAAAAAAAAAAACACACGCAATGGAGAGTTTGTTGATGAGGACAATCTGTAGCTCAGTTATGGGAGGGTTTGGTCACTTCCAACCCCCCGCCACCCTTCTGGTGGCTCTGAGCTCTTGTGAATTCTGGAGGGTTTTACTTCCTTACTCACAATCCATGCGCCTCAGCCAGAGTTATTTATTAAGGTATAGAGTTTAATAACAGACACTTTTAATTATAGATGTTGCATTCACCTGTCCGGGAGGATTGAAAACAAAATTTCTCCTCGGAAACCCAAGACAAGGAGTAATGACGGGGCTCGGGCAGCCAAGCCCCCGGATGTTGGAGAGATGGACAGATGATGAAGCAGGGAGGGGCTGTGTGGGGTGAGTGAAACTCTCTCAGAATTATTCACCGAAGAACCTGCCCAGCAAGGCGCCTGGTGTGGTGACCGCTGTGATACACAGCTTTTCCTCTGCTGGGAACATACCGCCCCCATTTCCTTCCCTGGTCAACTCAACACCCTCAAAGTGCAGTTCTGACCTCCCCTCCCCCAGGGAGCCTTCTCTGAACCCCCACCTCTAAAGAAATGGATATCTGCCCAGGGAAAGGAGGTCGTTGTCCAACAATGGGATTGTCCAGCCTGTGGTGCCATGAGCACCCATCCAGGAACCATTCAAGCAGAAACAAGGGAAGATATGTCTGAACTATGTTTCTCCCAAAGCCCCTTCCAGCTTTTGTGTGAACTTTCAAGCTAACAGAATTGAAGGTCATTACCAGATCACAATGGCTGCTCTTCGGCCAACATTCCATTCTGGGAATTGTGCAGGGAAATGGTGCTGAAGGTTATCAAAACTAATCATGGACGAACGGCTGTGACCAAGGATCAGAGAGCCCCCCACCCAACTTCAAGATATGGTCTCCACGTGAAGATGGGGGAAACCGATACCCTCATGCCTTGCTGCTGGGAATGTAAAATGGTGTAGCCATCATGGAAAAGAGTCTGATAGTTCCTCAAAATTGCCCTATGATCCAATTCCATGCCTAGGTATATGGTCTGCCCAAAAGAACAGAAAATGGTGGGGCGGCGGGGGGCGCCTAGGTGGCTCAGTCAGTTAAGCAACTGCCTTCGGCTCAGGTCATGATCCTGGAGTCCCAGAATCAAATCCCACATTGGGCTCCCTGCTCAGCAGGAAGTCTGCTTCTCCCTCTGACCCTCTCCCCTCTCATGCTCTCTCTCTCACTCTCTCTCTCTCTCAAATAGATAAATAAAATCTTTTAAAAAAAAAAGAATTGAAAACAGGTATTGAAACAAATACTTGTACATACATATTCATAATAGCATTATTCATAACTGCAAAATGATGGAAACTGCCCAAATGCCTATCAATGGATAAATAAATTATGATATATGTAAAATATATGTATGTTAACTTGTTATATATTATCATATACACAATTATATGTAACATATTATATGTTATTATATATGTATTGATATGTCATAATATTGGCAACATATTGTATAATATTTCTATTATATGTGTTACTACATAGTAACATATAATGGAACATTTCTCAGCCATAAAAAGGAATGAAGCACTGATATGTGTTACATGGATAAGCCTTGAAAATATGAATGAAAATGAAAATATGAATAAAAAAATATGAATGAAAAAAGCCAGACACAAAGGATCACATGCTGTATGGTTATCCATTTATACGAAACAGCTAGAATAGGCAAGTCCCCAGAGACAGGCATGGCTTGCTGGTTGACAGATTCTGGAGGGATGGGGAGTGGCCACTAGAGTGGACAGGGTTTTCTTTTGGGGGAATGAAATTGTTTGGGAACTAGAACTTTGAATCTCAAAATTTAAGTTTTGAGGCATCAAAAAAAAAAAAACAAAAAAACAAGCAATAGCAAGTGTTGATGAAGATAAAAGGAAAAGGGAGCCCTCGTGCTCTGTGTGGGATCACACAAATTGGTGCAAACCGCTATGGAGTTTCTGCAAAATATTAAAACTATGATTCAGCAATCCCACTTCTACGTATTTATTCAAAGACAACTAAGGCACTAATTTTTTAAAAAGATTTTGTATTTATTTATTTGAGAGAGAGGAAGGAGGGGGAGGTACAGAGGGAACGGGACAGGCAGATTCCGTGCTAAGTGCAACTTGGGGCTCCATCTAATGACCCTGAGATCACAACCTAGGTCAAAATCCAGAATCAGATGCCGAGCTGAATGAGCCACCCAGCTGCCCCAAAAACACTAATTTGAAAAGATATCTGCAACCCCTGTTCATTGAATGAATGGATAAGCAAAATTATACATATATATATATAAATAACACACACACAATGGAGTGTTAATTATTCAGCCATAAAAAAGAATGAAATCTTGCCATTTGCCACAAAATGTGTGGACTTTGAGGGCATTGTGCTAAGTGAAGTATAAGTCGACAAAGACAAAAATGGTTTTGATCTCACTTACACGTGGAATCCGGAAAACACAAATAAACAAAGCAAAACAAATGAGCTCATAGATTCAGAGAAAAGACTGGTCGTTACCAGAGGTGGAGTTGGGGGGGGGCCGCAAACAGATGAAGGGGGTTAAAAGGTACAGATGTTCAGCACTAAAATAAATAAGTTATGGGAATGGAACGTAGAGCATGGTAACTAGTTAACAGCATTGCATGTTTAAAAATTAACAAGAGGCGTGCCTGGGTGGCACAGTGGGTTAAGCCTCTGCCTTCGGCTCAGGTCATGATCTCAGGGTCCTGGGATCGAGCCCCGCATCGGGCTCTCTGTTCAGCAGGGAGCCTGCTTCCCTCTCTGTCTCTGTCTGCCTCTCTGCCTGCTTGTGATCTCTCTCTCTGTCAAATAAATAAATAAAATCTTTTAAATAAATAAATATTAACAAGAGAGTACATCTTAAAAGTTCTTATCACAAGACAAAGATTTTGTAACTACTTATGGTGAAGGATATTAAGTACACTTGAGACGATCACTTCACAGTGTATATAGAAATTGAATTGTTGGGGTGCCTGGGTGGCTCAGGGGTTGAGCCTCTGCCTTCAGCTCATGTCATGATCTCAGGGACCTGGGATCGAGCCCTACATCAGGCTCTCTGCTCAGCAGGGAGCCTGCTTCCCCCCTTTCTCTCCGCCTGCCTCTCTGCCTACTTGTGATCTCTCTCTGTTAAATAAATAAATAAAATCTTTAAAAAAAAAAAAAGAAATTGAATTGTTTGTTGTATCCTTGAAATTGATACAATTTTAGGGGGGGTTGTATTGCTTTTTCTGAGAGAGAGAGAGAGCACACATGCGTGAGTGGGGGGTTGGGTGGGGTGCGGCAGAGGGAGAGAATTTTAAGCAGGTTCCACACTCAGCGCAGGACCTGACGGGGGAGGGGCTCAATCTCACGACCCTGAGATCATGATTTGAGCCAAAATCAAGAGTTGGACACTTAACCAATGAAGCCAGCCAGGCTCCCCAAAACTGATATAAGGTTATAGGTCAATTATACCTCAAAAAAATAATAATAAAAGCAGGATAACAAATTCATACAGATAGAAAGTAGGATAGGGGTTGCCAGGGACTGGGGAGTCATTGTTTAATGGGGACAGAGATTCAGTTTGGGAAGATGAAAAAGTTCTGGCACCTCTGCCTTCGGCTCAGGTCATGATCCCAGGGTCCTGGGATCGAGCCCCGCATCGGGCTCTCTGCTCAGCGGGGAGCCTGCTTCCCCCTCTCTCTCCCTGCCTCTCTGCCTACTTGTGATCTCTGTCTGTCAAATAAATAAATAAAATCTTTTAAAAAATGGCTAAAATGATAAACCTTATGTTATGTGGATTTTAACACAGTAAAAGGGCAGGGTTTAAAAATATATATACATATTTTAATGTATATGTACATATGTATATATTTTTATGTATATGTACATATACATGTACATGATACGATACGATTCTAACCACATCAGAAGAAAAAACTCATATATAAAGTATTACTGACAAAACACCAAAATACTCACATTAGTTGTCCTTTGCTAAGAGGTCCGTGGATGACTTTAATTTTCCTGGACCTGTTTTTCTGTATTTTCTATATATCCTATTATATGGACATGTATTATAATATCCAGGAAAAAAAATCATTCAATTTTTAAATGTAGCTTAATCGAATTAAGGAAAAATTGAAGTTTCCACTCTAGTTTTTCTCTACAGTTATTTTTTTTTTAAGATTTTTAAAAAATTTTATTTGATAGAGCAGAAGCAGAGGGAACAGCAGAGGGAGAGGGAGAAGCAGGCAGGGAGCCCGATGCAGGGCTCGATCCCAGGACACCAGGATCATGATTCAAGCCAAAGGCAGGTGCTTAACCGACTGAGCCACCCAGGTGCCCTGCTTTTCTCTGTAGTTTGAGCAGAAACACGGTAACAAATAAAACACACCCAGCACTCAAATATCGCAGCCTACCACTGCATTCTTTTCAGAGATGAAAAATTATTGTACAAAACAATTTTAAAATCCAACATTTAAGAGACAAATTATTGAAAATAAAGTCCATGTGTGTTCGTAGTACCTTGATTTGTCATGATTATGTTTTGGCTTTAGCTTGTTCCTACTCTCTTTTTATTCTCATGAAATGAGAAGACACAGACACGGTGCAGCTAAAATTTTGCCTTTGCTAATGACTTAGTTTATGAATGTTATAAATATAACCGATTTTTAAGGGAGAAAGCACATTCTTGGCAAAAACCAAATGCCTCTTAAGACAGGCTTAATTAAAACAAAATACTCTCTAAATAGAATACCTCACCAGAACTCATGAAAATTTTAGAAGTCAAACTTGACAAAGTGGGTTTAAAAACATGAGAATATTTAGAGCCAAACATTCTTCTTTGTACATGTCCCAAAATATGTCTAAGAGTGCATGAAAAGTCAAGACAGCAGAACAAAGACTCTGTGTTTGAAATTTTAATATGCACATTAAAAAGACCAAGAAATACGACTGTAATCTGAGCGAGATTAGACAAAACCAGGAAGGTGATAAAATAACAGAAGGAAGTGCCTTTCAACATAAGAATTTTAGGCTTTATACAAGAGACCTTAGCTTTAAAAAATGACAGTGGCAAGGAGCCACATTCAAAGCACGGCTTCAGGGTTCAAAGACAAAAGACATTTTTAAAAGTTATTTCCATTTTCCCCACTTTGAAAAGGCCTTTTCATTGCAGTTTACTTCAAAATTTTACTACATGTTCCAAAGTAATCTTGGCTACATACTGAGTAAGTAACGCAGAACAAAGTCTTCCTGATCTAAAGTCCCAAAAACAGCTACTACTAGAGGTGGCCCCGAATGGAGTCTCGTTTTCAAGGATCAGTTAAAACGACCTCTGATGAGTAACACCCTCTAAAATGTATTTGCCAGGGCGCCTGGGTGGCTCAGTGGATTAAAGCCTCTGCCTTTGGCTCGGGTCATGGTCCCAGGGTCCTGGGATCGAGCCCCGCATCAGGCTCTCCGCTCAGCAGGGAGCCTGCTTCCTCCTCTCTCTCTGCCTGCCTCTCTGCCTACTTGTGATCTCTGTCTGTCAAATAAATAAATAAAATCTTAAAAAAAAGAAAAGAAAGAAAAAGAAAATTTAAAAATAAGATGGGGAGGGCACCTGGGTGGCTCAGTTGGTTGGGCAACTGCCTTCGGCTCGGGTCATGGTCCCGGGGTCCTGGGATAGAGCCACATGTCCGGCTCCTTACTCAGCAGGGAGCCTGCTTCTCTCTCTTCCTCTGCCTGCTACTCCACCTGCTTGTGCACTCTCTCTGTCAAATAAATAAATAAAATTTGGGGGCACCTGGGTGGCTCAGTGGGTTAAAGCCTCTGCCTTCGGCTCGGGTCATGATCCCAGGGTCCTGGGATCGAGCCCCGAGTCGGGCTTTCTGCTCAGCAGGGAGCCTGCTTCCTCCTCTTTCTCTGCCTGCCTCTCTGCCTGCCTCTCTGCGTACTTGTGATCTCTGTCTGTCCAATAAATAAATAAAATCTTTAAAAAATAAATAAATAAATAAATGAAATTTAAAAAATAATAATAAGATGGTGGTTTCTGGCGGGCTCAGTCAGAAGTGCATGCAACTCTTGATCTCAGGGTCATAAGTTCGAGCCCCCCATTGGGGGCAGAGAGCCTAAAGAGAAAGAAAGGTAGGAAGGAGGGAAGGAAGGAAATGAATCTGCCAAAAGGCAAGCACCCCATTGCTGACGCTTAAAGGGGGAAGGGTGAATTTCGAGGAAATGTTGGGTTGCCAACATTTCTCCATAAGGACCTTGAATTCCTGGGTCTGTTTACCCAGACCTCACTCACCCAGCATCCCAGGCCAAGGCCTTGTTCTGGGTTGTGGAACAGCTAAGAACAGCCATGTGCTTGAAAAGCACGCAGGACTAAATGACATTTAATTCTCCTGTAGGTGATTAAGTTCCTAACTCAAGAATATATCACTTTTTACCTTTATATCTGGAATCCTCAGGGCCTGAAAGGGTTTTAAGGTAAACTTTTTGTGGCTGGCTAGACTCAGTACTTGCATGTTTCCCAAGTCGAGAACCTACTTTCTGTTTCCAAAAATATCAAACTCTTGTGAGCATTATCACATTCTTTATCTTTTTTTTTTTTTCCCTCCAGGCAGTGTTGGAGCAGACTAGAATAAAGTGAGGTAAAATACCTCCTTCTTAGTGAGTCGTGTTTCCCTTAATTATGGGTCTTCCAGTGTTGTGATTAATCTCCGCAGACTTTCATTATAGATGACGAGGAGTCATTACTTGGGTAAGGACTGGGTGAGGCTATTGGGCTGCGGTTATGTTTAGAAAGATCGGTGTGGGGGAAGGAAGGCTTGGAGGGTCAAGATGGGAGGCAGAAAGACATGCTTGGAATCTGATGCAGGTAAAACATAAGGGTCCCAGCAGCTAAGGCGGGAGAAGTGGAGACAGGCAGGGAGAAGCAGCCAGATTCAGATACACTAAGCAGGTCAAACTGGCAAGACAGCGTCGTTAGCATTGTTCTAGTTACTACGGCTGCGTAACAAACAGCCCAAGCCTACAGGTATAAAACCACCATTTTATTAATTAATTTATTTATTTTATTTTTTAAAAGGTTTTATTTATTTATTTGACAGAGAGAGACACAGTGAGAGAGGGAACACAAGCAGGGGGAGTGGGAGAGGGAGAAGCAGGCGCCCTGCCGAGCAGGGAGCTGGATGCGGGGCTTGATCCCACGACTCTGGGACCATGACCCGAGCTGAAGGCAGGTGCCTAATGACTGAGCCACCCAGGTGCCCCTAAAACCACCATTTTATTATGTTGATGGATTCTGTGGGTGAGGCATGACCATTGAGCATTTGCGGGATGACTTGACCCTTGACTTGACCCAGACCCATGAGGTCTGACACTTTAGCTGGGAAGACCCAAAGGCTGGGAGGGGTGTGGGAACTGGATGCTGGAGGCTAGAATCATGGAGAGGCACCTTCACTCACATGTTTGGCAACTGATGCCGCTTTCCAGCTGGGACCTCAGCTGGGGTGGTCAGCCGGAACACCCATGTGTGGCCTCCCTATGTGGTCTGGGCTTCCCTACAGCATGTCGGCCTCCTGTATGGTCTCTGGGACAACCACGCCAGGCTCCAGGCACCTCCGTTTGGCCGACAAGGCAGGAGCTGGATAGCCTTTTATGACCCAGACTTGCAAGTCATGGAGTATCATTTATGTCACATGAGTAGCAAATGGTCAAGTTTGCTCACATCCAGGTCCAAGGGGATGGGTTTACAGTTCATCTCCTGATGGCGTGACGAGGTTCTAGAAAAGCATGTAGGACAGGAGATACCATTGTGACCATCTTCGCCAAATACAATTGGCCACAAACATCAGCCATTTCCTTCTGTGCCGAGTGCCTCATGGGCTAAGCGCCCCTACCTGCCTCATTTCCTCCTCACGGTGACCGTGGGACCGGTGTCTTCTTCTCATTTGACAGAGGAGGAGACTAGGACTTAGTGAGGTTGCGTTTCTTGCCCAGGTGCATCAGGTGGTCTGATTCTGAAGCCCATTTTCTCTGTCTGTAAGTGATTTCTGGGGGTGGGCTTTGGGCCAGGACAAGTGGAGGCTCTCACGTTGGAGGGTTAGGGGGGAATGGGGGAAGAGCAGGCTTTGGTGGTGGCGACAGGCTAGGGCTGGAACCCTGGGAAGCTGCCAGGACAGAGTCACGTGTCTGGAGCGGCTGGGTCCTGAGAGCCAGAATGGGAGCTGGCGGCAGGGGAGAGGGTGTGCGGGACGAGGGGGAGGAGAGGCTGAGCTGGGAAGTGCAGACCTTCCCTGCAGAGCCACGAGTCTGACCAAAACATGTCATCTGAAAGCCTCATGCTAAGCGAAAGAAGCCAGACACAAAAGGCCACATAGTGTAGGATTCCGCTTATCTTCGAAATGTGCAGAGTTGGCAAACCCATAGAGATAAAAAGCAGGGTCTGTTGGGAGAGGGTGGGGAAGGAATGGGTACAGGGGTTCCTTTTCGGGTGATAAAAATATTCTGGAACTAGACACACTGATGGTTGCCGAGCACTGGGAATGTGCCAGATGCCACGGATGGTAAATTTTATATCGTGTGTATTTTACTACCGAGAAAACCCCTATCGTCCTATATCCATAAAAGGGGAAATTGACAAATTGGACCTAATTAAAATTTAAAACATCTGCTCTGCAGAAGACCCTGATAACAGGATGAAAAGACAAATCGCCGACAGAGAAGTCATTTGCCAGTCCCAGAGCCAACAGAGGACTCCTATCTAGAGCACGAAGTTGGAAAAACGCAACAGTGAAACCCCAGCCGGTCACTTCCTTCCAGTGGGAGAGAGTAGAGGAAACAAGCCTGTCTGTGGATCTTTTGCAAGAAGTCTGCGTGGTTACCCGATGTTTTTGTGTGTCCCAGAGTAGAGCCTAGAAAAGCAGGCAACCATCCCTGTCTTCAAGGAACAGGTTGCACGATGTGAAGGCAGTCGGCATTATTCACAGGAACCCCAATACTGGAAGAAACCCACACGGCCATCATGGAAGAACGGATAGACCAAAAGGTGGTCCATCCCCATAATAGAATATTATTCACGCTTAAAAGCTAAAGGCAATTCTGGCCTCCGCTACAACATGGGTGAACCTTGAGGACATGATGCTGAGCAAAATAAGCCAGTCACAAAAAGACAAATACATTGGCCATTCCACCTCTAGGAGGTCTCTGGAGTGGCAGAGACAGGAAGAGACAGGAAGGAGGGGGGGGGGTGCCTGGGGATGGGGCAGGGGGAGGGGAAGTGGGTTTCTGAAGGGGACAGAGTCTCCGTTTTGTTTACAGGATGGAAAGTTCTGGAGACGGATAGTGGTGATGGTTGCATAGCATAGTTGTGTGTACATGACCCCTGAATGCTACTTTTCAAAATGGCTAAAATGGTCATTTTTATGTTAGGGATATTTCACCACAGTTTAAAACAAAACCAACAGGGGTGCCTGGGTGCCTCAGTGGGTTAAGCCCCTGCCTTCGGCTCAGGTCATGATCTCAGGGTCTTGGGATCGAGCCCAGCATCAGGCTCTCTGCTCAGCAGGGAGCCTGCTTCCTCCCCTCTCTCTCTCTCTGCCTGCCTCTCTGCCTACTTGTGATCTCTGTCTGTCAAATAAATAAATAAAATCTTTTTATAAAATAAAATCAACAAAGGCTGTGGGAAAAGGAATCTTGGGAGCAAGATGACCATTTAATGGGGACAGCCAGGGCCCCCTGTTCATACTTCTCTTGTTCTCCATTGATAAGAGGATTGATAAGAGGATTTTTAACTCCTCTTTGGAAATGAAATGGTATTACTGCCGGGGGATGGAAGCTGTGAAAGAAAATATTTTTAAGTCACGTTTTTATCAAGTTATTTTAAGTTTTTAAGTTTATATCCTTTTGTTACCCAGAATAAAGGAAGATGAGTATTCTAGATATTCAAGAGCTAGGCCTTACATTGCTGATACATTTTCCCCGATTTTCCTATTAGAAATGTGTGTAGGTACGCCTGGGTGGCTCAGTCAGTGAAGCGTCTGCCTTCGGCTCAGGTCATGATGCCAGGATCCCAGGACTGAGTCCCACGTTGAGCTCCCGGCTCAGACGGGAGCCTGCTGCTCCCCCTGCTCGTACTCACTCTCTCTCTCTCTCTCTTTCTCTCTCTTGGATAGATAAATAAATAAATAAATGAAATATGTACTAACTGGGGCACCTGGGTGGCTCAGTTGGTTAAGCCTTGGCCTCTTCATTTCGGCTCAGGTCTGATCTCAGGATAGTGAGATCAAACCCCACATTAGGCTCCACACTCAGCACAGAGCCTGCTTAAGACCCTTTCTCCCCCCCCCACCAAAAAAAGACCCTTTCTCCCTCTCCCTCTGCCCCTCCCCCCTGCCCTCTTTCTCTCTCTCAAATAAATAAATAAATAATTTTTTTAAAAAAATTGTGTAAACTGAGAAATTATACCATTGACCTACCTTGACAAATATGCTATACTTAAAGTACCTAATCTTTCTCAAAATTTTTTCTTTTTTATTTTTCTAATTTGTTTTTTTTTTATTAATTAATTTATTTATTTGACAGAGAGAGAGAGATCACACGTAGGCATAGAGGCAGGTAGAGAGAGGGGGAAGCAGTCTCCCTGCTGAGCAGAGAGCCCGATGTAGGTAGGGTTCGATCCCAGGACCCTGAGATCATTACTTGAGCCGAAGGCAGAGGCTTAACCCACTGAGCCACCCGGGTGCCCCTATTTTTCTAATTTGTTTTTAATTAAAGAAGGTGACTAGGAGCAAAGAGGGAGGGAAGGAGTGAGCCGTGTGGGCTGGGCTGGGGCATGGGAGAGGAGTTCTCAAAGAAGGAGCCCAGGGCAAAGGCTCTTAGGTCGCTATGTGCTCACTTCTAGAAGGACGTGGAAGTGCCCACTTCTAGAAGGACATGAAAGCTAGTGGGATGGCAGTCAGCAAGCCAGGGACAGGAGAGGAGGTCAGCAAAGAACACAGTACAGTTGACATAGCACCTGGGAGGCACTGCTGGGACTTGGACTTTTAATCCGGTCCCAAGAAGAGGCAGGAACTTTTGTTCAAATCGTCAGATCCATTTCCACAAAGCCACAAAGCAGCAGAGCAAAGGTCTCAAAGTTCTGTTCCCAGGGCTGATTGTAGTTTGATACCTGGAGTTGTTTTTTTATCCAAAGCTTAATTTACACCAGGGTAGGAGGTACTGAAGGCAAAATCTGGGGGAGAGGCTAAGGAAACTTCGTACGTAAAAACTTAAGAGGCCAATGTCCACATTACTGATGTCTCACTCAAAAGCAGGAACTTAGTTAAAATTGACAGCTGCCTTGGCCTCAAGATTCTGAAAAACCACATGCTTCAGGATGATAAATGCCAAACATAAATGAAATGTAGAATACAATGGGAACTTTCCTGCCCTTTGAGTGAGTGCTTTCTTTGTGGTTCTATTTTTTATTTTTATTTTTTTAAAGATTTTATTTATTTATTTGACAGACAGAGATTACAAGTAGGCAGAGAGGCAGGCAGAGAGAGAGAGAGGAGGAAGCAGGCTCCCCGCCGAGCAGAGAGCCCGATGCAGGGCTCGATCCCAGGACCCCGGGATCATGACCCGAGCCGAAGACAGAGGCCCCAACCCACTGAGCCACCCAGGTGCCCTTTTCTTTGTGGTTCTAAAGTCCTGTGTGTATAATTGGACAATTGTGCAGATGTTTGAAAGCCCAAAGCAGGTCTCCACCAGGTGATGGGTAAAGATGTCCACCATTTACCGTGAAATGAAGCCAAAGCAAGTTTTAGGGGCACTTGGGGAGCTCAGTTGGCTAAACATCTGCCTTTGGCTCAGGTCATGATTCCAGGGTCCTGGGATCGAGCCCCGCATCAGGCTCCCTGCTCAGCAGGGAGCCTGCTTCTCCCTCTCCCACTGCCTGCTGCTCCCTCTGCTTGTGCTCTCTTGCTGTCTCTTTCTCTTGCAAATAAATAAACAAAATATTTTTTTAAAAAAAAGAAACAAAAGCAAGTTTTAAACAGTTCACATGCCATCCCCTTTGGCTAAAATAAAAAGTATCGATACAAGTATGTCTATAGTGTATGCATAAGAAAAAAACCCTCTGATGATCAGTTAATACAATGAGACCTGTACTAGGATGAGAGAGAACTTTCATGCTCTGTATTATATATTTCCGAGATGCTGGGATTTTAAAATAATGAGCATGTATTACCTTTGTCATCAGAAAAAGCAATAAAGATAATTTTAGTGGAATATCTAGAACACATAACTATCTCTCCAAATTCAACAGTAAAAGAGCAATCTAGGGGCACCTGGATGGCTCAGTCAGCTAAGCCTCTGCCTTTGGCTCAGGTCATGATCTCAGGGTCCCAGGATTGAGCCTTACATGGCCGGTGGGGGGGGGGGGGTCCCTGCTAAGCGGGAAGCCTGCTTCTCCCTCTGCCCTTCACTCTGCTTGTCCCCTCTCTTTCTCTCACTCTCTCTTGCTCTCTCTCCCAAATAATAAATAAAAATCTTAAAAAAAAAAAAAAAGGAAAGAAAAGAAAAAGACAACACGAGGGACCCTTGCAGTGAGGGAACAATTCTATGTCTTAATTGTAATGGTGTGTACATAAATCTACATGTGTGATAAAACTACATTGACCTACACACATACATGCACACACACACACGAATGAGTAAAACTGGTGAAATCTAGATCAGCTCTAAATTATGTCAATGTCGATTCCAATTATTTCGAGAATAATTCCAATTATCCTAATAATAATATACATACATGTAATATACATTATATATTATAGATACACATGTAATATATATTATATATAATAATATATAAGGTACCAACAATAATGCAAGATGCTTCCCTTGGCCCCAGCTGAATGAAGGGCATAGGGGACCTCCCTATACATTTTGTTATAACTTCCTGTTATAATCTATAATTACTTTTTTCAGTTCAAAAAAAAAATCACATAGGAGCAGCTATAAAGTCTGTCTTGATTAACAAAACTTCCTTTCAACAACAAAAAAATTTTAAGATTTTATTTATTTATTTGACAGAGAGAGAGAGAGAGATCACAAGTAGGCAGAGGTCTAGACAGAGAGGGGGGAAGCAGGCTCCCCGCCGAGTAGAGAGCCTGACATGGGGCTCGATCTCGATCCCAGGACCCTGAGATCATGACCTGAGCCCAAGGCAGAGGCTTAACGCACTGAGCCACCAAAGCACCCTCATTAAAAATTTTTAAAATAATTCTTCCATTTTCATTTAACATATATTTTGTGGTGATGGGTTCTTTGGGACTTTAATGAATTATTTTATTTTTTAATTTTTTTTAAATTTTATTTATTTATTTGGCAGAGAGATAAAGAAAGAGCACAAGTAGGCAGAGTGTCAGGCAGAGGGAGAGGCAGAAGCAGGCTCTCCACTGAGCAGGGAGGCCAACATGGAGTTCGATCCCAGGACCCTGGGATCATGACCCGAGCTGAAGGCAGATGCTTCTCTGACTGAGCCACCCAGGCACCCCTAATGGTTTATTTTTTATTTTATTTTTTTATTATTTATTTATTTATTTGACAGAGAGAGATCACAAGTAGATAGAGAGGCAGGCAGAGAGAGAGAGAGGGAAGCAGACTCCCTGCTGAGCAGAGAGCCCTATGCGGGACTCGATCCCAGGACCCCGAGATCATGACCTGAGCCGAAGGCAGTGGCTTAACCCACTGAGCCACCCAGGCGCCCTATTTTTTACTTTTTTAAAAGATTTTATTTATTTATTTGATAGACAGAGATTGCAACTAGTCAGAGAGGCAGGCAGGGAGAGAGAGGAGGAAGCAGGCTCCCTGCTGAGCAGAGAAACAGATGTGGGGCTTGATCCCACGACCCTGGGATCATGACCTGAGCCGAAGGCAGAGGCTTTAACCCACTGAGCCACCCAGGCAACCCCCTAATGGTTTATTTTAAACATATCTTTCAACTTGGTGTATTGAAAAAAGTTCCATCATCCAATCTGATAGATTTTTACTGGCTAACTCAGGATATCTGTATATACCACTATTTCACAAAGTTTTATCTACAAACCACCTTAGGGCACGAAAAGATGCAGATTCTACCCAGCCTTTCTAAATCGGGCTATCTTGGCCATCTGTGTGGCTATTACATATTTCCAGGGACTCTTATGACCAGTCTCGCTCGAGAACCACTTGTACACACAGTTTATGCAACAGAAATCAGAGAAAGTTCCAAAAAAACAAATATTCTGCATGGCTGAGAATAAAATACTAGGGAGTTGATTGAGTAACAATGATCTTATTCTCTGATATTAAAAAAGAGCACAACGGGGCACCTGGGTGGCTCAGTGGATTAAGCCTCTGCCTTCGGCTCAGGTCATGGTCTCAGGGTCCTGGGATGGAGCCTCGAATCAGGCTTTCTGCTCAGCAGGGAGCCTGCTTCCCCCTCTCTCTCTCTGCCTGCTTCTCCGCCTACTTGTGATCTCTCTCTGTGTCAAATAAATAAATAAATAATCTTTAAAAAAAAAAAAAGAGAGAGAGAACAATGTTTTCCAAATGTCAGATTTAAAAATGAATCCTAGGGGAATAAAAATCCCTGAAGGATATTAGTTGATTAACTCCAGATCTAGGAACTTCGGTGAAATTCATGTGCATTCATTGAATGTCATGTCTGACAACCGTTCTGCCCCATAAATAAGACCACATTGTAAAACTGTGGATTCTGGCTGGTGTCTGCCATCACAGGATGGTCCCAAGAGCCACGTGGGCCCATCAGGCTGGCCGGAAAGAGGCCACATGTCCATCGACTAAATGGGTAAAACAAATTGCCATGTGTCCACTAATATGTCCAAGGAATATTATTCAGTAATAAAAAAGAATGGAGTATCGATACATATTACAATGTAGATGGACCTTGAAAACATGACAAATGAAAGATGCCAATCATAAAAGGTCACATGGTCTATGATTCTGTGTATACAAAATATCCAGAATAAGCAACCTCATGGGGAGTAAGGAATGGAAGGCAACTGCTTAATGGGTCCAAATTTCCTTCTGGGGTGATGAAAATGTTTTGGAAATAGAGGTCGTGTTTGCACAACACAGTGGATGTTCTAAATTACAACTGAATTGTTCACTTTAAAATAGTCAATTTGGGGCGCCTGGGTGGCTCAGTGGGTTAAGCCTTGCCTTTGGCTCAGGTCACGATCTCAGGGTCCTGGGATCAAGTCCTGCATCGGGCTCTCTGCTTGGTGGGGAGCCTGCTTCCCCCTCTCTCTCTCTGCCTACTTGTGATCTCAATCTCTCCGTCAAATAAATAAATAAAATAGTTAATTTGTGTTGTGCAAATTTCACCTCGATAAGAAATTTTTACTAACAACATATGGAAATATAATTTGGTAAGCAAATTAATCTGAGTGTCGTGATCAGTTGAAAAGATGCTTTGTGAGCAGGAGGAAAAAAAAATTTGTTTAAGGAAGGCATATGCTTGTGTCTTGATCCTCTTCTACTGACATTAAACACATGCCTTTAGCCCTAAACAATTCCATCAGACACCAAGGCTCAGTTTAAATTAATGTCTTCCAACTTCTAGTTTTATTTGACGTGCAAAACGGACACAGTAACAAATTGATCGAACTAATAGGTTATTAAAAGTTGAGTCTGTTTGCTAAGGTGGCTGGTCAAATCAGGAAAGCGGAGGGACCCAAACTCTCGCAAGTGGGAAGCATGGATATTTGTAACTTGGCCAAAGGGGACGCCTGGGTGGCTCGGTGGGTCAAGCGTCTAACTTCAGCTCAGGCCATGATCTTAGGGTCCTGAGATGAAGCCCCAGGCTGGGCTCCCAGCTCAGCAGGGAGTCTGCTTCTCCTTTCCCTTTACCCCACCCCTTCCCCCATTTGTGCACTCTCATGCTCTCTCTCAAATGAATAAATAAAAGATCTTTTAAAAGGGGGGGAGGGGCACCTGGGTGGCTCAGTGGGTTAAAGCCTCTGCCTTGGGCTCAGGTCGTGATCTCAGGGTCCTGGTCAGCAGGGAGCCTGCTTCCCTTCCTCTCTCTGCCTGCCTCTCTGCCTACCTGTGATCTCTGTCTGTCAAATAAATAAATAAAATCTTTAAAAAAAAGGGGGGGGGTGGGGGAACACAAGTGCCATGTGAAGTAGTTTTCAGGTCTCCCAGCACACCTCCAAGTTACTGTTCCAATGAATTCAGTAGACCTTCCTTAAACCCATTTGCGAGTTGTCTCTAATCTTCAACACCACTGTTGGCCATGGTTCAGAAGGGATGAGGCTGGGCCACCCACCCAGGCTGCCTGGTGGGAGAACCCACACACTGAGGCCAGTAGGCACTCAGATGTTCTTAGTCGACCAGCTACATAAGCTTTTTATTTTCAGCTTTTAAATCTTTCTAGACAGAACATACATATTGCATATACTTCCTCCCGTGGACTTTTCTCTTTCACCACCAACGCTGGTGACCATACCAATAACCAGACCTGAACTTTGGCCATAACAATCCCTCCCGGTGCCCCCATTGCACATATACAATATTTAGGACACGTCTGCACTTAAAATTAGCAACTACAAAGCCAAAAATTAGTTGTTGTTGTTGTTGCTGTTGTTGTTGTTGTTTTTAGAGTAAGCTCCATACCCAACCTGCGGCTTGAACCCAAGACCTGAAGACCAAGAGTCACATACATGCTCCACTGACTGAGCCGGCCAGGTGCCCCAGTTTTTAATTTTAATTTAAACCATATTATTAGCTAGAAAGTTTTTTTAAAAAAGTAATCTTAACATGATTAGACCTAGCTATTCTTTTAAACTATTATTAAGTAGTATATAAATGAATTTAAGCCCTCAAGGAGACAATGACTCTACTCCCAATTCCATCTGCCATTTGTTGGGTGTCTACCTTGTGCAAACACAGGACAAAGCACTTGGCATGCTTTATGCACAAGATTCTCCCTAACACCCCTCACAACGTAGACATTAACACCTTTTATAAAGAAGGTGGGGCTCCTGGGGGCTCAGTTGCTGGAGCATCCAACTCTAGGTTTTTTGGCTCAGGTCACGATCTCGGGGTCATGAGATCTGAGACCCACGTCAGGCTCCATGCTCAGCCCAGAGTCTGCTTGGGATTCTCTCCCTCTCCCTCTGCCCTTCTCCCCACTCAAGCACGCTCTCTCCCCCTTTCTGTGCCTAAAATAAATAAATAAAATCTTAAAAGAAAAAAAAAAAAGAAGAGGAAGAGGAAGAAGGGAACTGAGGGTCCGAGGTTTCATGCCTCGCCGAGGTCACACGGCGAGGTGGTAGAAGTGGGATTCAAACCTGGTCCGAATGTCTGACCCCCAACTCTTACTACGGAGCTAGGGAGCTCACTGGCAGCTAATGGTGGTGGTTGTGGGGCGGGGGCGGGGGTGTAAAAAAACACAAAACATACAATTTATCATTTTAACGAGTTTTAAGTTTCCAGTTCAGGGACTTTAAGCACATTCACACAGGTCGGCAACCATCACCACCCCCCTTTTCCAAAACTTTCTCATCTTTTTTTTTTTTTAATTTTATTTATTTATTTGACAGAGATCACAAGTAGGCAGAGAGGCAGGCAGAGAGAGAAAGAGAGGAGGAAGCAGGCTCCCTGCCCAGCAGAGAGCCCGATGCGGGACTCGATTCCAGGACCCTGAGATCATGACCTGAGCTGAAGGCAGAGGCTTAACCCACTGAGCCACCCAGGCACCCTAGAACTTTCTCATCTTCTTGAACTGCAACTCTGTCCCCATTAAACACTCACTCCCATCCCTTCCCCCAACGCCTGGCGCCCACCTTCTACTTAGTCTCTAGGACTTTGACTACTCTAGGTCTCTTACCAAAATAGAATCATACGATATTGGTCCTTTTGTGCCTGGCTTATTTCACATAGCATTTTTCTTCCCCCAAAGCTGTTTTAAGTTTAAAAGCAACCTCAAAAACTTCCCAAATGGAAATATTCTGTGTACCTACAACTTTGGAAGGCAAAGCCTGCTTCTGGGCCTGTGGCTGCCAGGGTTGAGGGGGGCTGAGACTTGTACACCCCCCACCACACACACACAGCTGTAAAGAAAGCTTCAGAACCTACTGATTTCCAAACACTCAGAAACCAGTTAAATGCACTGAGATAAACCAGGGATGCCCAGGGCTGACCCGAATGAAGTTAGCACACTCTTTCTTTCCTTCTTTCTTTTTCTTGCTTGCTTCCTTCCTTCCTTCCTCCCTTCCTTCCTTTCTTTCCTTCTGCTTAGGCTAAACAGGATTTATTTTCATTCGTATGAGAACCCTCTCTCAACAGGTTTATTCAATTCTCCTAAAAATGGTAGCGTTCTTTTAAACTATTCCTTTTTTTTTTTTTAAGATTATTTATTTATTTATTTGACAGAGAGAGAGATCACAAGTAGGCAGAGAGGCAGGCAGAGAGGAGGAAGCAGGCTCTCTGCTGAGCAGAGAGCGCCATGCAGGGCTCGATCCCAGGACCCTGGGATCATGACCTGAGCCGAAGGCAGAGGCTTAACCCACTGAGCCACCCAGGCGCCCCTAAACTATTCTTTTAGAAATAGCAGTTTCATAAATGGAATATTGGATTCAACCTAAAAATGTGGGCCCTACCTCGTTAACTTTATTATTCTGCATACGACCATGAGAAAGATGAGCTTATTCTTCACATTTCCAAGCAAAAGCCAGTGCAATATGCTTGTTCTTACCAAACCCCTAAAAGCACCCATCGGACAGTAAACCAGCAGAGCGTGACCTCACCCCAATGAAGCTGTAAGTTTCAACACACGCACCAACAATTCTACATGGCCAACCTCTGCATTCCACTTTTACAGAATTTATTTCACACCTAATGAGCCAAACAGCATTTTGGTTTTTTTTAAGATTTTATTTATTGGGATGCCTGGGTGGCTCAGTGGATTAAGCCTCTGCCTTCGGCTCAGGTCGTGATCTCGGGGTCCTGAGATCGAGCCCCACATCGAGCTCTCTGTTTAGCAGGGAGCCTGCTTCCCCCTCTCTCTCCCCCTCTCTCTGCCTGCCTCTCTGTCTACTTGTGATCTCTCTGTCAAACAAATGAATAGAAATCTTTAAAAAAAAGATTTTATTGGGGCGTTTGGGTGGCTCAGTGGGTTAAAGCCTCTGCCTTCAGCTCAGGTCATGATCTCAGGGTCCTGGGATCGAGCCCCGCATCGGGCTCTCTGCTCTACAGGGAGCCTGCTTCCTCCTCTCTCTCTGCCTGCCTCTCTGCCTACTTGTGGTCTCTGTCTGTCAATAAATAAATAAAATCTTTAAAAGAAGGAAAAAAAATATTTTATTTATTTATGACAGAGAGAGCGATCACAAGTAGGCAGAGAGTCAGGCAGAGAGGTGTGGGGGAGGGGAAGCAGGCTTCCCGCCGAGCAGAGAGACAGATGCAGGGCTCGAACCCAGGACCCTGAGATCTCGACCTGAGCTGAAGGCAGAGGCTTTAACCCACTGAGCCACCCAGGCGTCCCTGTTGGTTTTTTTTTTTTTTTAAGATTTTTTTTTTTTAAGTAATCTTTACTCCTAACATGGGGCTCAAACTTACAACCCCAAGATCAAGAGTCCCATGCTTGGGGCACCTGGGTGGCTCAGTGGGTTAAGCCTCTGTCTTCGGCCCAGGTCATGGTCTCAGGGTCCTGGGATCGAGTCCCACATCGGGCTCTCTGCTCGGCGGGGGGCCTGCTTCCCCCTCTCTCTCTGCCTGCCTCTCTGCCTACTTATGATCTCTCTCTCTCTCTTTCTCTCTCTCTGTCAAATAAATAAATAAAAACTTAAAAAAAAAAAAAGAGTCCCATGCTCTATCGACTGAGCCAGCTAGGTACTCACCCGCACACCCTGCAAACAACATATTTAACATGAATGTATAAACTCTCTAATAAGATAAAGCAAAGACAAATGCATTCGTCATTACAAACAAGATACAGTTTTCAAACATTATAGCAGTTTAAATTCTGTCATTTATTTTTCTTTTTTAAAAGATTTTATTTATTTAAGACAGAGAGAGAGAGAGCACTTGAACGTGGGGGAGCAACAGAAACAGGCTCCCCACTGAACTGGGAGCCCAACATGGGACTCGATCCCAGGACCCTGAGATCATGACCTGAGCCGGAGGCAGACACTCAACCCACTGAGTCCCCCGAGGCGCCTCCAGACAATTCATTTTAATGGATAAATTAAAGAACACTTCGAAGCAGACACGACTGTCCCAAGTCCTTTCTTAGGTAAGAATTTCACAAACATTACTTTTTTTAATGTTTTCACAAACATTACTTTTGGGAGAGCTGGAGAGAACTGCCTCTTCTGTATGCCCCCCCCACCCCACCCCGAGAACCACTAGTGGTCTGCTTGAACTTGGGACCCTTCCCAAGGTCACGTTCTCTGGGCCTGCAGATGTCAGCCCCCGCATCTCCCTGTGCTCGTGGACTGGTTTGGTGATCCCCTGGGTGTCAGAATTCCTCCCAATAGCTTTATGGAATGCATCGATGAGGATAACCTCAAAGAATTTGTATGTGAACTCTTTGCCAACCCAGTAAGATCTGAAGACTGTCTGAGCCCCATTGTGGTGTCCAGCTTGCTCCTCTGCAACAGACTGAAGGCTTCAGGCATTTGAGCTGGTTAACACCAGGATGGACAGGCTTGCTGCAGCTCTCGCCCTTGGGCACTGGGTGGCCACCATGTCTCGCAGAGGTCTTATGTAGGATATAACATTGCTTGCCCTTGTATCCCAGTCTGCATGCTTGATCAGGCTGGGTTGTGTGCGGGGTTGAGGGGAGGTGCTGTGAAGGGCAGAGAGCTGGTGGTCCTCCCAGCATTGTACCCCAAGAAGAAAGTACATTACACCAACTGCGTCTTCCTCCGTAGCTCCTGGACCTACTTGGAACCACCCATCTTGGCTTAACTTTTCGCTGATGGCTGCCCCCAGATTCAAAGGAAAGAGCTTTTCTTCCCAGCAGAACCCCTGCTTTGACTTAAATTTTTGGTGATGTGTTTTTGGGCCAGGTATACAGTGTTTATCACTGACGAAGGTAAGCTTCCTGGTTTTAGACAAAAGAAATTTTGGTTCCTAAGGATTTCACTATCCGCAGACTTCTACAGCAACCCTCAGCTTTTCTTCTTTCTTCCTCTCACCCGGGAGAGGTTCTTTGAACAGAAGAAATGCCTGCATTTCACCAGATTCAAGCTATTTAACGAGAGGCTATTTTTGCTAATCTTTTGGATTAGTTTTTCTAACTGCCAGAGGAACGGCGCCTTAAAAAGGAAATGTTTCTGCCCTAGAACTTATACTCACTCCGTTTAAAATAGTCATGATCAGTTAAAAAAAAATAATGCCATGCAAGTACCCAAAAGATTTACCACAAAACTGGTCCGGCCAGCTAAAAATAACCTCTAAACAAATAACAAAACCTGGGCGAGACCCCACAGAAGAAACCAGAGCCAGCAGATCCCGCAGAAGTGAGGACCTCTGGGCTGAAGGACAGACCAGCTCTTGGCTTAGTTTGATCTGGTTCAAGAATCAAAAGCAGAGGCAGGATACCAAAAGCTAAGCAACGAAAGCAAAAATAGACTACATCACACTAAAAATGTTCCATACAGCAAAGAAAACGACCAGCAAAATGAAAAGGCCACCTATGGAATATGGGGGAAAAACTATTTGCATCCCTCTGATAAGAAGCGGTTCAAGTCCAAAAGCTACAAAGAACTCACACAACTCCATGGGCAAACAAACAAATCCAGTTTAGACCTGGGCAGAAGAAACCACAGAGACATTTTTCCAAAGCAGACAGACCAGTAGGTGGTCAACATAGATGTGAAAAGGTGCTCAACATCGCTCATCATCAGGGAAATGCAAACCATCCGACTCTTGATCTCAAGGTCATGAGTTCAAGCCCCATGTGGGGTGTAGCGATGACAAATAAAATAAAGTTAAAAAAAAAAAAAGGAAATGCAAAGCACAACCACAATGAGATCTCACCTCACATTTATTAGAATGGCTGTCATCCAAAAGACAAGAGATAACAACAAGAAACCTTAGCAAGGAAGCGGGTAAAAGGGAACCTTCCTGCTCCATTTGTGGGAATGTAAATTGCTGCAGCCACTAAGAAAAACAGTATGGAAATTCCTCAAAAGACTAAAATAGAACCACCATATGATCCAGCACTCCCACTACTGGGTCTACATCCAAAGGAAATGAAAACAGGATATTGAAGATACATCTACACTCCCGTGCTCACTGCAGCATTATCCACAATTGCCGAGATGTGAAAGCACCCTAAATGTCCATCAGCGGTCGCGTGAATAAAGAAGATGAGAAGTACATACACATCCATGCAATGGAAGGGTATTCAGCCAGGAGAAAGAAGGAAATCCTGTCATTTGTGGCAACACGGATGGCACTTGAAGGCGTTACGTGGAGTGAAATAAGTCAGACAGAGAAAGACAGAAGACAAATACTACGTGACATCACTTATATGTGGAATCTTAAAAAAAAAAAAAAAGTCGAACTCATAGAAACGGAAAAGCAGAAAAGTGGTCGGGGCTGGGAATACTGAGATGTTTGTAAAAGGGTACAAACTTTCAGCCCTAAGATAAATAAGGTCTGGGATTCTAATGTATACATAGTGACTGTAGTTGAAAGCACTGTATTGTATAATTGAAATCTGCTAAGAAAGTAGAACTTCAGTGTTCTCACCAAATACACACACACACACACACACACACACACACACACACACACACACGGTGATGGATGTCCTAATGAACTAGATGGGAGGAAATCCTTTATCATGATGTATACTTTATTTTTTAAGATTTTATTCATTTGAGAGAGAGATAGAGACACAGAAAGCACGAGCAGTGGGGAGAGGGAGAAACAAACTTCCTACTGAGTAGGAAGCCCGACTCAGGGCTTGATCCCAGGACTCAGAGATCATGACCTGAGCCAAAGGCAGATGCCCCTATACTTTATTTTTTTATTTTTATTTTTTTGTCCCTATACTTTAAATATCTTACAACTTTATTTGTCAGTTATACCTCACAAAGCTGCAGGCATGGAAACTGATGTGAAATTTATTCCTGTGGTTGCAAAAATGCAACAGAGCTTTTCAAAGCCTTGTGCAGAAAGGTACCAAAATACATAAATGTTAACGTCAAGAAATCTCCCTTGAGCAGAGTTTTTTGGTTGGTGGGAGGGGTTAGGAAATGGGGTGCTAGTAGGTGGGACAATTCTTAGTGTGCAGGACTGATGTAGGCATTGTAGGATGTTTAGCTTCTCTGGCTCTTTCCCTCTCAATGTCAAAGGCACTTCCCAAGTCACAGAATCAACCAACAAACACCTACATTTCCAAATGACCCCTAAGGGTGAGTCCAGCTACCCACTACCCTGTGCTAAGAACCACTGAGTGTGGCATGTCTGTCCGTAACTTAGGCTTCCCTAGCTCCCATCCTGTTACTCCATTTCTCCCCTTTAACTGGCTCTAGCATAGAATTAAATGGCTTCATTAAGCACTTTATTGAGATACAACTTATATACCATAATATCCATCCATTTAAAGTATACAATTCGGGGCCCCTGGCTGGCTCCGTTGGAAGAGCACATCACTCTTGATCTCAACGTTGTGAGTTCAAGCCCCACAATGAGCATAGTGATTACTAAAAAAAATTTAATAAAATCTAAAATAAAGTGTACAATTCAATGGCTTTGGTATATTCAGAGTTGTGCAACCATCACCATAATCAAATTTAGAGCATTTTCATTACTCCAAAAAGAGAGCAACATCCACATATGGACACCACGCCAAGTTAGTCTGCTTCCCTTCTCTAAGCTTGCGGGCCAACACAACATGGTAAAGTTCATCGGAGAGAAAAGGTAGTCAGGTCTGTGTGTGTGGTTATGTTTGCTCTCTGATCCCCACAATGGGCCTCTGTAGCAGCAAGGTAGGAGGTGATTATCTTGGCACTTTGGGGACATACTCTCTAGGAAGTACCAACCTGTGCTCCAGGCATGCTTCCCTCTGAGAAGCAGTGGGTCAGAAATGGGGGCCCCAGGTCTGCAGACATCCCTACCAGCAAAACACCCATTGTACACTAAGGGTGTGTCATCCTGGGCTGTTATAATGAAACACCACAGACCAGGCAGCTTGAACAACAGACATTTCTTTTTCACTATTCTAGAGGCTCCAAATCCAAGATCAAGGTGCTGGGAGGTTCCGTCCTTCGTGAGGGCCATCTTGCTGGCTTGTAGATGGCCACCTACTTGCTGTGTCCTCACATGGCAGAGAAACAGAGTGCACTTTGGTCTCTTCCTCTTCTTATAAAGACAACAATCCCTTTTTCTTGTCTGATTGCTGAGGCTAGGACTTCTAGGACTATGGTGCACAACAGTGGTAAGAGTGGACATCCCTGCTGTGTTCCTGACCTTGGGGGAAAAGCACTCAGTTTTCCCCATTGAGAATGATATTCGCTGTGGGCTTTTTGTAGATGGCTTCTACGATATTGAGGTATGTTCTCTCTATCCCTACACTGTAAAGAGCTTTAATCAAGAAAGGATGCCATACTTTCTCAAAGGCTTTTTCCACATCTATTAAGAGGATCATATGGTTCTTGTTCTTTATTTTATTAATGTAGTATATCACATTGATTGATTTGTGGATGTTGAACCACCCTTGCAGCCAAGAATAAATCCCACTTGGTCGTGGTAAGGAATAGTATTAATGTACTGTTGGATCCCACTGGCTAGCCTCTTGGTGAGAATTTTGGCAACCATGTTTATCGGGGATATTGGTCTGTAATTCTCCTTTTTGGTGGGTTCTTTGTCTGGTTTTGGGATCAAGATTATGTTGGCTTCATAGAACAAGTTTGGAAGTTTTCCTTCCATTTCTATTTTTTGAAACAGCTTTAGAAGGATAGGTATTAATTCTTCTTTAAATGTGTGATAGAATTCCCCCTGGGAAGCCATCCAGGCCTGGACTCCTGTGTTTGGGGAGATTTTTTTAACACTGCTTCAATTTCCTTGCTGATTATGGGTCTGTTCAGGTTTCCTATTTCTCCTGTTTCAGTTTTCGCAGTTTATACTTCTCTAGGAATGCATCCATTTCTCCCAGATTGCCTAATTTGTTGGCATATAGTTCCTCATAACTTATGAGTGTTTGTTTATCTTCAGTGTTGGTTGTGATCTCTCTTCTTTCATTCATGTTTTTATTTATTTAGTTCTTTCTCTTTTCTTTTGGATAAGTCTGGCCAGGGGTCTATCTTATCAATTCTTTCAAAGAATCAGCTCCTAGTTCAGTTCATCTGTTCTATTGTTCTTTTGGCTTCTATTTCATTGATTTCTACTCTAATCTTTATTCATTCTCTTCTGCCACTGGGTTTAGGCCTTATTTACTGTTCTTTCTGCAGCTCCTTTAGGTGTAAAGTTAAGTTCTATATTTGAGACCTTTCTTGTTGACAACAAAAAGAAATAAAGGGCATCCAAATTGGTAAAAAAGAAGTCAAATTCTTATTCTTCACAGATGACATGATACTCTATGTGGCAAACCCAAAAGACTCCACCCCCAAATTTCTAGAACTCATACAGGAATTCAGCAAAGTGCCAGGATATAAAATCAATGCACAGAAATCAGTTGCATTTCTATACACAAACAATGAGACAGAGAAAGAGAAATTAAGGAGTCGGTCCCATTTACAATTGTACCAATACCCATAAAATACCTAGGAATAAACCTAACCAAAGAGACAAAGGATCTATACTCAGAAAACTACAGAACACTCATGAAAGAAACTGAGGAAGACACAAAGAAATGGAAAAATGTTCCATGCTCATGGACTGGAAGAACAAATATTGTTAAAATGTCTATGCTACCTAGAACAATCTATATATTTAATGCAATCCCTATCAAAATACCATCAACTTTTTTCACAGAGCTGGAACAAATAGTCCTAAAATTTGTATGGAACAAGAAAAGACCCCAAATAGCCAAAGGAATGTTGAAAAAGAAAACCAAAGCTGGTGGCATCACAATTCCAGACTTCAAGCTCTATTACAAAGTTGTAATCAACAAGGCAGTATGGTGCTGGCACAAAAACAAACCCATAGATCAATGGAATGGAATAGAGAGCCCAGAAGCTGGGTCTCAACTCTATGGTCAACTGATCTTTGACAAAGCAGGAAAGAATATCCAGTGAGAAAAAAGACAGTCTCTTCAAAAAAGCGTATTGGGAAAATTGCACAGCCACATGCAGAGGAATGAAACTGGGCTGTTTCCTTACACCATACACAAAAAATGGACTCAAAATGGATGAAAGACCTAAATGTGAGATAGGAATCCATCAAAATCCTTGAGGAGAGCACAGGCAGCAAGCCCTTTGACCTCGGTTGCACAATTTCTTGCTAGGCACGTCTCCGAAGGCAAGAGAAACAAAGGCCAAAATGAACTATTTGGGACTTCACCAAGACACAAAACCTCTGTACAGCAAAGGAAACAGTCCACAAGACCAAAGGACAACTGACAGAATGGGAGGAGATATTTACAAATGTCTTATCAGATAAAGAGCTAGCACCCAAAAATTTATAAAGAACTTCTCCAACGCAATACCCAAAAAATAAACAATCCAATCAAGAAATGGGCAGAAGACATGAACAGACATTTCTCCAAAGAAGACTTACAAATAGCCAACAGACACATGAAAAAATGTTCAACATCACTTAGCATCGGGGAAATACAAATCAAAACCACAAGGAGATAACACCTCACACCAGTCAGAACTGTTAAAAGTAACAAGTCAGGAAATGAGAGACGCTGGTGAGGATGCAGAGAAAAAGGAACCCTCTTTACTGTTGGTGGGAATGCAAGCTGGTGCAGTCACTCTGGAAAACAGGTTCTTAAAAAAGTTGAAAATAGACCTACCCTACCACCCTGTAATTGCACTGCTGGGTATTTACCCCAAAGATACAAATGTACTGATCCAAAGGGGCACCTGCACCCCAATGTTTATAGCAGCAATGCCACAATAGCCAAACTATGGAAAGAGCCCAGATATCCATCAACAGATGAATGGATAAAGAAGATGTGGCATGTATATACAATGGAATATTACTCAGCTATCAAAAAGAATTAAATCTTGCCATTTGCAATGACATGGATAGAATTAGAGGGTATTATTAAAGAAGTCAGTCAAAGAAAGACAATTATCATATAATCTCACTCATATGTGGAATCTTAGAAACAGAACAGAGGATCACAGGGGAAAGGAGGGAAAAATAAAATAAGACAAAATCAGAGAGGGAAACAAATTCTAAGAGACTCTTAATCATAGGAGACACACTGAAGGCTGCTGGAGGGGAAGTGGGGGGGAGGACGGGGTAAGCGGGGGTGATGGGCATTAAGGAGGACACTTGATGTCATGAGCACTGGGTGTTATATAAGACTGATGAATCACTGAGCTCTACCTCTGAGACCAATAATACGCTATATGTTAATTAATTAAATTTAAACAAATAAATAAAAGACACTAATCCCATCCTGGTGGCCCCACGCCTCATGACCTCACTTAAAAATAACCACCTCCTAAAGGCCCTATCTCCAAACAGCTTCACAATGGAAGTTCGGGCTTCAACCTATGAATGGGGGGAGGGCAGCGGGGCACGCAATTCAGTCCGTACAGAGGGTTAAGTTCTGTAGCTGGGGAGACAGGGTAGGCACTCCACCCTCAGGAATAAGAGAGCCAGAGACAGAGAGGGTGGGGAGGTCTTTCCGTAACCAAGGAAGAAAGACAGTCTGGGGCCATGGGGCACTTCATCTAGCTGGGTCTCTTGACTCCACAGCCGTGGTCATTTCTCCTTAAAAGTTGCCCCCCCTTTTTTTTAAGTTTTGTTTGTTTGTTATGCATTAAAATACACCTCACATCAGGAACATTAAGTCCATGACATTGAAAGAGACCTCAACACGCAAAGGCAGTTAAGGGTGGGCTTGGGTGTCAATTTCCCCCCGGAGCCGTGGATGCCCCAGACAATCTCGGGCCCTGCTCGCCATGTATCCCTAGACGGTCACAATGAAGTGATGAAATGAGGACGTCTGATTCTTACTGCAAATCCCGGAAACCTCAGATTACTACTGCCAAACATTTTGAGCCATGGCCCGTCTGCTTTTAGTCTGTCGTACGTTGGGTCAACGAGCCAAATTCTGTCATCTGCTCTAATTGTTTCAAGGATGTGAGTGTTTCCCTAATGAGCCGACCTCACCACTTTTATGAGCCCCACAGAGCCCAGAACAGGGGTCAAGGGGATGGAGGGCACGATTACTAATAGCTGACCGTACTTTATGAGACATAAACATCCAGGATCATCCAAACCTAGCCAACCTAACCTTTTCTGCTGCCGTTTTGAAGAGCGTGCTGTGTTTTCAGACTGAAAAAGTTGCCTTATCCTAAGCATGCTGACACTCTGTCATGAGGTAGGATAGAGAAGGCATTCCTTCCCAGACCATCTCCCGGAGACGGCTCAGGCCAGGCAGGAAAGCATTCACTTCCTGCCCATGAATGTGACACGCATTAGGTCACATGAGGAATAAGTTCCAAATCCTATTTTTGGAGGCGACAAGCGGGAGGCCAAGCTGGAAGCCGGAAGGAGCTCAAGGATTGCTTGGTAAAACCCACAGGTCTAGGGGGACAACAGCTCCCAAGACCTGCCTGGATTCTTCAGGCTGTCCTCTCTCACAGTTTGAGTCCCCAAGTGGCTCTAGAGGGCGGCATTACAGGATGTTCTCATGAACCTTCAAGTCCCATCGCCAGAGCCAAGGTCAGACTTTCAACCTGCGCGTGTTTTTCCTTTGGAATGTGCTAAACCAGGGTGCGCCCTCCTCTCCCTACACCACCGGCTGCGACGACAAGTCTCAGGGAAGCTGAGAGTTTTCAAAAGGGGCAGGGTTGAAAGAAACTTTAAAACCAATTGCCGCTGGACAATAAAATGCTTAGAGCTGAGAAGGCCCAGCAGTTCTACATTAAAAAAAGAAATATAGGGGCGCCTGGGTGGCTCAGTGGTTTAAGCCACTGCCTTCGGCTCAGGTCATGATCTCAGGGTCCTGGGATCAAGTCCCACGTCGGGCTCTCTGCTCTGTAGGGAGCCTGCTTCCCTCTCACTCTCTCTGCCTGCCTCTCTGCCTACTTGTGACCTCTCTCTGTCAAATAAATAAATAAAACTAAAAAAAAAAAAAAGAAATATATATATGTATATATATACACACACACACACACATATATATATTTAAGATTTTATTTATTTATTTGACAAAGAGAGAGATCACAAGTAGGCAGAGAGGCAGGCAGAGAGAGAGGCGGGAAACAGCTCCCCACTGAGCAGAATCCGATGTGAGGCTTGATCCCAGGACCCTGAGATCATGACGCGAGCGAAAGGCAGAGGCTTAACCCACTGAGCCACCCAGGTGCCCCTAAAATATATTTTTTAAGTCTACAGAATCCTGTAAAGACAAAGAGAGGACGCCACTCTTGCAGACCTTCCGTGTACCTGGCCCTGTGCTCAACTTCCACATCCTCCTTCCAGAGAGAGAAGGACACCTGGCTGGCTCAGTCAGTAGAGCATGCAACTCTTGATCCCGGGGTCGTGAAGGGTTTTCCCGGGATGGTTAATTTTACGGGTCGACTCTTCTGGGACCAGGACCAGAGACCTGGTAGGACGTTGTATCTGGTGTGTCCAGCGAGGCTGTTTCCTGACAGATTAGCGTTTGAATCGGTGGACCCACAGAGATCTGCCCATACCCATGGGGGCAGGCAGCATGGGCCTAAATAGAACAAAAAGGCAGAAGAAGGGCAGATTCTCTCTTCTGGAGCAGGGACGGGCATCTTCTCTCGTCTTCAGACCCCAGAGTTCTTGTTCTGGTCTTGGGGTGTTCTGTCCCCGGCTTTTCCAGTTCTCTAGCTTGCAGAGAGCCTATCGAGGCCCATCTCAGCCTCCAAAATGGCGGAAGCCAATGCCTGTCGTCAATCTCCTCTTTTATGCCTTCTGTACACTATCAATTCCGTTTCTCTCCAGAACCCTAATACACTCATGAATACAATACAAAGCGAGAGGCTAAGACAATCCGTGCTTGAAGAGCAAAAGCTTACAGAAAATCATGTGCAAACTTGTGATACCCTTTCCTCCCACTTCGAGAGAATAGTGCTTTTGTCTTAGTTTGATGGTGGGGGAGGATGGGCAGGGGAGGTTAAAATTAAAGTCACACCCTCTAATATAGTCAAGATCTTCATAACCCAAAGAAGCAAAATTGTCACATGTATGTCTGTGGCATGCCTTCTGCCCAATCGAACTTCCCACGATAGAAATGTTCTTTCTCTGCATTTTCACGGCTGTGGCCGTTAGCTGCATGTAGAGATACGAAGCATTAGAAAGGTGGCTGGTATGACTGAGGAACTGGATATTTTTAAAGTTTATTTTAATTTAAATATGCAGTAGGAGCTACTGTTTTGGGTAGTATCAGTAATTTTCATGACTTTAGGTTCATTCAAGTTGTTTTGTGTTGTTCTCGTTTGTAAATCTTGGACAGCCAGGAGAAAGTCTGAGGCTAACATGGCTGATAGAGCCTGAGGTTAGAAAAGATTCAAGACAAGGGCGCCTGGGTGGCTCAGTGGGTTAAGCCGCTGCCTTCGGCTCAGGTCATGATCTCAGGGTCCTGGGATCGAGCCCCGCATCGGGCTCTCTGCTCAGCGGGGAGCCTGCTTCCCTCTCTCTCTGCCTGCCTCTCTATCTACTTGTGATCTCTCTCTGTCAAATAAATAAATAAAATCTTAAAAAAAAAAAAAAAGGAAAAGATTCAAGACAAAGGGGGGGGATCTGGCTTTCATCCTTGGAGACCTTGCCAATACGAAACAGTGTTGCCCTCTCTAGACAGAATCTGGGTTCATTGATGTGACCTTTCTCATGTTCACAATCAGATAATTAAATAGCAGGGGCGCCTGGGTGGCTCAGTCATTTAGCATCTGCCTTTGGCTCAGATCATGATGCCATGGTCTTGGGATCGAGCTCCCTGCTCAGCCGGGAGCCTGCTTCTTCCTCCTCCCTCTGCCCACCTCTCCCCCTCTCTCCCTGCTCATGCTCTGTGTGTGTGTCAAATAAATAAATAAAGTCTTAAAAAAAAAAGAAAATCAAATAGCAAATGTCAGTAGCTTTATAACAGCAAAGACCTTCTTACTCCTCCATTAACAACTGCTTAGACCTTGTTTCTTTCACTCATTATTTAATGAGGAACAAATATGAGCTGCTTGGCTCTGAGAGGACAGCAGGCTTGGTTTTATTTGATTTTATTTTTTAAGATTTTATTTATTTACTTGCAAGACAGACATCACAAGTAGGCAGAGAGAGAGGAAGGGAAGCAGGCTCCCTGCCAAGCAGAGAGCCCGATGCGGGGCTCCATCCCAGGACCCTGGGATCACGACCCAAGCCAAAGGCAGAGGCTTTAACCCACTGAGCCACCCAGGTGCCCCTATTTGTTTTAAGTAAAGTAATCTCTACACCCAACATGGAGCTGGAACTCATGACTCCGAGATCAAGCGTCCCGTGCTCTACCACTGAGTCAGCCAGCTGCCCCCCAGGGCTGGGTTTTACTTTCTGCTCTGTCTCCAACACCTAAAAGGATGACTTACACAGTAGGTGCCCAATGACTATTTCCTGGATGTTGAATGACTATCTTGAAAGGAAGTGACCAGGAAAAAAAAAAAAGCGCCCAGCAAATGGTTTAAATCGTAATTCTGCCACTTATGAGCTCTGCGAACTCAGCTTCGTGTCTTCAGCCATAAATGAGAACCCCCGTGTTTCAGGATCGTTCTGAGGATTGTAGAGAGCGGTCCACTGGCAGTCCCTGCCTCACCGCTGGGCAGGGGTAGGAGCTCAACGAAATGGCTATTTGCTATCGAAATAGTCAGATGGCAGCTGAAAAGTTCTTTGGAGTTAGAGGACAGAACTGTTAGTTTCTCTTTTAATAAAACATCTCATTCTGAAGCATCTTAAAAGAACAGCCAATCTGGCGAACTACATGCATAAAAATAGGAGCCTGGTAACATGAAGATGAGTTTTTTGTTTTTTTTTTTTTTTTAAGATTTTTTATTTATTTGTCAGAGAGAGAGAAGGAGAGAGAGAGCACAAGCAGGCAGAATGACAGGCAGAGAGAGAGAGAAGCAGGCTCCCCGCCGAGCAAGGAGCCTGATACAGGACTCAATCCAAGGACCCGGGGATCATGACCTGAGCCAAAGACAGCGGCTTAACCCACTGAGCCACCCAGGCATCCCTGAAGATGAGTTTTATTATAAAGAAAGTCATGCCAGGTTTTGTGACCTTGCAAAATTTATGTGAGCAGCTCTGAGTAACTGTATTTCGAATCAAGCCGGAGAAAGGGAGCAACATCCTAGCAATTCTTCCCCAAGAGAATAAAACGGAAACATCTAACAAAGGAAGCCTGGAGTTTATTCAAACAAGCTGCTTTATTTTAATAAGTCCTAAGTGGTACTCAGAACATTTCCAAGAAATTAAATAGCTTATCTGCTATTTATATGCGCTCTATTATCACAATTTATCATTTAAGAAAATTCCCTGACAGATCTTTTACAAAAAGGCACTGCAAGGAGCAGTAATTCACTGAGGATGCAGAACAACAGTATGTCCCAATATTTTAACGAATGCCGACATTTTAAAAGCATTTCACTACGAGCTACAGAAAGAAATCTAAAGTTGCGAGTTCTATAGTGAAAACTTGGCTCGTTCCTGTGGCAAATTTCCCCGTCAGGGTCTCCAAGAGGCTCTCACACATGGGTCAGGCTCAGGACGAACCCACTGTGGTCCAAGAAGAGTCACCACAGTCCTATGACCCGACCGATCCAAAGGGACCCACTGGGGCTGAGCAGCCCCAGGAAGCTGCTTGCATCCCTAGGCATAATTTAATTCTCTGACAAGCCCTCTCAGAACAAAACCACTGCTCTTACCGATACTGTGCGAAAATGTGGTGTCAGGGATACATGGGTGGCTTGGCGGGTTAAGTGTCTGACTCTTGGTCTCAGCTCAGGTCTTGACCTCAGGGTCAATAGCTCAAGCCCGGCATTTGGCTCCATTTAAAAAAAAAAAAAAAAAAGAGGGGCACCCGGGTGGCTCAGTGGGTTAAAGCCTCTGCCTTCAGCTCAGGTCATGATCTCAGGGTCCTGGGATGGAGCCCCGCGTCGGGCTCTCTGCTCAGCAGGGAGCCTGCTTCCTCCTCTCTCTCTGCCTGCTTCTCTGCCTACTTGTGATCCCTCTGTCTCTGTCAAATAAATAAATAAAATCTTTAAAAAAAAATTTAAAAAGAAAGAAAGAAAGAAGAGAAAATGTGGTTTCATACTAAAAGTCACTTTCCAAAATAAAAAAAATAAATAAGCCCACCAAATTAATTTTCCAACACGTTTATCTTGCTTTAAAGCATCACCTACAGGTGTTGAGTTCAAGAATTAAATCTTGTTGTAAAGGTTGATAAATCCTGCTCGCTGAGCTTAACAAACCACACCGAACTGGATTAAGTCCAGCATTTTTATGTTAGTTTTTGAGTTTGAATTTGGAAAAACAAAATAAACAGAAAGAAAACCAAGGTCTTCCCCAAAGGAACACTCCCTAAATGGACATGTGGCTCCATCTTGTGGCAAAAGCGAGCCTCACATGACAGACCACCAGGGGGACTTTGCTTCACACCCCCTTCATTCCCCCCAGATTAGGCAACTCCATTAAAATGACCCTGAGGGTCACTAAGTACACACTGTTAGGGCAGGAACATCCCATCCACTGGGGCTCACTTCACTCATTCACCGTCAGAGGGAGGTGAGAATGTGCCACTGAAATGTGCCCAGATTCATAAAGGCCACTTAGTAAAGGAACCACCTGGGATGCCTGGGTGGCTCAGTCAGTTAAGTGTCTGCCTTTGGCTCAGGTCATGATCCTGGTGTCTTGGGATTGAGTCCCGCATTGGGCTCCCTGCTCAGTGGGGAGTCTGCTTCTCCCTCTCTCTCTCTTTCAAATAAATAAATAATTTTAAAAATGATAATAATAAAATATTTTAAAATAAATAAAGGAACAGCTTGATCTCTTCCCACATTTGACCTCATTGGCCAACTCCAAGTGCAACACACACTCCTCCCCCACAGCTTCAGAAATAAGGCATACCTTCAAAAAACATCCCTGTCCCAATGAATGGGTTTTAAAAGAAATTCCAGGACTTTTTGATCATGCTAATAGCCATAACAAAAATACTTAAACTGTGAAAAAAATGACCCATTTTTCCCACTGAGAAAGGAAGAGGCCTCCACAGTATTTAAGCCCTGGGGTGTCTTACTTCCCGGGGGAAGGTTCCTCAGCCTGAACGAGTCTCATCTGGAATGAACTGGGCATTTTCTTTCTTTTTTTTTTTTAATATTTTATTCAATTATTTGACACAGACAGAGATCACAAGTAGGCAGAGAGTCAGGCTGAGAGAGAGGGTAAAGCAGGCTTCTCGCCCAGCAGAGAGCCCGATGTGGAGCTCGATCCCAGGACCCCGAGATCATGACCCCGAGATCATGAGCCTAAGGCAGAGGCTTTAACCCACTGAGCCACTCAGGCACCCCCTGGGCATTCTCATCCCTTTTTCTAGATCACCCTTCCTCCGCCCAACACACCGAACCCCAAGGCGCCATCTGTTACAAATCGGAGTAGTAAAACGGTCAAGGTCAAATCTGAGAGGGAAGGGCTAGTATTTTGCCACTTCCGTTCTGAAAGCACAAACTCATAGCGAACCTACAAGAAGCCGATGGAAAAACAAAATTGCTTTTTTTGCCATAATATTTACCATATTAAATGATGTGTTAAAATAAAAATGTTGGTTCCAGTTTCCCAGGACTCTTTTTAGAGACGGTGTGAAAAATTCAGGGAACGGATTCCCAGAGTACACAGCATGTTTAAGCCCCGTACACCACGGTCACCTGGAACTCAAAGGCAGCGTTTGGTTCACAATGCTCCTGTTAGAGAATCCCTCACACAGGAAAGAGAGGAGACCTGGATTTTAACAGAAATTCCAGAAGTAAATCACGTATCTGCCAAACCTTGGCTTTACACGGTGGAGTGGACAATGTGAACACAGATCTACCAGTGAGCCCCAGCAGACCCCCAGCTGGGTGCAGGGACACGGAGCCCACCCGCTCAGGCACCCCCAGGCACCAGGGAACAAGGCTGGGGAAGGGGGGTGTGCCTCTCGCTGCTGCGTTCTCAGTTTCTGGATGAATCCAGACACGTGTCTGGGGGCCCTTGCCCCATACAGAACAAACTACCTGTAGTGGAGATAAGACAGCACCCTTCCACTCCCACAAAAAGCAGCCTTTTCAGGGCATCTGAGGACTCAGCCGACAAGAGGCAGCGGCACGACTGTGATGGTTCATTTTACATCTACTTGACGGGGCTGAGGGACGCCTCGCTGCTGGGAAGGTGTTCCCTCTGGGTGTCTCTCTAGGAACGTTTCCAGAAGCGAATGGGTGGAGTGAACAGTGCCCTTGCAAACCCGGGTGGGCTTCACCAACTGGCGTGGGGCCAGAATGGAAGGAGGCAGAGAAGGGGCAGTTTGAGCGCAGACCTCCACCTTCTGCCCTCAGATACTGGACTCCTGGTTCTTGGGCCTTTAGATTCGAACCAGGAGCCCTGTCAGCTCCCGAGTTGTCAGGACCTTCCCGCTGACTTTGCGGGTTCTCCAGCGTGCAGACAGCGCTGGTGGGACCTCTCGGCCTCCACTATCGCGGGAGCCAACTCCCCTAAGGACCATCCTTGTCCGTCTGTATCTCTACGTGCTATTGATCCAGCGTCTCTAACAACAGCTCATGTCAAAGGAGCAGAAACATGCTTCCGCCAAGTCTTCTTACTAATCAGCAGCGGTAGAGGGCTGGCAGATTTCAGTATAGCAGGAGATAAGCCTCCGGAGTTAGAAAACAGAGCCTAATAAAAATCTTAAAAAAAAAAAAAAAAGCCGGCAGAGGTGGGTGGTGGGCAGCAGGACGCCTGGGCAGCTCAGGCCGTTAAGCATCTGCCTTAGGTTCAGGTCATGATCCCAAGGTCCTAGGATCGAGTCCCGCCTCGGGCTCCTTGCTTGCTCCTTACAGAGGGGAGCCTCCTTCTCCTTCTGCCTGCTGCTCCCCGTTTGTGATCTCTGTCTCACTCTCTCTCTAACAAAATCTTAAAGAAAAGAAAAAGAAAAGAGAGCCTAAGGGCGCCTGGCTGGCACAGTTGGTTAAGCGTCCGCTTGATTTTTGCTCTGGTCATGCATGACCTTAGGGTCCTGGGATCAGGGCTCCGCATCCAGCTCTGTGCCCAGCAGGGAGTCTACTTCTCCCTCTCCTCCTCCCCAACTCTCTCTAAAATAAATCAGTGAATCTTTAAGAAAAAAGAAAAAAGGAAAGAAAGAAATCAGAACCTATTCCCCAATCTTCAAACAAATCACTCACTTTCTGAGAGCAGAAATAATAGATAGGAGATGGGAAAACAGAATAAAACCACTGCCTTTAAAAACAAACAAACAGGGGTGCCTGGGTGGCTCAGTGGATTAAGGCCTCTGCTTTCGGCTCAGGTCATGATCCCAGGGTCCTGGGATCGAGCCCCATATCGGGCTCTCTGCTCAGCGGGGAGCCTGCTTCCCCCTCTCTCTCTGCCTGCCTCTTTGCCTACTTGTGATCTCTGTCAAATAAATAAATAAAATCTTTAAAAACAAACAAACAAACAAAAACACCTGTAAGCGTGAATCGGTTAACTGGAGAATTCCCATCAATACCGTGGTAAGGCACAGCTGCCCTAGAAAAACTCCTTATATTGTTATGTAAAGAAACACTTTGAAAAATTGCTGGTAGAGAGCTACTCAAGACACCCGCAGAGGTAAACTGCAGCTCAGCCTGCTGCTGCTCCTGTAAATATCGCATCTGCTTACCAGCAGAACACCCAGTGCTCAGGGACTCCTCGGACCCAACAGGCGCCTGCTGTAAAGATGGCAACGTGGGCGTGGGAAGCAGCGGGGCCAGCACGCGCCCTCCCAACGCAACCCAGACACTCCCTTTAAAACATATGCCACAATAAAGCAAGATCATTTGTTCCAAGAAGAGGGAACGTGTATCCTGTGAAGATGACCTATTCCCAAGCAGCAAGCCCCTTTACAGTCTTTTCTAGGCAAATTTCGGTCAGTCCGATGTAGAGCTCAAGGAAGTCTGCAGAGTTGGAAGAACAAATGTCTTTTTCATTGACCTGGTTAAGTTTTGATAAAAATAAGAAAAAAGAGCTAACATTTTAGAAGCAAAGAGGAGACAAATAGAAACAACCATCCTATTAAATCCTCTCTCACAGAGAGAGAGGCCGCACACAAGCAGGGGGAGCAGCAGAGGGAGAGCGAGAAGCAGGCTCCCTGATGAACAGGGAGCCGGATGTGGGTCTCGATCCCAGAACCCTGGGATCAGATGCTTAACCGACTGAGCCCACCAGGCGCCCCTCTTTGGAAGGCTTAAAAGGGAGAATTTTTAAAATTATCTATGGGAGGGGCGCCTGGGTGGCTCAGTGGGTTAAAGCCTCTGCCTTCGGCTCAGGTCATGATCCCAGGGTTCTGGGATCGAGCCCCGCATCGGGCTCTCTGCTCTGCGGACAGCCTGCTTCCTCCTCTCTCTCTCTGCCTGCCTCTCTGCCTACTTGTGATCTCTGTCTGTCAAATAAATAAATAAAATCTTTAAAAAAAAAATTATCTATGGGAGAATTTTTTTTAAGATTATTTATTTATTTATTTATTTGACAGAGATCACTAGTAGGCAGAGAGGCAGGTAGAGAGAGAGGGGGAAGGAGGCTCCCTGCTGAGCAGAGAGCCTGATGCGGGGCTCGATCCCAGGGCCCTGGGATCATGACCTGAGCCGAAGGCAGATGCTTAACCCTCTGAGCCACCGAGGTGCCCCTATAGGGAGAATTCTATAGTACATTTTTTTTCCCTTGGAAAACTATAGTAAATAGTCCTATGTTTGAATCCACAGTGAATTTCAGCAAGCTCCAAATAAACAAGGCTTCTTATTTACAAAACCAGTAGTCTTACAGTAAGGATCCATTTAAATGCAAGTTTCTTAATTTCTTATTCATCATTGGTTTGCATTTTCATAACCATTTTCAACACCTCACTGTTCATTCCAATGTTAAAAATTATGATTTCCAAATGTGACTAACCAAGTCCAAGATTTTGTTCTATGAGAAGTGCTTGTAAATTTATAATGATGTGTTCAATCCTTAAAAGCAGAATCCATCCATAAAGGCAAAAAAACAAAATTATATAAACTTTACTTCTAAAGCAAACTTCCCTGTTTTCACTGACAAAATGATACAACCTAAACAATTTCAAATACTTCTCCCTTTTAGGATACAGGCACCCCTACGATTATAGCAGTATTATTTACAATAGCCAAGAGAGGGAAGAAGTCCAAGTGTCCATCGATTGACGGATGGATAAAGATGTGGTATGTGTACATGTGTGTGATGGAATACTAGTCATAAAAAAGAATGAAATCTTACCA
This sequence comes from Meles meles, assembly GCF_922984935.1. Lineage (NCBI taxonomy): Eukaryota > Metazoa > Chordata > Mammalia > Carnivora > Mustelidae > Meles > Meles meles. The sequence continues at coordinate 12,215,651 of NC_060086.1, forward strand.
TTTGCAATGACATGGATGGAGCTAGAGTATTATGCTAAGCGAAATTTAAGTCAGAGAAAGACGACATGATTTCACTAGTTTGTGGAATTTAAGAAACAAGCAAAGGGGGAAAAAGACAAATTAAGAAATGGTTCTTAATTATAGAGAACTGATGGTTACCAGTAGTGAGGTGGTTGGGGGTTAAATAGGTGATGGGGATGGGGATGAAGGCCTGCACCAGGTGACCCACGGAGTGCTGAATCGCTAGATTGTACACCTGATATTATTACACTGTATGTTAACTGGAATTAAAAAGAAAACTTTAGGGGTGCCTGGGTGGCTCAGTGGGTTAAAGCCTCTGCCTTTGGCTCAGGTCATGATCTCAGGGTCCTGGGATGGAGCCCCGCATCGGGCTCTCTGCTCAGCAGGGAGCCTGCTTCCCCCTCTCTCTCCCTGCCTCTGCCTACTGTGATCTCACTCTCTGTCAAATAAATAAAATCTTAAAAAAAAAAAAACTTTAAAGACATCCCTTTTATAACTCAATCATGAAAACAATTTATGTTTTTTTTAAGATTTTATTTTATTATTTTTTTTTAAAGATTTATTTATTTGACAGAGATCACAAGTAGGCAGAGAAGCAGTCAGAGAGAGAGGAGGAAGCAGGCTCCTTGCTGAGCAGAGAGCCCGATGCGGAACTCGATCCCAGGGCCCTGGGGTCATGACCTGAGATAAAGGCAGAGGCTTTAACCCACTGAGCCACCCAGGCACCCCAAAGATTTTTTATTTATTTATTTGACAGACGGAGACTTCAAGTAGGCAGAGAAGCAGGCAGAGAGAGGAGGAAGCAGGCTCCCCGCCGAGCAGAGAACCCGACGCGGGGCTCGATCCCAGGACCCTAGGATCATGACCTGAGCCGAAGGCAGAGGCTTTAACCCACTGAGCCACCCAGGCGCCCCTTAAGATTTTATTTGACAGAGAGAACACAAGCAGAGGGAGGAGAGGAAGCAGACTCCCCGCTGAGCAAGGAGCCTGATGCAGGACTCAATCCCAGCACCCTGGGTTCATGAGCTGAGCAGAAGGCAGAAGCTTAAGTGACTGAGCCACGAAGGCGCCCCATGTATTAAAAATTTAAAGAAAAAAGCTGTTATTGTGAACATTTCCCCAAAGTGGCTTTCAGAAAAAAACACAACTTATTCTAATATAATCACATGAAGACATTCGAAATTTATTTAACAACGGATATTCAATAGAGGATTCCATTATTTGTTCTTTGCAACTGGCTGAAAATTTTTATTCTTGCAATTTACAAGACAAAGGAAATAGAACATTCGATGGGTCATGGAAAGCTCTACCCCAAAGGAATAGACTTGATTTAAAACAAAACAAAACAAAAGGCAGGGGGGTAGGGGTTTGACAAGAACACAGCTCCCATTTTAAAACAATTCTGTGTTCTCACTTGACCATCCCTTGGTGACTCACTATCCCTTGGTGACCCCAGAGGGTCCACTAAGCAGCGCTCTCACTGCCCAACCAGGACAGCGTCCTTCACACTGGCTGCGATCACAACACGTTCTATGTCCTGGAAGGAAAGTGAGAGCAGAATGCCGACCTGGCTTCCTAGGTTGTCTTTCAAGCTCTCCTTCTGGTCTTCTAAGTCCGCAGCCTACTTGGACCGCTGCTGAAAGAACTTCTCAGTACAAGGAAGACGCCACTGATAAAGACAAGGTGACCCGAGACCACACGTGTAAAAGAAGACATTTATTATGCTAAATAACAGATTTTCTTTTCCATTTCCCCCAAACACTAAAATAGCAGGCGGCATAGTAAGTTAGCACACAGACAGAGAGAAGCAACCAGCAACCCCGAAAATGGGTAAGTCTTACTTTGGGACCCATGCTCTAAAGGGACCTTTCCCGGAGTTCCCGAACAGCGGAGGGATTACGTCAGAGAAAATGTTGGGGTCAGAGATACTCCCGGCTCCTGGCAACTTTCTACAGGGGCAATATGAGGTCTGTCTCCCCTTAACTGAGCCACCACAGATGGTCTCGAGGTCACTTTTATTTCAGGCGACACAGCTAAGGCTCCTAGTTTGAGAAAGGATTATACTAGAAGGACTTCGAATGTTGCAACTTTCACTGTAGGCCTCCATTTAAACTGCATTTCAAAGGGAAGGAAAGGGAGTAAGAAAAGAAGTCAAATTTTGCTGCAGACCGAAATTATCCTACATAAGGCCGAGAGCAAGTAGGGAGGGGCTGACTTGAACAAACGGCCACTTCCACCCAAGGATCAGAGAGAGGAGAGACTATCTGGGATGGTAGCCCTTTGGAATGAGCGTTGAAGATACATAAAAAATGTTACATCTTTCCGTTCTAACCTGACATGTATATAGGATCTATGAATGTTCTCCTGGAAATGGCATCCCAATACTGAATGTCTCTCAGGCACAAGTTAAAACATGTTCAAAAGTCTCCCGCCACATCAACCAACTTCCCGTGAGTTGAAATTCCACTCACAGAGTTTGTCTGATCATACAAACTGAAGCAGGAACTTCATGGCTGCCCCGTGCGCATCCTGACTCAATGTGAAAGAAATCATTCTAAGACAAGTTTTAAAATTAATCTCACTATTTTTATTGTTCGGCTTGTACCTTAACTATGGCGCAACGCATTTGCTATTTCAGAAGCTGGTAGAGCCAGTAACCCCGGTATTATGTGCAGATCGTCTGAGTTACTTCTTACGCTTGAAAGCATTTTCTTGGATGCTACTGTTGGCTCTGAAAACAGGGGCTCTGAGTGGCCAAAGAAAACACTTTGTGTCTCATTCAGGAAAACTTCGGGGTGTGCGTGCAGCAGTGGAGAGAGGACGAAATGCAGGCCAGACAGTTCCAACTCAAAGCCTAGCCCCTCTAGAAGAGCACTTGGCGGTTTCTCCTCAGAAATCCCCGATTCTGACCACTTCTGAGGGCGCGGTAGTCCTGACGCCGGGGACTCCGCTGTGCGGCCCCATCCTCCGTCGCTGTGGGTGGCCCCGGGCCCTCCTTCCAGCCAGTCCCTCGGCAGAGCTTTCCTCACTCCGCAGGACACCCCAGCAGAACACTCTTCTGCGGGAGCACAGAACACATGCACAGTCTTGCTCCGACCCGCTGTGGAAGCTGAATTTCTTCGTAATGATTCTCTCAAACACGGAAGCGCTTTGTTGCCATTGTGAAGGAAGAGGCTGGCCTCACTCGAAGCATTTTTCATTTCCACTGATAACTCCTCATTTTGTGAATTTCCATCCCCGTCAACCGCAGGCCTAGGCATCCAGGAGGGGGAAGGCGTATCGGTCGGGCAAGGGCTCTCCCCCTGTGCTCCTTCAAGTCCATACAGCAGCCGGTCTGCGTCCTCTCCCGCCCCCTGCACCTTCCCGAGGCAGGGGTCCCTCATGCTGTGTGTTCTCTGATGTGGTGAGCCTGACGACACGCCTCTGTCAGCCAGTGGAAGGCTTTCAGTGGATCTCAATATGAACCTGGAAGAGATCATCGGAGCATTATTATGAAGACAGAGCCTTGACAGAGCCTACACATACCAGGTACTTCTAGCAAACAGGAAGATCTTTTTTTTTTTTTTTTAAAGATTCTATTTATTTATTTGACACAGAGAGAGCGATCACACGTAGGTAGAGAGGCAGGCAGAGAGAGAGGGGAAACAGGCTCCCCGCTGAGCAGAGAGCCCGACGCGGGGCTCGATCCCAGGACCCTGAGATCATGACCTGAGCCAAAGGCATAGGCTCAACCCAGTGAGCCACCCAGGTGCCCCAGGAACATCTCTTTAACAGTCTCTAGTACCAAGGACTCCTACATTTTGACAGAAAACAGGATGACAACCTACCAATTAGAGATCACAACAAAAAGAACATACTTTAAAAAAAAAAAAAAGTACTTTATTACTGCAGGGCTTCCTAAAAATACTTAAAATTTAAAAAAAAATTCTTAGGCTTTGTAGTTTTCACAGCTATTTAGTTATTTCTGTGGGTTCTATAAAAATCTGTCCTCTATTTAATCAGGATGTAACTGGATGACTTGATTATGCAAACCAAGGCCCTACCTGACATGTCCTACTTGAGACTGAGTCTCAGTGACTCAAGCATGACAAGCCACTTTTAAGGAATCAAGGTCAACATTATTTACAGATCTGATGTCCACAAAGCCCTCCCAGGAAAAACCGGCGTGGAGGAGTCCTGGCATACAATGTTGCAGCCTCAAGGTGGTAAGGAAGATCACAGGCTGTCAAGGCAGGAACCTCAGCAAATTCTGGAGCCTTGTTAAGAGAAGAATTCACCCGAATTTATAGGTACTACAAGTAAAAACATGGTGGAGAAAGTGCCTTGGGCTTACCTCCCCACTCTCAAACTCGCCTAGTCCAAGATTCTTCGTGAAAACTTCAGGACAGAAATTGATTTGTGACCTTAGCAGTGGTTCAAGAGCAAACTCAAGGTGGCCTGTAGGTTAACATTCTTGCTGTACCTGCAACGCTAATGGGGCTAGCCTTTTTCTGTGACCAAAAATCATCTTTCTTTCACATCATTATGCCCCCAACGGGGAAGATGTGTCAGGAAAGGCTGTGAAAGGGCCTTGAGACAAGCAAAGAACAAGCTGACTGGGCACACTGTCCACTGAGTCCCTGCGTTACCGGAGTTTAGGGGGCCCTGCCCCTGTCTGACTCTGAGCTGTAAAAACTGTGAGAGGAAGGCAAAAGATTTCTTATCCAAATAATTAAAAATCCTGTTCAGAGGAATACAATTGATTATTACCCTGTGGATACTGACCATTTGTACTGATCATTTGTACTGCACTTTGGCATTCCTGATTACGTGTGTGCGTGTTCTGTCTAAATTCTCCTATAAACCGGTTAGAACATCTAATTAATCTAATTAATGAGTTAGCATCTAATTAATGAGTTCCCTCATTAATTGATGAGTTAAAAAAAATGTTGACCCATGTTCCTTTAAAAAACCATAACCCCAGAGCATTAATACATGGAAAATAAAGAAATACATCGACTGTATTTACTATTTTTCTAGAAGGCCAGCCTAAGGAAGAACAATGTAAAGAAGACACACAGCTCTGCTGGGAGAAAGGAGGGATGGAAACGTGGGACATGAGGCAGAAGCCTGAGAGCGCGCAGCTCGTTTCCCATGGAAAGATGAAGCCTGAGAGCGAAGAGTCAGGAAACAACAAGCATGCAATTCAGAGTGAGAGAAATTCGGACAAGGAGAGCCCGCTGGAGCTGAGAGGCTTGGCTGTGGGGACAGAGAAATGGGGGGCAGGAAGCTGCAGTTTCTACAACCAGGGGAACAAGCTATGTGAGTGTGTAAGTGTGTTACATTTTTTAAAAATGTAAAGAGAGGGGTGCCTGGGTGGCTCAGTGGGTTAAGCCTCTGTCTCTGGCTCAGGTCATGGTCTCAGGGTCCTGGGATGGAGTTCTCTGCTGGGCAGGGAGCCTGCTTCCCCCTCTCTCTCTGCCTGCCTCTCTACCTACTTGTGATCTCTGTCTGTCAAATAAATAAATAAAATCTTTTTAAAAAAATGTAAAGAGAGTACACTAGGAAGAAAATAAACAAGAACTGTTGGAGGCTGAAGCAAAAGCAAAAAGGGCAAAGGGAGAGGGCGTGAAGCCAATCAGGGCTAACGGTCGCGGTGCGGGAGCGTGGCCTCCACCAGCACAGCGACTGAGCGACATTCGGCCAGGAGACGGTGGCGGGATCTGCATTTCTGACTAACTCCTTGGCTGCAGGGTGATGGTTGTGGCGGGTGGAGAGGAATCACAGTAGACCAATGAGAAGGCGATTCCAATTCCACAGGGGAAGAGTTGAGGCTGTGGGTGAAGAGGAAAGAGAAAATATTTTTCCACTTGGTGGCTGACGGATGTAGAAAGGGAGACCCCCACCGGTTTCTCTCGTTTCGCTTCTGGGTAATGAAGGCACCACGAATGGAGCAGGTCTGGAGGAACGCCTAACAGCTCAGGTGGGGACACATGGAGTCTGACTGTGGGAACTGGGCAAGCATCTGAATTATTAATAAAGTGGTTAGTTCAAGGGTGATGTCAGAGCTCAGACCCAGATTCTGAAGTCCCCAGCTTTGGGGAGGTGGGTAAAAAAGAGAAGACGGTAGGGTACAGAAGGCCAGGCTCTCCAAGATCTAGCGAAGGCACCCCAAAGCCACCAAGGGGGAAGATTCGAAGCATCTCGAGAAACTTGTGTCATAGACACCAAGAGTGTCAAGCGCTTCAAAAAAGAAGGCAGTTAGATGTGTTTCTTGTACAACTTCATTGGCTCCAAATAAACTCTAAACTTCATACGATCTTCTAGTCTAGCGGTCACTAAATGGGGTGACCCCACCTCAAGGAGTAGAGAAAATATCAAATCTCTGCCTAGCTCATTTTATCTCATTCCCCTTTTAACTTTTTCTAAGTTTTACAAGATATACCATATTTTGGTGGAGCACAATATATAATTTATAAATACACCTATCTGGAGGACACGCTCAAAATTTTTACCAACAGAAATGTGACCACTTCTCTACAAAACTGATAAAAATGTATAAGAACAGGGTCAAGCAATACACAAATGCAAGATGCCATTTTTTAAAAAACTGCGACACAACGTTACATTAGTCTCAGGTGTCAAACACGAGGGCTCGGTGTTCGTATATATTACACAATGGTCACTAGGAGTTGACATCCGTCACCACCCATTACCATTTTTTCTTGCGATGAGAACTTTTAAGAGGTACAATCTTCTAAGTGTGGATTCTGGCTATAATTCAATACAGCTGACCCTCAAAAACGCAGGTTTCAACTGCACAGGTCCACTTTTCTGCAGGTCTTTTTCCCCAAATACAGTACCTGTAAAATATTTTCTCTTCCTTATGTTAACACTTTCTTTTCTCTAGATGGCTTTTTCCTAAGAATACAGCATATGGCACAAAATATATGTTAACTGTCATTGCTAAGTTAGATTTTTGGGAGTAAAAATTTACACATGGATTTTCAATTGCACGGGGTCCTAACTCCCACCATTGTTCAGAGTCATACATACTTTCAAAGTTTACCCCATCAAAAACTAGTCAACTTCTCTGGACAGTTCTTTCAAGTTAAGTTTCCAAAGCGTATTTGTTCAAACTCTCCATTTATATTACTGATTTCAAATGTACTAAGAACATTTCCTGAAATGAAAGAACTCTCAAATATATATATCCATGGGGCGCCTAGGTGGCTCAGTGGGTTGTGCCTCTGCCGGTTGGCTCAGGTCAAGATCCCAGGGTCCTGGGATCAAGCCCCACATTGGGCTCCCTGCTTGGTGGGGAGCCTGCTTCCCCACTCTCTCTGCCTGCCTCTCTGCCTTACTTGTGCTCTCTCTCTCGGTGTCAAATAAATAAATAAAATCTTAAGAAAAAAATACATATTTATATGTATGTATGTGTGTGTATATATATATATATATATAGTAGATTTTATTTAATTTATATGAGAGAGACAGAGCACGTGCAAACACGAGCAGGGGGAGGAGCAGAGAGGGAACCAAAGTCCAGCTCGATCCCAGGACCCTGAGATCGTGACCTGAGCCAAAGGCAGACATTTAACGAACTGAGCTATCCAGGCACTCCTTAAGAATGTTTATAAATGGGGCGCCTGGGTGGCTCAGTGGGTTAAAGCCTCTGCCTTCGGCTCAGGTCATGATCCCAGAGTTCTGGAATCAAGCCCCGCATCAGGCTCTCTGCTCAGCAAGGAGCCTGCTTCCTCCTCTCTGCCTGCCTCTCTGCCTACTTGTGATCTCTGTCAAATAAATGAATAAAATCTTAAAAAAAAAGAATGTTTATAAATACCTTATTTTAATATGTATTAAAAATATATTTGAGAAGCACCAGGCTGGCTCAGTTCATTAAGCATCTGTCTTTGGCTCAGGTCACGGTCTCAGGGTCCTGGGATGGAGCCCTGCAGGCAAGCACCTGACTCAGCAGGCAGTCTGCTTTCCCTCTCCCTCTGTTCCTCCCCCTGCTCACACCCTCTCACACACAAATTTTTAAAAATATTTTTTAAAATAATAAAATAAAATTAAAAATCTTAAGAAAAACATGTCACTTAATAGGGGCCAACTCTCAGGAAAATTATCTAACTGCTTTTAGCATGTCCTTGTATAAGGACTTAGCACTGTTCAGAAAGATGAAGTATTTCCAGACTTGCGTTAAAATACTCCAGCTAAGGTACCACTAATATAATCACATATTTAGTAATGTTAGAATATGTTGTTTACTGAAGATCTAGTTCTTTAGTAAATTTAGTAATAAACTACATATTTAATCTTGACAAAAATACTTCAGGTCGGGGCGCCTGGGTGGCTGGTTCAGTGGGTTAAGCCTCTGCCTTTGGCTCAGGTCATGATCTCGGGGTCCTGGGATGGAGCCTACATCGGGCTCTCTGCTCCGCAGGGAGCCTGCTTCCCCCTCTCTCTCTGCCTGTCTCTCTGTCTACTTGTGATCTCTGTCTGTGACATAAATAAATAAAATCTTAAAAAAAAAATACTTCAGGTCAGTGAAAACATTTTGGCTCTGATCCCTCAATTAATCAACAAAAACTACCTTTATTATTTTTTTTTTTTGGTCAGCAAAAACTTGACACTAGACACACACGTTACTTATATTTTGAGAGCCAGAAATAATTTTCAAATAATTTCTAAACAAGTGAAGTATTTCACACACTCTAGATTAGTTTCACGTGCATAAAGTGATTCAACAAGCTTCGACATCGTGCTCTGCTCCCCACAAGCACAACTACCATCTGTCCCCACACACCACCACTACAGTACCACGGACTGTATTCTCTATGCTGTACCTTCCATGCCTGGGACTTATTCATTCCATATCTGAAAGCCTGTACCTTCCACTGCCCTTCACCCATTTTCCCCATCCTCCCACCAATCCATCTGGCACCCATCATCAGTGTGTTCTCTGTATTTATGGGTCTGTTTCTTTTTTTGGTTTGTTCATTTGTTTTGTTTTTTAGATTCCACATGTAAGTGAAATCATAAAATGTATTTGTGTTTGTGAAATATTTTTATAACTTATTTTCACCCTACTACATATATAAATATATCACATTGTACCCAATATACATAATTATATAATTAACTGTCCTTAGCCCTAGAAATCTCATCTCCACATCCTCCCCCCACCCCATGTTAAATCTACAAAATAATAAGCAGCATAAACCCTGGCAAACAAACTTATCCACCAACACGGAGACCAACAGGGTAAAGGAAGGAGTCTATTTTGAAGTTCAAAACAGTATGATTCAGAAAAAATGAAGTGTGGTACTGGCAGTAAGTTCCTGAACGTATTTCCTCACTCCACACGTCCCCAAAAAGGTAACAAAGGTTTAAAATGGAGCCACAAAACCAGAGGGGTGATGTGCACAGGGAAACAAGATTAACTGGGTGTGTCCACAATCTCCAGTGCAGACAGGAGAAATCATCCTCTACCAAAATCCCTGTTGGCTGGAGGCAGCTGACCTGCTGCACGACAATAGGCCTGACCCACTTAGGCAGCTGCTGCCCTCTTGGACTGCTGTCACCTTACCTTCTCTAACCTGAGCTATTAATGGCCTCCGGGACCTGACAGTCTGGATACCACTGCTCTGTGAACTAAAAATAACCTGGCCTCTATGCTTCTGAAAGCCAGCTGGCAAGGCTATTCCCAAAGGGGCCTGGGAAGAAGACACAGCTCAACAAGCAGGGTTGGGACAACAATGGGCTTAGAGTGGGGTCGTGCCTCACAATGGCTCGCAAACACACTCCAGGCTCATCCTGGCCTCGCCTGCTTCCGGAGCTTCCAGATGTGAACGTCAGTATATCTTAACATCACTGTGCTCACGACTGAAACAATCACACTGAGGAGGTGGCCAAAACATTCTTGAAATTGCTACCCAGCATGGGCCCCTGGCTGGCACAGTCCATAGAGCATGCCAAGATCCTGATCTTGGGGTCTTGAGTTCAAGCCCCAAGTTGGGTGTAGAGATTACTTAAGGCAATACAAAATAAAATTTAAAAAATAGTAAGACTTAAAAAAAAAAAAGAAAAAAGGTGTTACCCAGTTCAGAGGATGAGAAGCAGGAACAACTCAGTCGTCTCCCCATTAAGCTGAATCATAACCACAGGAAATACTAAGAGTGCTGAGTTCCTGTTACCAATCATTCAGCACATCTAAATCAAACCTGCCCTTAAAAAGCCAGATGTGCAGCTCTCGCTAAGCCACCACCCTGTTTCCTCCCCCTTTCACCTGCCTGCCAAAGGTATGCTCAGACGTGGGCTGTGTCCCAGCTCCAGGACCTCGGGCAATCCTCTGACCTCAGCGTGCTGTGAGGACTCACTGTGTGAAAGCGCCTAGCGACTTCTCTGACTGGCATGCTATCATCATCATCAAGAGTGTTTTAGGGAATGAACAACAAAATGGGGTGGTGGTGGTGGGGGAGGGTTCTGTGAAGCAGAAGACGCAGGAGTGACCACCGGATGGCAACATGGAAGTGGCCTCAACACAGACTGTGTGTTTCCGGGGAAGGGTGGAAGCGGAGGCCCAGCCTGCAGTGGCCGACAAGTCAACAGGGAGCATTTTAACTTTTAAAATTATTTACAAATGCAAATAACCTTTCCTTCAGGATTCAACTCCTACAATTTCCTGCTACAAATTCAATCAGGAAGTGTTCACTGAGCTCCTATCCTGGGCCAGGCACTGTTCTAGGCACTGGTGTTAGGACAAACAGGGCTCTTCTTCTTGAAGCTCACTTTCTAGGTAACATACACTCAAGGACAAAAATGTCATTCACACAGTTTTCACGGCAGTGCAATCTGGATACTTATCACAGGAGATTTTATGTATGTATATGTGTTTTATAACCAGAATAAAAGAGGGTTGAATTCCTCATAGCCTAAGAGTTGGGAAGGTCTTTTTTTTTTTTTTTTTTTAAGATTTTATTTATTGTATTTGAGAGAGAGAGCGTGCACAAGCAGGGGGAACTGCAGAAGAAGAGGGAGAAGCAGATTCCCCATTGAGGAGGAAGCCCAATGCAAGACTGATCCAGAACCCTGGGATCATGCCTTGAGCCAAAGGCAGACGCTTCACCAATGAGCCACTCAGGTGCCCCTGGGAAGGCCTTCTAACTAGGGCGAACCCAAAGTCAAAAAAGATTGTTAAATTTGACTACATAAAAATAAACCTCAGGGGTGCCTGGCTGGCTCAGTCAGTAGAACATGCTACTCTTAATTTCAGGATTGAGTGTTCAAGACCCACACTGGGTGCAGAGATTACTTAAAAGAGAGAAACAAAGAAGCTTTTTCAAAAATAAGTAAGTAAAGTTTGGTATGTCAAATATACATCATAAGCAAAGTCAAAACGTAACTAAAAAAAAAAAAAAAAAAAAAAAAACACTTTTCAACTCTTACCTAACAGATACAAGGCTCTGAGAAATTAAGATCACCAACAACCAACAGGAAAATGGGCAAAAAACATGGGTAGTTCACTCCCCCCCAAAAAAGTAAATGAGTCTTTCGCTGACATACCATGTAAGGAAGTATGTAAGAAAGGCATGTTGCCTCAAACAACAAACACAACACAGCCACTCCCAATAGCTCCCCTACTGCCCCCCCATCAGAAGCCACTACGGTGTCCCTCCCATCCCTCCCCCCAGAGTCTCCCTGCTTCCACCCTCAACTCTGAAGTGCAGTAACAGTGAGCCTCCTGAAATGCTTAAACACAGGATTACCATATGACCCAGTGACTCTCTACTCCTATATCCAAGAGAAATGAAATCACATCCACACTAACCCTATTCGTGAATGTTCCCAGCAGCCTTACTCACTCACGATAGCCAAACCCAACAACAGCCTGAATGTCCAACTGATGGATATAAAAGACAAGAGGCGGCTACGGAAGTGTCACAGATTGGAGACATGGCAACTAAATGCAGTGTGGGGTCCTGGAACAGGAAAAGGACACAGTGGGAAAAACTGGTGAAACCCCAGTGCATCAGACTGATGTTCATCTTTTTATTTTTTTTTTAAAGATTTTATTTATTTATTTAACAGAGATCACAAGTAGGCAGAGAGCCAGGCAGAGAGAGAGAGAGAGAGAAACAGGCTCCCTGCTGAGCAGAGAGCCCAATGCGGGGCTCGATCCCAGGACCCTGAGATCATGACATGAGCCGAAGGCAGCAGCTTAACCCACTGAGACACCCAGGCACCCCTCATCTCTGAGTTTTTAACTGTGCTATGGTACAGTTAGCCTCCAACAGTAGAAAATGGGTAAAGCATCTAAGGGAGCTCTCTGCACTATTTTTGCAACTTTTCTCTAAGTCAAATCATTTCAAAGTAAAAAAGTGAAACACAAAAAAAACAAACAAAAAAACCCCAAAACCTCATTCTGGTTTGGATTTTTTTTTTTTTTTTAAATACCCCAGTGTAGGGTGAGGAGATGAAGATGGTGTAGGCTTCAGGAAATAGATAAAACAAGATTAGCAAAGAGTTTATCCTTACTGAAAAGGGGTGACAGAGATATAAATAAATAGGTAAGTGTGTGCCCCTACCACACACATTTCACCACTGCCTTCGGCTTGGGTCATGATCCCAGAGTCCTGGAATCAAGTCCCATATCGGGCTTCCCAAGCTCTGCAGAGAGCCTGCTTCTCCCTTTCCCTTTCCCTCTGCCTCTCGCCCTGCTCATGTGCGCACTCTCTCTCTGTCAAATAAATAAATAAAATCTTTTAAAAAAAAAGAATCCTTTAGGGGCGCCTGGGTGGCTCGGTCGTTAGGTGTCTGCCTTCAGCTCAGGTCGTAATTCCAGGGTCCTGGGATCGAGCCCCGCATCGGGCTCCCTGCTCGGCAGGAGGCCTGCTTCTCCCTCTCCCACCCCCAAGCTTGTGTTCTCTCACTGTGTCTCTCTCTGTCAAATAAATAAATAAAATCTTTAAAAAAATAATAATCCTTTTAAAAAGTAAATCACCTTAAGTCCCATCTCAGTGAAACATCTCCCACTTCACTCAGAGTACAAGCCAAAGTCCTTACGAAGGTAAGAGGCACCATCCCATGTCCCTCCCCCCCGTCCCCCAGTTTGTTATTGTGATCATGTAAGAACAGAATTAAGAACACTCAGAGGTGGCTGAGTGGGAAGAGCATGTAACTTTTTTTAAATGAAGGATTTATTTATTAGGGAGAGGGAAGAAGGAGGCTGTAGAGAGAAAAAATGTGTATGTGCCCATGAATGGGGGGAGGGGAGGAGAATCTCAAGCAGACGCTGCCCTTTTCCATGTAAAAGCAATTCATTTTTATCGGCCCTGGCAAAACTATCAGAAGGTGCTATGGTCTGAATGTCTGTCCCCCCAAATTCATATGCTGAAACTCCGACCTGAAGATGATCGTATTAAGGAGGGGAAGCCTCTGGGGAGTGTGCAGGTCACGAGAGTAGAGCCTTCACGAACGGGATTGGCGTGCTTACAAAACCACCCCACAGAGATCCCCAGCCCCTCTGACTATGAGACGACAAGCAAGAAGGCACCTGCTAGGAAAAAGGACTCTCGCAAGGGCCTGGCCATGAGGGTGCCTTGATCTTGGACTTGCCAGATTCCAGGCTGTGAGAAATATGTTTGTTGTGTATAAGCCACCCCTGTCTGTGCAGGTAAAGAACCACTGGTTCTTTTCTACAGATCATTTGAGAAGCAATGCCTAGACTCTCCCCTGAGTTAGGGCTGCTCTCCCCAGGTATAGGCAAACACATTTTTTCTTTAAAGATTCTATTTATTTATTTGAGAGAGCACAAGAATGAGATAGCACAAGCAGGGGAGGAGCAGCAAAGGGTGAGGGAGAAGCAGACCCCCCACCCCCACCGAGCAGGGAGCCTGATATGGGGCTGGATCCCAAGACACAGGATCATGACCTGAGCTGAAAGCAGATGTCTAATGGCCTGAGCCACCCAGGCAACCCCACTTTTCTTCACTTTATATATGGTTGGTATCTTTTTTTTTTTTTTAGATTTTATTTATTTTAGAGAAAGAGGTAGGCAGAGGGAGGGGGAGAAGCAGACTCCCCGCTGAGCAAGGAGCCTACCATGGGGTTCAGTCCCAGGTCCCCAGGATCATGACCTGAGTCAAAGGCAGAGGCTTAACTGACTGAGCCACCCAGACGTCCCTGGTTGGTATCTCCTAACATCAGAACATATAGATCTAACACACTTTAGTATCTGCTTGACCCATTTATAGGACTTTGTGTAAGACTTAAAAACAAAACCAAACAAAACAAAACCAAAAAAACCTGACTCAAGGATACAGATATTCACTGTACTATTCTTTCAAATTTTATATAGGTTGAAAATTTTTCAAAAGTTTATGAAAAACAAACCATAATGAAGGCATTCACGTGAATGGAAAGATTCCCTAGTGTGTTTGTTTTCTGCATGTTCGGTACTTATCATCTCAAAGTATGCAGTCGTTCCTCAGCTCAGAAGCTGGAACAAATTCCTAACTGAGCTGATGCTTTTGACTTGACTCATTAAGATTTCACAAAGCTTATATGCTTTTAAACATTTTCTTAATAATCTCTAATTTTCCCCAATCGAGCAACAGAATAAAACTCATTTTAAGCTGCACTTCAGCCTACAACTAGGATCTCAGGATAGTTACTACTTCTTGAAACTGTTCAGACATAAGATCATGCAATCTGAGTCAATGCCAAAGTCCTTTCAATGCTCCTTCACCTCTCAGTGTGAAGCTCCTTCTTCACGGACCAGCCTCCTCCTGTTCTAGAACAAGCCAGGCTTGCACCCGCTGTAGGGCCTACTCTCCACAAAACACGATACACTTCTAACCCAGACATCTCCCCATCCCCAAGGCTTAAAGCCCTCATCACTGACTTCAAAAACTTTCGTTCAGGGGCACCTGGATGGCTCAGGCGTTAAGCCTTTGCCTTCAGCTCAGGTCATGATCCCATGGTCCTCAGGTCATGATCCCAGGGTCCCTGCTCAATGGGGAGCCTGCTTCTCCTTCTCCCACTCCCCCTGCTTCTGTTCCCTCTCTTGCTGTGTCAAATAAATGACTAAAATCTTAAAAAAAAAGCTTTTGTTCAAATGCCACCTAATCAATGAAGCCCACCAGCTTTATTTAGCAAGGCAACCAGTTCTTCCAGCCCACCTACACCCCTGAACTCTTTTATTTGATTGGAATGAAGGAATACAGATTTTTAAGTGACAGGTGAACACGGAAAGACAGGGAGTTGTGGATTTACAAAGTCTATCAGAAAGGAGACTATGACAGAGCGGTCAGAAGCAGAGGAGAGAGCCCGCACACACGGAGGAACCAAAGGAAGCTTCACTGGCCTGATTAGCGCAGATCACTCCAGGGCAGTGCGGCCCATATCATGGAAGACAAGAACGTTGCTCAGTGTGACAACTATCATCCACCTTCACCATGTCTTTTCTCTAACCTTTTTGGGGCCTTCTTTTTTTTCCCCCTTGGGGATCCTGCCCCTGCATCAGGCTCTCTGCTCAGCGGGGAGCCTGCTTCCCTTCTCTCTCTGCCTGCCTCTCTGCCTACTTGTGAACTCTGTCAGTCAAATAAATAAATAAAAATATGGGGCGCCTGGGTGGCTCAGTGGGTTAAAGTCTCTGCCTTCGGCTCAGGTCATGATCTCAGGGTCCTGGGATCAAGCCCTGCATCGGACTCTCTGCTCAGCAGGGAGCCTGCTTCCTCCTCTTCCTCTGCCTGCCTCTCTGCCTACTTGTGATCTCTGTCAAATAAATAAATAAAATCTAAAAAAAAAAAAAAAAACAACTGGTTTTAAGTAGCCTGCCATCACCAGTGATTAGCACGAAAACCCAAGCATCCAGGCACAGAGACAATTCCATCCTGATACAACCAAACCAGAGGGGACAAAAAGGACAACACCTGCATGGTCTCGACAGCCCTGTCCCAGCACTCAGGCTTCCTCATTCTGCACATGAGGGAGCCACACAAGTACTGTCAGACAGGAAGCTCGGGGAGGGCAAGAACCTGTCCCACCTCCATCCAACCCTGTGCCAGGCACTCCTACAGGCGCTGGGCATCTGGCCATCTATGACACACTTATAAAGGAAAATTCTCAATCCGACGACTTTTCATCCCACTAGAAAAAGACATCTGTAATTACCACGGGATGAAGGAACGTCATTTACAACAAAGGCGATCTCCAAGGTGCTGAGCGTGTGTCTACTTTCTCACATCTGAAGAGTTTCGGGACTCTGAAACCTTTCGGGACTCTGAAACCTTTCGCAGTCTCTGCCCCTTCCACCTCATTTTGCCTCATCTCCGGCCTCACCCCACTTCCATCCCGACCAGGATTAATCAGATACAGCTATCAAAACACTAACTCATCTTAGGGATCAAAAATAATTTGTTGAAGAGCTTCGTAAAGTTTGGCAAGTAGCAAAGTCAACCACAAACCCATCTCGCAAACCCAACCATATATAATTTTCTGGGCAAAATTTCCTCTTCAGGACTTTTCCACCGGTGCCAGTTTCCACCATCCCCGCGGACCCGACGCCCCAGCTGTAGGGCCTCCGCCGCGGGAAGCCGCTCCACCCCGCCCCCAGCCTCATTTGCAGAACTGGGAACAACAATAACCTCAGCGGGTTTTCCTCCCGTGGGGTTGCAGGAGAAAGGCACGGTGCCTGGCATACGCTCAGCATCCAACTTGGCAGCTCCTGTCAGCATCCTCGCCGTCCCGGGCGGGCTGGGCCGGGCCGCGGGGGGCGGACCGGCGTTCGGGGAGGGTCGGGGGAGAGCGGCCAGGCGGGCGCGGCTCACTCACCTGCAGGCGGACGTTGAGCATCATGGAAGCCACGATGTAGAGGTAGGGGAAGTTGATGCGCAGCCGCCAGGCCAGGTCGAAAAAGATGAGCAGGGTGCGGGTCAGCCCCTTGCAGAAGACCCCATAGGAGCGGGCGGCGGCCGAGCGCGAGAGGCGGACAGCCAGGCCCGACAGAGCCGCCGCCATATAGACCGGCGCCCGCCGCTCACCGACCGGCCACGGACCCGGACCGCCCGGAGCTCCGAAGCCCGCCCGCCCTCTTGGCGCCGCGTCGCCCCCGGGCCTCCGCCCCGGCCGCTGGGCCGCGCTGGGCGCGCTGAGGGAGCGAGGGAGGCTGCGGCGAGGTCGGGGGCGGGCGGGCGGCGGGGAGGGTAGTCCGCGCGTCACACTCCGGGAAGCGCCTCCGCGAGCCTGGTCCAAGCCGGGCCGCTGGGCCTGACGTCACAATGCCCGCGCCGCGCCTGCGCACCTCTGTCCCGCCCCCTACCCCGCCCCCTACCCCGCCCCCTGTCACCTTCCGCAGGTGAGACGCGCATGCGTGGGCGAAGCGCGGGTGGGATGCTTCGGCCAGCCGCGGATGCGTTGTCTCGGTCTGCCCCCTAATGGTCAGGCGGAATATTAAACAAATGAGAAGGCGAACAGTGAATTTGAATTATGTTGTACAATGTCAATGTCCTTAATAACGGGGAACTATACACTTAAAAATTGTTAAAATAGGTAGCTTTCTTGGCCCACGGGTCCTTTCCCGTGCTCTAATCAAACTACCTTTTTGCACCTAAAAAAAAATCAATCAAAATAAAAAGTTAAAATAGCAAGTTTGATGTTATATATATATCTAACCAGAATTATAAAAAGCAAACAAAGGGAGGCTTCCTGGGGCGGAGGGGCAAAACATGCTCCCCATGTAGATGGTTTCAGGACCCCTGCCATTGTTGTTCTGTGTTGACTTATATAAAATTTAATCTTTAATAATTACAGTATTAATTGCGTTGCTAATAAAAAAAAGGCAAAAATATTGACACTTCCAAAACTTCGAATATTCTGTGTTTGGGTTTTTTTTTCTTTTTGACAATCAGTATTTATATCCCTACTTAAGCGTATAGGTTTCTATTAAAGATTTGCCTTGTGAAGGTAGATACATTATGTCTATACCTTATATCTAGTCTCCAACAAAGCATTTAATGTCCTTACTTTTGCCCATCACTGAAAGTCTGGGAATTTGGTACAGGTGAGAAAAAAAGAGTTTCATTGATGAAATTAAAAGCAAATCTTAAGTCTTTTAAGAAAACAATAGTGTGAAAATTGATTTAAATGTAAAAATTCTCTGCTCTAAAATGGGTTTGCAAATCAATTATTATTGCATTAAATAACTTTTAGAAGTCATTTAAGGGGCGCCTCGAGGTGCAGTTGGTTGGGCATCTGACTCTTGGTTCCCCTCAGTCCTGGTATCCAGTTGTGGTCTCTAGGTTGTGAGATCCAGTCCTGCGCACTGCCAGGAGTGAGGAGTCTTCTGGGGTTTCACTACCGCTCCCTCTTCCCCTCCCTCTCGTGCTTTCTCTCTCTCTAAAATAAATAAATAGAACTTTAACTTAAAAAAAAAAAAAAACATTTAGGGAGCCTGGGTGGCTCAGTGGGTTAAAGCCTCTGCTTTCAGCTCAGGTCATGATCTCAGGGTCCTGGGATCAAGTCCCGCATCTGGCTCTCTGCTCAGCGGAGAGCATGCTTACCCCCCTCTCTCTGCCTGCGCCTCTCTGCCTGCTTGTGATCTCTCTCATCCTGTCAAATAAATAAGTAAAATCTTTAGGGAGAAAAAAAAAGAGCACCTAAGTAGCTCAGTCAGCTAAGCATCTGCCTTCTGCTCAGGTCATGGTCCTGGGGTCCTGGTATGGAGTCCCACCTTGTGCTCCTTGCTTAGTGGGGAGCTGCTATACCTCTGACTGCTACTCCCCCTCCTTGTGCTCTCTCTCTGACAAATAAAGAATATCTTTATTAAAAAATAAAATCTTTATTTAAAAAAATTAAAAATACATAAATAAAATAAAGTAAAAGGTCTACCCTGAAAGAAATTCACATTAAAAAATCATTAAAATTTTTTTTTCACTTTACTCATCTATAATCCAAAGATTATAAATCACAGAGGACACTACCAGTATTGCCATTATGACTTTTTTTTTTTGACAGACAGAGATCTCAAGTAGGCAGAGAGGCAGGCAGAGAGGCAGGCAGAGAGAGAGGAGGAAGCAGGCTCCCTGCTGAGCAGAGAGCCCCATGCGGGGCTCAATCCCAGGACCCTGGGATCATGACCTGAGCCGAAAGCAGAGGCTTTAACCCACTGAGCCACCGAGGCGCCCATCATTATGACTATTATTTAGCATTATCATTTTTCTTTGAATATCTACTGCATAAGAATTGTACTTTTTGGCAGGAGGCGATTGGTTGGCTCAGTTGGTGGAATATGGGACTCTTGATCTCAGGGTTGTGAGCTCAAGCTCACCTTGGATATGAAGATTACTTTAAAAAAAATTTTAGGGGTGCCTGGGTGGCTCAGTGGGTTAAGCCTCTGCCTTTGGTTCAGGTCATGATCTCAGGGTCATGGGATCGAGCCCCGCATCGGGCTCTCTGCTCAGCAGGGAGCCTGCTTTCCCCCCCTCTCTCTGTCTGCCTCTCTGCCTACTCGTGATCTGTCAAATAAATAAAAATCTTTAAAAAAAAATTTTTAAGGGCGCCTGGGTGGCTCAGTTGGTTAACTGACTGCCTTCGGCTCAGGTGGTGATCCCAGAGTCCTGGAATCAAGCCCCACATTGGGTTCCCTGCTCAGTGGAGAGCCTGCTTCTCTCTCTCCCTCTCCCTGCCACTCTGCTTACTTGTGCTTTCTCTCCCTTTCTCAAATAAATAAAGTCTTAAAAAAATTTTTTTCTTGGGGCGCCTGGGTGGCTCAATGGGTTAAAGCCTCTGCCTTCAGCTCGGGTCACGATCCCAGGATCGAGCCCCGCATCGGGCTCTCTGCTCTGCAGGGAGACTGCTTCCTCCTCTCTCTCTGCCTGCTTCTCTGCCTAGTTGTGATTTCTCTCTGTCAAATAAATTAAATATTAAAAAAAAATTTTTTTTTCTTAAGTCCTAAAAAAAAAAAAGGAAGAATTGTACCTTTTATTTTTTTTTAAGATTTTATTTATTTATTTGACAGAGAGAGATCACAAGTAGGCAGAGAGGCAGGCAGAGAGAGAGGAGGAAGCAGGCTCCCTGCTGAGCAGAGAGCCTGATGTGGAGCTCGATCCCAGGACGCTGGGATCATGACCTGAGCCGAAGGCAGAGGCTTTAACCCACTGAGCCACCCAGGCGCCCCGAATTGTACCTTTTAATGCTCATAATACTGTATTTACTATCCATTGTCTTTCAGGCCAAGGCCATTTTAAATATTTCAGGGTTTTTACCTTTTGGCTCATTTTGTTGTTATTAAAATAATATTTTTCAAAGTATGTGCACTAATCTTTAGTTCCCCTAATTTTTGCAGCATTAGACATTGCCACATTTACTGCCTCTGTAAAAAGCTCACTTCCCTTTTTTGTAAGCTATTTTATTCTCTCAACGCTCAGTGGATTCTATCTTTGAGGATCCAGAACACATGCTCCTGAATTAGCATCATCATTCAAGCTATCTTCCCCAAAAGCAAAATGAACGCTCCTTCATACAGTATTTAGAAAAATAACCTAAAGATTTTTAAAGGCTGGAGTCTTCAGTGGAAAATTTGCCAAAGACACAATGTGTGAACAGGTTTCAAGATCAGCCGAATTTATTCTTAGGCTGTAAAGATTTTCACTGGTGGAGATTTGGCAATGCTGTTTATTAGAAGTGTGTTGAAAGACCAGATGGCCCGCAAGGATGTGAGATGTGTGTGTGTGTGTGTGTGTGTGTGTGTGTGTGTGTGTGTCCTTCCTGGTTTCTCATTTCTTTTTCTCTAAATGCCATTGAGGCAATGGGGCATTTTTGTTTGTAAGATTTTATTTATTGGGGCACCTGGAAGGCTCAGTCGTTAGGCGCCTGCCTTCAGCTAGGGTCATGGTCGCAGAGTCCTGGGATCGAGCCCTGCATCCGGCTCCCTGCTCGGCAGGAAGCCTGCTTCTCCCTTTCCCGCTCCCCCTGCTTGGGTTCCCTCTCTCGCTGTGTCTCTCTCTGTCAAATAAATAAATAAATACGATCTTTTTTAAAAAAAGATTTTAAAAAATCTTTTTTAAAAAAGATCGTATTTATTTATTTGAGAGAGAGAAAAGAGTGAACAAAAGCAGAGAGAGAGAAGCAGACTCCCCACTGAGGAGATAGTCTGACTTGGATCTTGATCCCAAGACTCTGAGATCATGACCTGCTGAAGTCACTAACGACTGAGCCACCCAGGCGCCCCACAAAGAGGCATTTCCCTTTTTTTTTTTTAAGATTTTATTCATTTATTTGACAGAGATCACAAGTAGGCAGAGAGGCAGGCAGAGAGAGAGGAAGGGAAGCAGGCTCCCCACTGAGCAGAGAGCCTGATGCAGGGCTCAATCCCAGAATCCTGAGATCATGACTAGAGCCAAAGGCAGAGTCTTAACCCACTGAGCCACCCAGGCGCCCCCCAAAGACTCATTTCTTTTTTTTTTTTTTTTTTTTTTATTTATTTGACAGAGAGAAAGGTCACAAGTAGGCAGAGAGGCAGGCAGAGAGAGAGGGAGAAACAGGCTCCCCACGAAGCAGAGAGCCTGATGTGGGGCTCGATCCCAGAACCCTGAGATCATGACCTGAGCCGAAGGCAGAGGCTTAAACCACTGAGCCACCCAGGCACCCCCCAAAGACTCATTTCTAACAAGCTACTCAGTTGCCATAAATAATGGCAAACATCACCACAAAACTGCACTGAGCAAGGTAAAAAGCCTTCTGTTATAAGCCATCATGTTATAAGCAATCATGGGAGGTCAAAGAGAACACGAAGGAACGCTAACAAGATTTGAGTTTTACAATATATCAAGGTTAACTGGTTCCGAGGCTTAGAGCAGACTGGTAAATTAACATTTAACTCAACCCCAATTTTCTGGTATCTCCGGGAAGACATTCTGCTAATTATAATTTGAGAACCAGGCAGAATTAACTATAAGTCAGTGTGGAACGTATTTTCGTGGAGGTCCATTAGGGTTATAGGAGAAGGCAGGAGAAAAGACGCCAAGGCAAATAGGAAAATGATTTTTTGAAGGCTCGATCAAAAGGACCCAAGTCATTTGCCTACAATCTTCCTTCCGGCAGTTAGAACAATGACTCAAGTGAAAGAAATGTTGTCTTTTTTTCTTTCCCGCTTCACCTGATGAGAAAAGCACAGGGATACAAAGTTCCACATTTGGCATCTACTTTTAGCTCCATGATCTGGTTCTGTAAAATGAGGATAAGGACACCCATCCTACAGGGTATTTGTGAGAAATAAATGAGAGCAAGCATGCCCAGCTTCAGACGCTGTCCTAGGCGGATAGAGGGCACCCAGAAAATCATAGTTATTTCCATGCTCAGGGCCCCGGAGTCCTTAGAATGCAAGTTTGGTGGCTCCATTAATAATAATTTTAATTAGAGGCACCTGGCTGTTAAAATCAGTAGAACGTGTGACTCTTGACCTTGGGTTCCTGCATTCAAGCCCATCTTGGGGGTAGAGCTTCCTTAAAAAGAAAAAAAGAGATTCCGATTTTGAGGCTCTCAACATAATAAAAAGTAAAGAAATGAAAAAAAGAGGAGATTGCCAAAAACATATACCTATAGTTACCAAGAAAAAAATCATTATAATTAATAATATTTTTCTCTGGATCACAAGCGACCTGAAGAGTGAGACACCTTGATTATGTTGCTGGAAGAGAGGACGGACGCAAATGATCCAAAGTGTTGGTCAGAAATCCTTGCTATTCCTTTGTTCCTTCCCATGGAGACTTGGAAGGGTGGGGAGGATTTAACTATGAGAGCTCAGTTGCCATTGTGAGAAAATTCAACTTTCTGGTCTTGCACTGAAGGGTCCTTTTCAGGCACTCACATTATTTCAACAGGTTAAGGTGAATGTGAATCAATGACACAGTGCTGGCTAGTACAGAGTCATGTGAAAAAAAAAAAAGGACAAAAGTATGCACGGAGAGGGCGCCTGGGTGGCTCAATGGGTTAAGCCTCTGCCTTCGGCTCAGGTTATGATTTCAGGGTCCTGGGATCGAGTCCCACATCGGGCTCTCTGCTCAGCAGGGAGCCTGCTTCCCCCTTTCTCTGCCTGTCTCTCTGCCTACTTGTGATCTCACTCTCTGTCAAATAAATAAATAAAATCTTTAAAAAAAAAGGTATGCATGGATATATGTGTGTGTGCGTGCATATATATATAAATAAACATACACGTCCATATTTGCGTGCATATACACATATAAATACGTATATGGGTGTGTATACATGTTTATACATATATATACATGTATGTGGAGGGGTTGGGGGTCTTTTGTTTGTTCCCTAAATAAATGGATAAACCATATATTGGGGGTTTTTTTAAAAAGATTTTATTTATTTATTTGACAGACAGAGATCACAAGTAGGCAGAGAGGCAGGCAAAGAGAGAAGGGGAAGCAGGCTCCCTGCTGAGCAGAGAGCCCGATGCGGGGCTCGATCCCAGGACCCTGGGATCACGACCTGAGCTGAAGGCAGAGGCTATAACCCACTGAGCCACCCAGGCGTCCCTGTTTTTTTTTGTTTTTTTTTTTAAGATTTTACTTGTTTATTTGACAGAGAGACAGACAATGAGAGCAGGAACACAAGCAGGGGGAGGGGCGGAGGGAGAAGCAGCCTTCCCGTGGAGCAAAGAGCCCAAACATGGGGCTGGATCCCAGGACCCTGGGATCATGACCTGAGCCGAAGGCATACACCTAATCACTGAGCCACCCAGGGGACCCATCTATTTGTTTTAAAGTGCTTTTAAAAAATTTGGGTTCCTGGGTGGCTCAGTCGGTTAAGGGTTCGACTATTGATTTTGGCTCAGGTCATGGTCTCAGGGTTGTGGGATCAAGCCCCACGTTGAGCTCAGCACAGAGTCTGCTTGAGATTCTCTCTCTCTCTCCCTCTCCACCCTACCCCCTGCTCATACTGTTTCTCTCAATAAATAAAAACTTAAAAAAAATTTTTTTTAATCCCTGAAACTTGATAGCAAAATGAAACGGATGAAACCATATATCCAGTTGGTGGCATAACACAGAGAGGAACCAATCCAAGAAACATTACAGCTACAATTTGGCTGTACAAAAAAAAAAAAAAAAAAAAATAGAAACTGCTATAAACTCTTAATCATTTTCAATTATCATATTGTTGATGGTGCCATTGATATTGTTATTAGGAAACTGCTTTGTGAGGGCACTTGGGTGGCTCAGTAGATTAATCAGCTGCCTTCAGCTCTGGTCATGATCCTCGGGTCCTGGGTTCGAGTCCCTCATCGGGCTCCCTGCTCAGTGGAGAGTCTGCTTCTCCCTCTCCTTCTGCCTGCTGCTCCCCACCGCTTGAGCTCTCTCTCTCTGTCAAATAAATAAAGAAACAAAGTCTTTCCAAAAAAAAAAAATGAAACTGCTTTGTGTTACCAGAGTGGCTGAAATTAACAACTCAGAAAACAAGACGTTGGCGAGGATTCAGAGAAAGAAAAACCACTCCTCTTCCGCTGTTGGTGGGAATGCAAACTGGTGCAGCCACTTTGGAAAATGGTATGGAGGTTCGTCAAAAAGTTAAAAATAGGGGCTCCTGGATGGCTCAGTGTGTTAAGCCTCTGCCTTCGGCTCAGGTCATGATCTCAGGGTCCTGGGATCAAGCCCCACATCGGGCTCTCTGTCAGCGGGGAGCCTGTTTCCTCCTCTCTCTCTGCCTGCCTCTCTGCCTACTTGTGATCTCTCTCTGTCAAATAAATAAATAAAATCTTTAAAAAAAAAAAGAAATAGATTCAAACAATATGGAGCCTTTAAAAAAAAAGTGGGGTACCTGGGTGGCTCAGTGGGTTAAGCCTCTGCCTTTGTCTCAGGTTATGACCCCAGGATCCTGGGATCGAGCCCTGCATCTGGCTCTCTGCTCAGCAGGGAGCCTGCTTCCCCCTCTTTCTCTGCCTGCCTCTCTGCCTACTTGTCATCTCTGTCTGTCAAATAAATAAAATCTTAAAAAATAAAAAAAATTTAAAACTTTTTTAAAAAGTTAAAAAGAGTTACCCTAGGACCCAGCAATTGCACTACTCAGTATTTATCCAAAGGATACAAACAGTGATTCAAAAGAGTCATCTGCACCTCAATGTCTTTTTTTTTTATTTTTAAAAATTTTTTTTTGTTTGTTTGTTTGTTTTAAATTTTACTTATTTATTTGACAGAGAGAGAGACAGATCACAGGTAGGCAGGGAGGCAGAGAGAGGAGGAAGAAGGATCTCCGAGGAGCAGAGAGCCCGATGTGGGGCTCGATCCCAGGACCCTGGGATCATGACCTGAGCCGAACGCAGAGGCTTTAACCCACTGAGCCACCCAGGTGCCCCTTTAAAAATTTTTTAAATTTTTATTTATTTGACAGACAGACATCACAAGCAGGCAGAGAGGCAGGCGGGGGTGGGAGGGAAGCAGGCTCCCTACTGAGCAGAGAGCCCGATGTGGGGCTTGATCCCAGGACCCTGAGATCATGACCTGAGCCAAAGGCAGAGGGTTTAACCCACTGAGCCACCCAGGAGCCCCTGCACCTCAATGTCTTTGGCAGCAATGTCCACCATAGCCAAAATATGGACAGAGCCCAGATGCCCATCAACAGATGAATAGGTAAAGAAGATGTGGCATGTATATACAACGGAATATTACTCGGCTATCAAAAAGAATGAAATCTTGCCATTTGCAGTGATGTGGATGGAACTAGAGGGTATTATGCTAAGTGAAATAAATCAGAACAAGAAAAATACCCTATGATTTCATGGATATGTGTAATTTAAGAAATAAAACAGATGAACATAGGGGAAGGGAAGGAAAAATAAGATGAAATTGAGAGGGAGGCAGACCATAAGAGACACTGAACTCTAGGAAACAAACAGGATTGTTGGAGGGCAGGTGGGGGGAAAGGATAATTGGGTGATGGACATCAGGGAGATGTAATGAGTACAGGGTGTTATATGCAACTGATAAATTACCAAATACTACCTTTGAATCTAATAAAAAAAAATCAATATGGGGGCGCCTGGGTGGCTCAGTGGGTTAAGCCTCTGCCTTCGGCTCAGGTCATGATCTCAGGGTCCTGGGATCAAGCCCTGCATCAAGCTCTCTGCTCAGCGGGGAGCCTGCTCCCCGCACCCCCATCCCCTGGCTGCCTCTCTGCCTGCTTGTGATCTCTGTCAAATAAATAAATAAATAAATAAATAAAATCTTTTAGAAAATCAATATGAGACCGCTGTGTGTTTGTATTATAATGAGTAATTATGTTGGTGTTAATTGAAAACGAGGAGTTTTTGCATGGAAGAAAGGAGATGCCCCTATAAGTTTGATGAGTTTAAATTAAAACACTATAGCCCTGAATTTGAATTGGAGGCATGGCATGAACTCAGATGTCTTTTTCTTAAAAATATGAGCGTGGGGTGTCTGGGTGGCACAGTTGTTTGAGCATCCGGCTCTTGGTGTCAGCTCAGGTTGTGATCTCAGGGTCTTGAGATGGAGCCCCACAATGGGCTCTCTGTCCCTCTGCCCCTCCCCCACCTCTCCTTCTCTAAAATGAAAAAAATAAATCTTTTAAAAAATATGAGTGCGTGAGTGCGTGTTTCCTAGCTCTGCTTGCTGAAAAAGCCAAGGAATAGTGAGTGACCAACCTTGCAGCAATGAGCACCTCTGGTCCCCAGGTAGGAGTCTCCAAATATGTTTTCCTATTGAAAGGCAGGTACCCAATCTGGGGCAGACCACTAGGGTTCTGTCGGAAAGAGTCAGGAGCCAACTTAAAGAGGTTCCCCCTGGCCAAAAATGAAACAATCGGAGCACCAACAAGGGTAGTAACCACAATGCTATGAAACGTACTAAGTAGGACAGCCCCCGAGTTCGTCACAGTACTCGCATTCGTTCCTCGAGCTACCCTCAGAAATTAACACAAACCAGTTTCAAACAACTGACGTCTTCTCTCACAGTTCTGGAGGCTACAAGTCCAAAGTCAAGGTGTTAGGGCACCTGGCTGGCTCAGTGGGTAGAGCTTGTAACTCTCGATCTTGGGGTAGTGAGTTCGAGCCCCGTGTGTGGCAAAGAGTTCAGTTAAATCATAAAATAATAATAATAATTAAAAGACAAAATCAAGATGCTGCTATGGCCATGTCCCTTCTGAAGGTGCTGGGGAAGAATTCTTCCTTGCCTTCTCCAGCTTCCAATGATTGCCAGTCAGGCTTGGCATTCCTTGATTTATGGCTGTATCGCTCCAATCTCTGCCCCTTTGTTCACATGGCTACCTTCTGTGTGTGTGCATCTGGGAGCCCTCTGCATGTAAGGACACCAGTCATTGGTTCGGGGACCACTCTACCCCAACCTACTTCATCTTAACTAACTACAGAGACAAAGACCCTATTTCCAAACAAGGTCACATTCTGAGGTTCCCGGTGGGTAGGAATTCTTTTGGGATGCTAGTCAACCCAACTCATTCCTTCATAACGAAACAAGACAAAGCAGAAAACCCATTTGGCTGGTTACCTCTGGAAAATGCTTGGAGACAAACTCATTTTGGTAAACTAGTAAATAAAGGGAAAGAATGGAGCATTTATCCATTTATCTGACTTCACCTGTATAAACTGTACTTCAGGGTCCATAGTTAAAGGTATGTTTCTTTTTATAGATGGGTCCAGCTAACATGTAACTCCCAAGGAAATACATTGGAAAAGAAAATTGAATCTGAGTCTGTCAATCCTGGAGATCTAATTACCCGAGGAACGTATTAAACGTCTACAGTGAGGCAGGCAACAAAATCAGGATTGTGACATTTAAAAAACGGTATTTTAAAACGAATTAAAGGGAACCTTTCAAATCTCAAAAGACTTGAGAGATTTATCTCCCAAATCTAATGTAAGGTCTTTATTTCCAAAAAGCAACTGTAAAAAAAGGGTGGGGGAGGAGGGCGTTGGGAAAATTTGATAATCTGAAGGAATCATCAGTTTTTTTTAAAGATTTTTATTTTTATTTACTTATTTGACAAAGAGAGAGAGAGAGAGAGATCACAAGTAGGCAGAGAGGCAGGTAGAGGTGGGGGGAAAGCAGGCTCCCCGCTGAGCAGAGAGCCCGATGCAGGGCTCGATCCCAGGACCCTGAGATCATGACCTGAGCCAAAGGCAGAGACTTAAACCACTAAGCCACCCAGGCACCCTGAAATCATCGTTTTTTAAGGTTGATAATGAAATTATGGTTAAACTTATAAGAAGTTTATTTTTTATAAATACATACTGAAATATTTACAGATGTCACGTGTAATGTACGGAATTTGCTTCCGAATAATGAGGGTGGGGGAGGGTGGATGTGGATGACCCAAAATGACCCCAAAATTGATCATTGCCAAATCAGATGTTGTACATAAGGAGATGTGCTCTACTATTCTATCTGCTTTTGGATACATTTGAAATTTTCCATTGAAAGAAGCTTAAAATCATTTTGGAAACAATCAGAGAAATTTGGCTGTGAATTAGGTATTTCCAATATTAAAAGATGATTATGTTATGTATCCTAAGCGCCTTTGTAGGCATTTTATTAAGTCTTTCTCTCAGAGATGCAACCTGAAGTAATTATGAACAAAATCTTACGATGAGGGGAATTCACTTCAAAGTACTCCAGTGTGGGGGCACCTGGGTGGCTCAGTTGGTTGAGTGTCTGCTTTTGGCTCAGGTCGTGATCTCAGGGTCCTGGGATCGAGTCCGCATCAGGATCCTTGCTCAGCGGGGAGCCTGCTTTCCCTCTGCTACCCTCGCTTGTGTACTCTCTCTCTCTGACAAATAAAGAAAGAATATATTTTTTAAAGATTTTCTTTATGTATTTGACAGAGAGGGAGACACAGTGAGAGAGCCAAAGGCAGATGCTTAACGACTAAGCCACCCAGGTGCCCCAAATAAAATAAAAATAAATAAATAAAGTACTCCAGTGTGGGGGGCATCTGGGCGGCTCACGTGGTTGAGTGTCCAACTCTTGGTTTCAGCTCAGGTCATGATCTCAGGGTCATGGGATCCAGCCTTCTCTCTGATTCTGTGCTTGCTGGAAAGTCTGCAGGAAATTCTCTCTCTCCTCCCTCTGCCCCTCCCCACTACTTGCCTTCTCACACTCACGAAGAAAGAATGAAAGTAAGAAGAAAAGAAGGGGGCACCTGGGTGGCTCAGTGGTTTAAGCCGCTGCCTTCAGCTCAGGTCATGATCTCAGGGTCCTGGGATCAAGTCCCGCATCGGGCTCTCTGCTCAGCAGGGAGCCTGCTTCCCTCTCTCTCTCTCTCTGCCTGCCTCTCTGCCTACTTGTGATCTCTCCCTGTCGAATAAATAAATAAAATTTTTTAAAAAAGAAGAAGAAAAGAAGGGAAGGAAGGAGAGAAGAAAGGAAGGAAGGAAGAAGGGAAGGAGGAAGGAAGGAAGAAGGGAAGGAGGAAGGAAGGAAGAAGAAAGAACTCCAGTGTGGGGAGTAGGGATATGGATGACATATTGATGGTTGACGTTGGGTGATGGGTACCTAAGAGTTTGTTATGCTCTTCTATTTTTTTTTTTTAGATTTTTATTTTCAAGTAATCTCTATTCCCAATGTGAGGCTCAAACTTACAACCTCAAGATCAAGAGTCCCATGTACCACCAACTGAGCCAGCCAAATGCCCCAACTATTTTTCTGTGTATTTGAAGTTATCTTTACACTAAAGAGTTAAAATAGGGCTGTCTGGGTGGCTCAGTGAGTTGAATGTCTGCCTTCAACCTAAGTCATGATCTCAGGGTCCTGGGATCCAGTCCCGCATCGGGCTACTTGCTCAGCGGGGAGCCTGCCTCTCTCTCCGCCTCTGCCTGCCTCTCTGCCTGCTTGTGTGCTTTCTCTCTCTCTCTCTCTGACAAATAAATAAGTAAATAAAATCTTTTAAAAAAAAGAGTTAAAAATAAAATCTAAGGGCACCTGGGTGGCTCAGTGGGTTAAAGCCTCTGCCTTCGGCTCAGGTCATGATCCCAGGGTCCTGGGATCGAGCCCCGAAATCAGGCTCTCTGCTCAGCAGGGAGCCTGCTTCCCTTCTTCTCTCTCTGCCTGCCTCTCTGCCTACTTGTGATCTCTGTCTGTCAAATAAATAAATAAAATATTTAAAAATAAAAAAATAAAATCTAAGGATAATAAATATAATCTTTCTGTTAAGCTGCAAAACGTCAAAAGTTTTCAATAGCTTTCATTGTTGTCAATATCTGTTAAGGTTACTAATGTTTACGACACATAGCCAATGGATAAGAAACATTTTTTGAGTGAATAATCACTCCAAGGATGCCTCACGACCAAATATGCAACATTCAGAAAGTCATGGGTCCTCTAGGTAAACAGATTATTCTTCTTGATGTTAACTATAGTGAAATCCCAAATGTATTTAGTGTCTGTGAAATGCTTCAAGCTGTATACAGTGTAACAAAAAGCTAAGCATAATGCATATTGCAAATTACTTTTTTAAAGATTTTTTTAAAAGATTTTATTTATTTATTTGACAGACAGAGATCACAAGGTGGCAGAGAGGCAGGCAGTGAGAGAGGGGGAAGCAGGCTCCCCTCTGAGCAGAGAGCCCGATACGGGGCTTGATCCCAGGACCCTAGGATCATGACCTGAGCTGAAGGCAGAGGCTTTAACCCACTGAGCCACCCAGGCACCCCACAAGTTACTTTTTAATCGATACGGTAGTTCTCTATATTCTCATTTCAAATTTTTATTTTTTACGAAAACGAGTGTCCCTGTCATACCTTTTTTATGAGTGTTGCTTGAAGACAAAAAAGTGAACAATGACTAGCCTATTAGTGTTTCTCTCCACGTGCTTAGTACTGTCCCACCGTAGCCCTGGGAGTATATGTCTGCGGGGCTCCCCCAGCTCCGCAGGGTAATGTGGAAGTGGCTGTTGTTATACCCTGTGACCCTGCTCACTGTCTCTTGTTTGAAGCCTTGAAGCTTGGGAGTGATTTAATACCTAGCAACAGATAAGATCCGCTAAGGATCAGGGTTTTAAAAGATGCTAGAGGGCGCCTGGGTGGCTCAGTGGGTTAAGCCTCTGCCTTCAGCTCAGGTCATGATCTCAGGATCCTGGGATTGAGCCCCACATCAGGCTCTCTGCTCAGTGGGGAGCCTGCTTCCCCCCCACCCACCTGCCTCTCTGCCTACTTGGGACCTCTCTCTCTCTCTTACTCTGTCAAATAAATAAATAAATAAATAAAATCTAAAAAAAAAAAATCCCTTCGTGGACTGGACTAAAATGGCTCAGATTTTTCAGGAACAAAGCTTTGTGCAAAGACTCTAATTTCGATGCTGGCCAAAGGCAAGGGGGATGTTAGAAAGGGTAGTGAAAGGGGAAGTGATGTATGTCAGCTACGGGCTTGTGGCTGTGGAAATGGGGGGCTGAGGATGATGTCAACCTGCCTGTTCTTGCTTGCTGTACCGAGTTATTGTTATTTTAAATCTTTGCCATCTTTCTTCCTCCCATTCCTCATGACTTCATAGAAGATGACTTGGTGCTGGTTATAATTCTGTTTGACCCGCGGACTGCAGAGGTCCTGGACTCAGAGACTTTGCAGTAACTGGACCTTATTCTCTGGTTCTCTCCCCGAGACAGGTGAGTGTAAGATTGTGATGGTTACATGACGGTGGGTGGGAGCATCTGAAAATATTTTGCATGGAAAGCTGTCTGCGAGTGAGTGTCAGGCAGTCAGATGGCATGCGGTGGGTGTGGCACGACCTGATTATTGTCCTCTAGGATCCACTCCTAGAGGTCTTTTTAGCAGGACCTGTATCTGCCAGCCTGCAAGACAGCTTGGTGTGGTCACATGATTAAATTCTGGGAAGAGGTGTAAGAAGTAAGTCAGAGCCCCAGGATCGTCCTGAAGAGACCCTGTGTGCGCCCTCCACTCCCTTTCCTCCCTGTTTCTCCATCCTGTGCTTGGAACGTAATATACTCGCTAGGGCTCCATCTGGGTATAAGAAGAAAGAGCTGGACCCTCAGGCGTCACAGATGGGGAACTTACCAGCCTGAATTACTCACCTCGGGAGTTTTGCAACCAGTGAAATAAACTTTGATCTCCTTGAAGCTGTTGTCACTTTAGGTCTCTGTCATTCGCCCTGAAACAAAACCTAATGAGCACAGCGCATATCTTTTCGTTTTCCCTGACCAGCCACAACTTCCCGTTCTTTTAAGGGGACTTCCTCTACTCCATTCCTTGTGGTCGTGGTGGGCTGTGAGTCACTGGGTGGACTCCCTTTTCCCCAACAGTCCACACTCCCTGCCCCCACCCCCGCCAGGAATGGAAGCCTTAGTGAGTGGCACCTGCAGGCAGGTGAGTCTGTTATTATGATGTCAGCATCCCAGAAAGAAGATCCCTGGAGTGGTCCTGGTTCCCATTTTTCCACCTCTGGTCATGCCAGTATCTCCATCCTGATACCCCGTAGTCACCATTGTCCCCTAACAAGTCATCCCGACACTTAGTTGCTTTAAACAACAACAATCATTATGTTATCATCTCTCGTCGTCAAGGGGGTTGAGTGGGCACCGCTAAGTGATTCTCATCTGGGGTTTCGCATGTGCTTGCCGGCTGTCATCTTAAAGGTCTCCTGGGTTTTCCAACATAGCCGTTCCTGGATGCTAATTGGACGTAAAACAACTCCACTCAATTCCGACACAAACTACTTCAGACTCCACAGGTTTAAGGTCTCGGTCCCACAACATGGCCCCTTCTCTGGACGCCAGCCCCTGGGGACCGTTCACAATTTTGACAGCCTCTACATTCAGGGGTTCCCAATCCCTGTTGAGGTTAGATCATTTACTAAAATGACTGACAGAACTCAGGAAACCACTATACTTACCGTTACCAATCTACTATAAAGGATACAAATGAACTACCAGATGATGAGCCTAATAGGATACAGTGGGATACTATTCAGCCTTAACAAAAAAAGAGAGGGAGGGGCGCCTGGGGGACTAAGTCAGTTAATTGTCTGCCTTCGGCTCCCGTCCTGATCTCAGGATCCCAGGAACAAGCCCCATGCCTGGCTTTCTGCTCAGTGGGGAGTTTGCTTCTCCCTCTCCCTCACCCCCTATGCTCTCTCAAATATATAAATAATATGTATACATATATATGTAATAAAATAAATTAATTAAGAATAAAAATAGGGGCGCCTGGGTGGCTCAGTGGGTTAAAGCCTCTGCTTTCCACTCGGGTCATGATCCCAGGGTCCTGGGATCGAGCCCCGCGTGGAGCCCCAAGTCGGGCTCTCTGCTCAGCGGGAAGCCTGCTTCCCCTCCTCTCTCTCTGCCTACGTGTGATCTCTGTCTGTCAAATAAATAAATAAAATCTTAAAAAATAAATGAATAAAAATAAAAATAAAGGGACGCTTGGGTGGCTCAGTGGGTTAAAGCCTCTGCCTTCGGCTCAGGTCATGATCCCAGGGTCCTGGGATCGAGCCCCACATCGGGCTCTCTGCTTGGCAGGGAGCCTGCTTCCTCCTCTCTCTCTGCCTGCCTCTATGCCCACTTGTGATCTCTCTCTCTGTCAAATAAATAAATAAATCTTAAAAAAAATAAAAACTGATTCAGCTACTGGAAAACTTTTAAGTATCTTTTCAACAATCTGAGTGTGGGAATCTACCTTTTGAACAGTAAATTTTAGATTCTAAACACATCAAATATTTCTTTTTTAAAAATATTTTATTTATTCATTTGACACGTAAAGAGAGAGAGAGTACAAGCAGGGGTAGCAGCAGGCAGAGGGAGCAGGGAGCCTGACATGGGGCTCAATCCCAGGACCCCAGGATCATGACCTGAGCTGAAGGCAAACGCTTAACCGACTGAGCCACCCAGGCGCCCTCAAATATTTCTGATGAACACTAAGCATCCAAATCTAAATGTGACATAATTGTAAAACGCACCAGATTTCAAAAATGAGTACCAAAAAAGAATGGAAAATATCTCAGTACTTTTTATATTAATTATATGCTGAAATAATTTTTTAGCTCTACTGAGTCAAATAAAGCATGCAATTAAAATTAATTGCCTTGGGGCACGTGGGTGGCTCAGTGGGTTGAAGCCTCTGCCTTCAGCTCAGGTCATGATCTCAGGGTCCTGGGATCGAGCCCCGCGTCGGGCTCTCTGCTCAGCAGGGAGCCTGCTTCCCCCTCCGTCTCTCTCCGCCTGCCTCTCTGCCTATTTGTGGTCTCTGTGAAATAAATAAAATCTTTAAAAAAATAAATAAAATAAAATTAATTGCCTTATTCCAAATTTATCAAGTCATACACATTACATATGTAGCTTTTCATATGTCAATCATACCTCCAGAAAATGGTTTAAAAAATGAGTTACCGGGGCGCCTGGGTGGCTCAGTGGATTAAGCCGCTGCCTTCGGCTCAGGTCACGATCTCAGGGTCCTGGGATCGAGGCCCGTATCAGGCTCTCTGCTCCGCGGGGAGCCTGCTTCCTCCTCTCTCTCTGCCTGCCTCTCTGCCTACTTGTGGTCTCTCTCTCTGTCAAATAAATAAATAAAATCTTAAAAAAAAAAATGAGTTGGGGCGCCTGGGTGGCTCAGTGGGTTAAGCCGCTGCCTTCGGCTCAGGTCATGATCTCAGGGTCCTGGGATCGAGTCCCGCATCGGGCTCTCTGCTCCGCAGGGAGCCTGCTTCCCTCTCACTCTCTCTGCCTGCCTCTCTGCCTACTTGTGATCTCTCTCTGTCGAATAAATAAATAAAATCTTAAAAAAAAAAAATGAGTTACCTTTGTTTCCTTTTGCTTTTTTTTTAAAAACAAGGGAACAAATCTACACCTTTATTTATTTACTTTTCAGCAAGGTGTGTTGTGGTTGTTGTTTAAGATTTTATTTATTTGACAGAAAGAGCAAGAAAGCACAAACCAGGGGGACAGTGGAGAGAGAGAGGGAGAAGTAGATTTCCCGCCGAGCAGGGAGCCGAATGTGGGGGCTCCATCCCAGGACTCTGGGATCATGACCGGAGCCGAAAGCAGATATTCAACCCTCTGAGCCACCTAGGCGCCCCTACTGGTCAGTAAGTTTAAATCCTTGAGGGGCACGGCCTTGCACCAATTCTGTGGCCAATGGCTTTAGCAGGAAGGTTGCTTTGGAATTTGGAATTTGGCACAAACCACGCCATGGTTTTGCATTGCCGGCCACCAGGAGTCACTGTGCTGTTCTTTGCTTTGTACACAAAAGTGCAGGTCTTGCCTGGACAGACTTCATCAACACCTTCAGGACCTCAGCCGAAGACAGATGCCCAACCCACGGAACCACCTAGGCGTCTCCCCTCCCCTCCCCACCCCCCAAAACATTCTTTTGTGGTTTGCGTTAGGTTTCTGTTGGTCATTTCTAGGCAAATCAACTGGTATGACGCACCACTCCCAGGAAACTTAGCGGACAAAGAAACAAGACCCAGCTGGCTTGGATTCTAAAGGGATGTGAGATAATGTTCACATCTTTCCCATCCAAGGTCTGGACAGGATGGTCACTTTCAGGACTCCACCTGTCCTGACTTCAGGGACCAAGTGGGTGAATCCACATGAAGTACAAGCCCCTGGCCAACATCTGCCCTGGGTCAGAGGCACAGGCCATGGGCAGCCCCCATCACTCTCTGACTGCCCAGGCCCAGCCCCTACCGGCCCTGCTGAACCTCTGGAGTTATCTTCATCTTACCTAGGAGGATCCAGAGGTAGTAGGTAGACCAGAGAAGAGAGGGACAGTATTTTATTCAAAGTTTCAGTGGTGGGGATGCTGAGTGGCTCGGTCATGAAGCTTCTGCCTTCACCTTGGGTTGTGGTCCCAGGGTCCTGGGATCGAGCCCTGTGTCAGGCTCCCTGCTCAGCGGGAAGCTGCTGTTTCCTCACTTGCTCTCTCTCTGTCAAATAAATAATTAGAATCTTTACCAAAAAAATAAGGAAAGAAAGAAAAAAAAAGAAAGAGCTGGGGGTGCCCAGGTGGCTCAGTTTGTTAAGCATCTGCCTTCGGCTCAGGTCATGATCCCAGCGTTCTGGGATTGAGTCCCATATCGGGCTCTCTGCTCAATGCAGAGCCTTCTTCTCCCTCTCTCTGAGTCCCTCCCCACTACTCGTGCTCTCTCTCTCTCAAATAAATAAAATATTTTTGACAAGAAACAGCTGACGCAAAGACACTCGGATCCTCCTCTGTCACCCCGACATCATGAAACAAATCTCCTGTATGAAAAATCCCTTCCCGGGGCGCCTGGGTGGCTCAGTGGTTTAAGCTCGGGTCATGATCTCGGGGTCCTGGGATCGAGTCCCGCATCGGGCTCTCTGCTTGGCAGGGAGCCTGCTTCCTTCTCACTCTCTCTGCCTGCCTCTCTGCCTACTTGTGATCTCTGTCGATCACAAAAATAAATAAAATCTTTAAAAGAAAAAAAGAAAAATCCCTTCCCTGTACTAAGAAGTAAGAAGATGTCCTCTATGACCAGAGAGAGGGACTTCGAAGCAGAGGGAGCTGTAGAAACAAACCTTGTTACTTTTCTTCTAATCTACTACGTCAGCTTAGAATTCCGTTTAGAATTCCCTATTAATGGGCGCCTGGGTAGCTCAGTCAGTTGGGCGACTGACTTGGTTTCCGCTTGGGTTGTGATCTTGTAGTGCTGAGATGGGGCCCCCAGGACATCTCTGTGGTCAGCTTGGAGTCTGCTTGTCTCCTCCCTCCCCAACTCACACAGTCTCTCTCTCTCTCTCTCAAATAAATAAATAAAGGGGCGCCTGGGTGGCTCAGTGGGTTAAAGCCTCTGCTTTCAGCTCAGGTCATGATCCTACGGTCCAGGGATCGAGCCCCGCATTCGGCTCTCTGCTCAGCAGGGAGCCTGCTTCCTTCTCTCTCTCTGCCTGCCTCTCTGCCTACTTGTGATCTCTGTCAAATAAATAAATAAAATCTTTTAAAAATACATAAATAAATAAAATCTTTTAAAAAAAACTCCCTACCAATTAAAGCTTCCAAACCCCCATTTTCATCATGCTGTCACTCCCTTGACAATTTATTGTCTCTCTGTCTAAAATGTACAAAAACTGCCTTCCCTGGTCATTTCTGTAGGTCTCCATTTCAATATTGGGCCTCTGTGCATGGATAACAAAATGTGGGGGTTTTTTTTCCCCTCCTGTTTACCCATCTCATGTAAATTTAAGTCTTAGTCCAGCTGGAAGATCCCAAGGGGTAGAGGGAGAATTTTTCCTTTCCTACAGAGCAGGGAAAACTCTCTCTCCAACCCCTTTCCCCACATAGTCAGGGCCCTCTCCAAAGCCGGCACCATTACCAACTGCTTATGTCTCCTTGCAGAGAGAGAGTTTATGCCTCGATAAACATGTATATATAAAAATCATTTATGTATAAACATCTTATTTGGACATATTTGTGGGTTTTTTCTGCATCATAGGCCACAAATGTCAGCAGACTCTTGCCACATTGTTAGTTAAAAGAGGGCACGTGGGGAAGTACGCACATGTTAGCCACCAGAGAAATGCAAATTAGAGAAAGCACTAGAAACCCACCAGAATGACTAAAATCTAAAAGCCTGATTTTTTTTTTTTTTTTTTTTTTTTTTAGGATTTTGACAGAGAGAGAGAGAGAGCACAAGAAGGAGGAGAAGCAGAGGGTCTCCTGAGTGGCTCAGTGGGTTAAAGCCTCTGCCTTCAGCTCAGGTCATGATCTCAGGGTCCTGGGATCGAGCCCTGCATCGGGCTCTCTGCCTGCCTCTCTGCCTACTTGTGATCTCTGTCTGTCAAATAAATAAATAAAATCTTAAAAAAAAAAGAGAGAGAAGGAAGAACAGCAGAGGGAAAGGAAGAAACAGGCTCTCTGCTGAGCCGGGAGCCCGATGCAGGGCTTGATCCTGGGACCCTGGGACCATGACCCGAGAGCTGAAGGCACACACCTAACCGACTGAGCCCCCCAGGAGCCCTAAAAAGACTGATTAGAAATAAAAACTGAGGAGCTCCTGGTGACTCAGTGGGTTAAGCCTCTCCCTTCAGATCAGGTCATGATCTCAGGGTCCTGGAATCAAGCCCTGCATCGGGCTTTCTGCTCAGCTGGGAGCCTGATTCCCCCTCTCTCTATGCCTCTCTGCCTACTTGTGATCTCTCTCTGTCAAATAAATAAATAAAATCTTTTTAAAAAAAGAAATAAAAACTGGCAACGCCAAGTATTCGCAGGGATACAGTGTGATGGGAACATGAAATGAGACAATGAGTTTGGAAAAAAGTCTCAGTTTCTTTTTATTTTTTTAAGATTTTATTTATTTATTTGACAGAGAGAGATCACAAGTAGATAGAGAGGCAGGCAGAGAGAGAGAGAGGGAAGCAGGCTCCCTGCTGAGCAGAGAGCCCGATGCGGGACTTGATCCCAGGACCCTGAGATCATGACCTGAGCCGAAGGCAGCGGCTTAACCCACTGAGCCACCCAGGCGCCCCAAAGTCTCAGTTTCTAATAAAATGAAACTCACCTATCTATGACCCAGCAATTGTACTTCTGGGTACTTACACTGAAGTAAGTGAAAATGCATGTCTAAAGAGAAGATTTGGGGGGGGGGCGCGCACCTAGGTTGCCAAATCAGTTAAGGGTCAAATTGTTGATCTCAGCTGAGGTCTCAATCTCAGGGTCGTGAGTTTGGGCCCCACAGTGAGAAGACTAGTTAGAATAGTAATAAATAAATAAATAATAAAAAGAAGATCTGGATAAGAATGTTCTTAGCTCTACCTATCTATTTTTTTAAAAAGATTTTATTTATTTATTTGACAGATAGACATCACAGGTAGGCAGAGAGACAGGCAGAGAGAGAGAAGCAGGCTCCCTGCTGAGCAGAGAGCCTGATGCAGGGCTCCATCCCAGGACCCTGAGATCATGACCTGAGCCAAAGACAGAGGCTCAACCCACAGAGTCACCCAGGCACCCCAATCTATCTGTTTATTTAAAGTAAGCTCTGTGGGGCGCGTGGGTGGCTCAGTGGGTTAAAGCCTCTTCCTTCGGCTCAGGTCATGATCCCAGGGTCTAGGGGGATCGAGCCCCGCATCAGGCTCTCTGCTCAGCAGGGAGACTGCTTCTCCATCTCTCTCTGCCTCCCTCTCTGCCTACTTGTGATCTCTCTCTCTGTCAAATAAATAAATAAAAATCTTTAAAAAAAAAAAATAAAGTAAGCTCTGTGCCCAACATGGGCCTTGAACTCACAACCCTGAGGTCGAGAGTGACATGCTCTATTGACTGAGCCAGTCAGCTGCCCCAAGACTGTATGATTCCTTTTGCATGAAGTTCTAGAAGAGGCAACAGGAACTTGTGAGAAAGATCACAGCAGAGATGCCTTTGGGGGTGACGGTGGAGACCAGGAAGGAGCACGAGGAATTCCTTTGGGGGATGTAAGATTTTTATATCTTTTTTTTTTTTTTTTTGCCTTCCTTTAGTTTTTTTATTTTTTAATTTTTTTTTAAATTTCTTTTCAGTGTAAGATTTTATATCTTGATGGCATTTTGCATCACTGTATATATTTGTCAAAACTCAAGAAATGGTAAACTTAAGATTCGTACATGTTATTGTCTGCAGTTTTACCTAAGGGAAAAAGAAAGGATAATTCGTTTTATGCATGCTGAAGTGTTCAGGGGGGTAACTATTCTGATTTCTGCAACCTCTTTTGAAAGGCAGCCAGAAATTTGATGGCTAAATGGATAAGTAGATACATGATGAAGCAAGTCTAGGAAAATGCTAATTGTAGCATTTAGATGGATATATGAATGTTCACGGTATATTCCTTTCAACTTCTCTGTGCCAAAATTTTTATCATAAAATGTGGGAGGAAAGCAAAG
Organism: Meles meles; assembly: GCF_922984935.1. Classification (NCBI taxonomy): domain Eukaryota; kingdom Metazoa; phylum Chordata; class Mammalia; order Carnivora; family Mustelidae; genus Meles; species Meles meles. Next base: position 12,255,506 of record NC_060086.1, read on the forward strand.
AGAAAAAGAGAAGCATAGGGAGGAGTGTAATGATTCCTATTTATTACATCCTTGCTCTGTTACCAGAGCTGAGCCGCTCAAAAACAGTGCTGGTTTGTCTTTCACTATCCCTGGCTGTCCACACTGGAGGGAAGTAGGGAGAAGTGGGCAGGGAAACAGACAGTGTGTGGTTTATTGGCTGCAAAGTTTCCCTGCTCTGAGGTGGGCTGGTCATAAAACAGTCACCATCCCCCGGGGGTGGGGGGGGGTGGGGGGGGTTAGAGGACCCTTCTCCACTCTGCTGTGTCTGATCTCTGGTTTCTGCCTTTCAGTTACTTTTGCTTTATTTCCTCCTAGTGGAGGAATACATGTTCCAGAAGCTTCCTGGGATATGGTGTGTGGGAGATAAAATTTTTTTTGAGCACTGACTTGTCTGAAAATGTTCTCATTTCACCCACCCACTTGATCAATAGTTTGGCTGTGAGTGGAAAATCATCTTCCTTGAGCATCTGGAAGGCATATGGCTCACCACTGCAACTGTTGGGAAATCTGACCCATTCTATTTCCTGTTTCCTCATGACTTGTGTTTTCTCTTTGGAAGTTTGTAGAATCTTATCTGCTCCCATTGTTCTCAAGTTTTCGTGGTGATGAACTCAAGGGTGAATCTATTTTCATTCATTGAGCTGGCACTTTCTGTTTCTAAACTCGAGTCCTTCAGGTCTTGGAAATTTCCCTGAAAATTTTCATGGATATTTTCCTCCTTTGCTTTGTCTTTGTTCTTTGTTTTCTATGGCAAGGTATTATTAGGATGATTGGACCTCTTGAGCTTGTTCCCAAATGTCCCCACAGTTTCCTGCTTTCTAACTCTCTGTGTCTTTTGGGTCCTTTGAGAGGTATTCTCAACTTGGTGTTCCAAACTTTCTGTTGAGTTTCTCCTGCTTGTTTGTTTTTTAGTTTAGTTTTAGGTTGTTTTTTTGGGGGGGGGGTTGGGGGGTAGGGGGGAGTTGGGTTTTTTTTTAAGTCATCTGAATGTTCCTTTTTTTTTAAAACAGCACTTCCTTCTTACTCATGGGTGAATTGGCTTTTTTTTTTTAATCTGAAGATACTGATAGTTTCTTTTTTCCTGTCCTGTTTTTGTTTTCCCCACATTTATTTAGTTTATTTTGATTTCTAGCTTCCACTCTGCAAATTTTCCTCAAATATCTTTTTTTTTAAGATTTTATTTATTCATCTGACAGACAGAGATCACAAGTAGGCAGAGAGGCAGGCAGAGAGAGAGGAAGGGAAGCAGGATCCCCGCCAAGCAGAGAGCCCGATGCAGGGCTCAACCCCAGGACTCTGGGATCATGACCTGAGCCGAAGGCAGAGGCTTTAACCCACTGAGCCACCCAGGCGGCCCCACAAATATCTTTTTAAAAAACATATATTTTATTTATTTATTTGACAGAGGGAGAGTACACATGCAGGGAGGTGCAGCAGAGGGAGAGGGAGAAGCAGGCTCCCCGCTCAGCAGGGAACTCCAAAGCAGGGCTCCATCCTAGGACCCCAGGATCACGACTGGAGCGGAAGGCAAACACTTAAGGGACTGAGCCACCCAGGCACTCCTCCTCAAATACCTTTTAATCCTCCTGAGCAGGACAGGTTGCCCAGAGAAGAGCCCTCCACTCCCCACCTCACACCCCCCCAACCCACCGCCCCCCCCCCCCCCCCCCCCCCGACTCTGAAGTAAACTGCCTGCAGCAGCCATGAAGGAGGGCGTCAGAGTTTCAAGATTCTGCCCAGACTACCAAACCCTTTGTTTGTACTCTCTGGAGAGGAGCCTCCTGTCTTTTATAGGGGAAGAGGAGGTGGCCATCTTGCCTAATGCAAGATGAAAATTGATGGAGACTGTCCCCGGCTTCTTCTCAGCTTTCAGGCATTCCTACTCTCCCTCCACCCCAGTTCCTAGCACTTTGATGATCCTCTGGTGTTAATCTGGGGTCCATCGATTTTCCCACTGCTAGTCTAAATGATTAAATCAGTTTCAACCAGTCAAATCTGTTACAACCAGTCTGTCCCCTCATCCGCACTTCCCACATCTCCTTTCTTTTCCATACTGTCTGTTCTAGGATTATGTCTTTTTTTTTTTTTTTTTAAATCTCTCTTCTGAAGTTCTAGTGGGGTTTTGGGTCAAAATTAAATTAGGTACTTGTAATTAATCTATCCTGTTAATCAGGAAATGAATACGATATGTTCATTTGCTTATATAAGCATCTCCCCAACGAGGAGGTAAGTTTCCTCATGGCAGGGATCTGTTTTGCTCATTTCATAACAGAATAACTGATTGACCTTGAAAGAAGGACCTCGGTAGGAGATATGATTGTGTTAACCTTAAAAATGAAATGGCTAGGGGGTACCTGGCTGGCTCAGCTGTTAGAATATATGATTCTTGAACTCTGGGTTGTGAGTTCGAGCCCCACGTTGGGTGCAGAGATTACTTAAAAACGAAATCTTTAGAACACACACACAATAAAACTGCCAGTTATTTTACTAGTAAAAATTGATTTATTTGGGAATAGCAGTGAATTGCAATTGAGGACACCTAGGGTACAGCAAAACCACAGGAAAGTCCAATAAATGAAGGAGAGGAACACTATTTTATCGAGAAGAAGGAGGAAGTTGGAAGGGGTTGTTTTGAATAAAAGTCCATTAGAGAGAAGCCAGAGTTCAGGGCGGTGATGGCTTTCCATTGACTGAGTTGCAGCTCTGGTTGATTTCTTGTAGGAGATGCAATATACACCTTTCCTTGTTGGGGCCCTTAATGACTGATTCTTTTCTGTTGCAATTCTTCGTTGTCTGTAATTGCCAATTTTTCCTGTTATTGATGTTGAGGGATAGGGCTCCCCCTACCATCTCGAGGCCACTTTAGTCAAATTTCCCTTATAAATTTTCATAATTGCATACATACTGGCCATTTGAGAAATAACCATGTAGCCCATGCAGAAACACACATGGTTGATATCTGCTTATTAATTTTAGCTTTTCTGGCCCATTTGTTGCCGTGGAGTGCATTATAAATAGACACTCAGGTCAAACTTGGAGAAGTTTTAAATTGAGTGTTAAACAAACTCAGTTTTAACTCAGTATTTATTTATTTCAAATAGGCTTCTTGCCCAACATGGGGTTTGAATTCATGACCCTGAGATCTACAGTTACCTGCTATACCAACTGAGCCAGCCAGGTGCCCCCAATTCAGTTTCAAATCAAAGTTTCTTTTCTTTTCTTTCCTTTTCTTTCTTTCTTTTTTAAAGTATTTTATTTATTCATTTAAGAGAGAGAATGAGAGAAAGAGAGAATATGAGAGGGGAGAGGTCAAAGGGAGAAGCAGACTCTCCACTGAGCAGGGAGCCTGATGCGGGACTTGATTCTGGGACCCCAGGATCATGACCTGAGCTAAAAGCAATTGCCCAAGCAACTGAGCCACCCAGGAGCCCTCAAAGTTTATTTTCGTATGTGAGTTGTATGTTTTATTGCTGTATAGTCCTGGTCAAATCTCTTGGACAGTGGACTTTCACCTTACCAATCTAGAGAAATAATGATCCCAATGTGGGTTGTGTCATGTGCTGGCTCAAAAACACATGTCCTATCAGAGCAAAGTCCATACCCAAGGCAGCCTGACATCACTTCTCTGGATTCTAGACCTGGAGCAGCTCTAAGACATAACTCCCTCCAAGTCACATCTCAGGGTGGCCCCAAGCCTCTAACTCCCAGAACTTTGTTCTCCCTGTGGAAAACTCTTTGCTTCTCATTCTGTCAAGACCCACCAAATATCCCAAATATCTAACCCAAAGCCATGTTTCCATTCTCATCTTCTTGATAAAAGATTTTTTTAATTAGTGTGAGTAGAGTTCTAGCCCCCTGATTAGCGCTATATTTGTACCCCACTTACAGCACTGAAAACAGTGGGCGTAGTATCCTGGCAACTATGTCCCTATCTGGTTCATTGGCGATCAGTCCATTATGCAACAGCGGTACTCAAATATTTGTTTAATTGAATTATTGACCTGACCTGTTTATTTGCTCCCAGTCTAGAAACATGGAGGTAATTATACCGAGGCTTTTTTTTTTTAATTGCTTTTTGATTTTTCTTTTTTTAAGATTTTATTTATTTGACAGAGAGAGATCACAAGTAGACAGAGAGGCAGGCAGAGAGAGAGAGAGGGAAGCAGGCTCCCTGCCGAGCAGAGAGCCCGACGCGGGACTCGATCCCAGAACCCTGAGATCATGACCTGAGCCGAAGGCAGCGGCTTAACCCACTGAGCCACCCAGGCAGCCCTATACCGAGGCTTTTATGTTTGTCATAGAATCACTGGAACTTTTTAGGAAAGAGTTTATTATTTATTTGAGAGAGAGCTCGAGTGGGGGTGAAGGGCAGAGTGAGAGGAGGAGGGAGAAGGAGACTCTATGCTGAGCAGAGAGCCCAATGTGGGGCTAGATCCCAGAACCTTGAGATTATGACCTGAGCCAAAGGCTGACACTCAACCCACCTCTCCACCCAGGTGCCCTGATTCACTGGAAATGATTTTTATCAGCCAAGAGGACATTGTTGCTCTACACCCTTGAAAATTCAGTTCCTCTTATCTTTATGAACAGAGCAAAAAGGAGATGTCCTTTGCCCTGGGAACATGTTTATTTTAAAATAACTGGAAGACAAAGATGCTTTAAAAACAAAATCAGAGGCACCTGGCGGCTCAATGGGTTAAAGCCTCTACTTTGGGCTCAGGTCATGATCCCAGGGTGCTGGAATCGAGCCCCACATCCAGCTCTCTGCTCAGCAGAGAGCCTGCCCCCCCCCCACTTGTGATCTCTGTCAGATAAATAAATAAAATCTTTTAAAAAAACAGAAACAAAACAAACAAACAAAAAACCCCAAACCTGTGTAGAGAACGTCTGATTTCAGAACACTGTTACCAAACTGAGCAGCGGAGCGAATTCCAGGAACAGAACCCTCATAGGATGAAAATGTCATTGGAAATCAATTCCTCTGGTGGGTCTACTCCAGGAGCTGATGGGCATGTGAATCAGTTATTACCTTGGAGGAGGGCAATGCCACAACAGGTGCCGCAGCTTTAAAAGTGCTCGCCCTGCTACCTCCATAACTCCATTTTGGGGCGTGTAGTCTAAAGAAATCAAGCTGTAAAGATTCTGGGACAAAGATGCTCAGCCCAACATTGCTTCTCAAATAGGGACAACTCAACTGTCCAATAACAAAATTTTGGTTAAGGGCCACAGGCATAAGGGGAGTGAATAGTAAATGACCATTAAAAACGTTCTACACGGGATGCCTGGGTGGCTCAGTGGGTTAAGCCTCTGCCTTCCGCTGGGGTCAAGATCCCAGGGTCCTGGGATCAAGCCCCACATCCGGCTCTCTGCTCAGCGGGGAGCCTGCTTCCCCCCTCTCTGCCTGCCTCTCTGCCTACTTGTGATCTCTCTGTTAAATAAAATCTTAAGGGAGAAAAACAAAAAAACAAAAAAATGTTCTACTCATGTATTTCTCCTTTTTTTTTTCTTTTTTTTTTCCAACTATGTCGTTACATACATATATAACCAAGAGGGGCATCTGGCTGGCTCCCACCCCGGAGCATGTGACTCCCCATCTCAGGGTTGTGAGTTCAAGCCGCAGGGTGAGCATGGAGCCAACTTAAAAACAAACAAACAAACAAAAAAACCCAACCAGATAGGAAGTATACCAAAATATTGGCTCCTTAATGGTCTGCTAACAGAACATCATCTGCAGAATTTGGTACAAAGCGTAGGACTAGTAAATGTTCAACGCGCTGGAAACAAAATGCATACGAAAGAGAAGAAATCTCAACACATTCTTGGCTTAAAGAACAGACGTTATCTTTGAAACACCGTACAGTGTGTGGTATTTCCTTCTTTCGAGTTTCAGGTTTCGAATATTCTGGAAAAATCTCATCTTCCTATCACAGAAGCAGGCTAATCTTCTGCCCTTCGCCAGGTGGCACAAAGATGGCGGCCGGCCCGCCCCCGCGCCCCGCCCCACGAGCCGAGCCCTCCCGAGCGCTCCCGAGCGACCCCGAAGCCAGCAGGAAGCCCGGGAGCCGCGCGGGCAGGAGCGGCCCCGCCCCGAAGCCTGGGAGCGGCGCGCCGGCGCGGGGGAGGGGAGACCGGATGTGAGTGGAGCGGCCATTTCCTGTTTCTCCGCAGTTTTCCCCCAGCTTTGGGTGGTGGCCGCTGCTGGGCTCCCGCTTCCCGTCGGCGGAGGGCGAGGCGGCGTGGACAGCGGCCCCGGCACCCCGCGCCCTGCCGCCCGCAGTCGCGCGCCTGCCCGTCCGCCGCGCCCCGAGTCCTCCGCTTCTCGCCTCAGCGTCCGGCCGCCGTCGCGGCCCAGCGAGCGGCCCAGATGCAGGCCATCAAGTGTGTGGTGGTGGGAGACGGGTGAGTGCGCGGCCCGGGGCTGGGGCCGGGGCTGGGGCCGGGAGCCCGGGCGGGGGCAGGGGCCGGGGCCCGGGGCCGGGGCCGGGCGTGCTCGCTCGCGCGGGCCGGGAGCTGGCCTCAGCGGCGCGGGGCGTGGGGCGCGGGCCGCCACTCACTCCCTGCAGGACCAGACGGCACGGGCCTGGTTCCGGCTTTTTTTTTTCTCTCTTTCTTTTTCAAATTTTTGCTGCGGGAGGGAGTTGCCGGCCGGAGGCCGAAGGGAAAAGTGAACTCCACCCTCCCGCCTTCTCTCGGGCCCGCTGCACGGCGGGCGGGGACCCCACCAGCCGCGCCGCCACCCTCGGTCGTCTGCCCCTACATTGGTGGGCTTGCAGTTGCCTTTCGTAAAAAAAAAATGACCCTTTCTGGGCTTTTTACATCACCCTCTTGAGCCCGGTTAAGCGCTTCCGTGTGTCCCGGCGGTCAGGTCGAGAGGACTTTATGAATATATGCCTGGGCTGCTTTGGTGACCCTAAACTGATTGACCACGGGGTATCTTTCGCTGTATTTCGCCGCTTTAAAAAACATTTTTTTTGGGGGGGGTGATAATTTTTGCTGTTTACGTGGAGAAACTTTTGAGATTCTAACTGTGAGGAGCTGGGTGTGATTAAGACTGTTCTCTCTGAAAGTGGTGTGGTCATTTAAAAAAAAAAAAAAATTGGCTTTCGCTTCTTGCATTAGGTATGGGATGTAGCAGAACAGGCTCCCTGAGCGGAGCTGCCCTGTGACTCAAGGCATTTCTTTTCATTACTGTCTGTGGTGGTTACAGGCCCTAGAGGAAGACAAGACTTGGCTTATACAGTTTTTTTTTTTTTTCTCTCACAGAAACAAAAATCTCAGTGTAATCCGAGCAAAATCGTGTGTCTCAGCAGGGCTCGATTAGTGTTGAGTGGTAACAAGGAAGCTCCAAGAATTACTATCAGTTTCATCAAACTCAGGATGCAACTGGTACATTTCTCAGGTCTCGTAAAGTCGAAGGAAGAGTTTTGGCCTGGCTCTTCCTTTTCACGAATATTCCCGAAACTTGTCATTAGGACCGATGTGGCTTTTTTGCCTCCCAAGTTGTGAATTAGCTTATTTAGGTGGTCGTAAATTAGACATTCGAAATTGTTTCTGCCGCTAATTCAGATTCAAGGACAGTTGAGCTGATTTTTAAAAGATGCCCATCTGTGTGATTTGTCAGAATCATTGTGTGAAACGTTAACACTTAATGGTTCTGTGTATATAGCTAAAAATGACAACTTTCGCCTATTTAGGAATAGGTATGGTTCTTTTTTTTTTTTTTTTTTTTCTTTCTTTTAAACTCTTCAAAAGAAAGCTTTACTTCCATTTGGGGAAAAAATATTCAGCTAATTAGTTTAATAGGGAAATAAGTAAATTGGTTTAAATGAAGCTTGATTCTTTTGTGTGATGAATTAACGTCTATCACATTGTCTTAGGAACGCTCTCACTGAATTTCCTTTAAAAATTAAAAATGCAGAAGCAGTAATGCTTAGAGTGTGAAATAATACTGTTTTTTTTTTAAAAGTCAGCTTGCTGCCAATTTAGTATCAAAGCATAGTATGTAATATTGTTAATTGAAAATTTCTGAAACTAAAACATAAGCGTAGCAGATAGATTTAATGCTTACAGATTAGGGACTTCTACTATTCATATTAGCTTCTTTATCCTAGTCACATACTTGTTAAATGCCTACTGTGGGATCTGGATCCCTCCTTCAAATCAGGAAACCCTGGGCATATCACTCATCCGCCAGGACAGGGGCCTCAAGTTGAAGTTGGGAAGATTAAACAAGATGCTGGATACTGCCTGCCTCGGAGGTGCTTGGCCCCAGCTATGTGAGTGCCCACAGCCAGCCTCATACTGTTGCTGTTTCTCTTACTCTGAGGCACTGCCGGGCTCTCTGGGGAGTGAGTGCAAGTCATAAAACACAATTCTCTAAGTTTTCAGTTTTTTTCGTACTGTGTTTGACATCGATGTAGACTGGGGCTAAGCCCTGTTAGAAGTGGAATAAACAATTTAAGTTCTATTTATTTTCTTAAAGATTTACTCATTTAAGTAATCTTTGCATCCACTGTGGGGATTAAACTCATGACCCCGAGATCACGAGTCACACACTCCACCACTGAGCTAGCCAGGTACCCCCTCTATTACTTTCTTTTTTAATTTTAATTTTATTTTCTTAAGTGGGCTCCATGCCTAGCGTGGGGCTTGAATTCATGACCCTCAGATCAGGACCTGAGCTGAAATCCAAGAGTCAGATGCTTAACGGACTGAGGCACCCTGCGCCCCCTCTATTTAAATAAGGGACTGTGTATAGCAAACATGACTTCAGTCAGAAATTTAAATACCTAATATTCTATACCAAAAATATTTTTCTGCTTTTCCCAAACAAAGCATGCTTGACGATATAGCTGGAATGTTCTTTTAATCAAAAATTGTGATAGCTGTAAATTTGGGTCTAAATTTTGTGGGGCACAGAACTTAGTGCTGTGGAATTTGAGGCAATTAAGGGCAGTTTAAACAATAAAGGCAAATTGATTGAAGTTGCATAAATTGCAAGCTTCCTTATCTAAAATATATTCTTGGTAAGTACAGTTAAAAGCTATGTTATAACCGTATTATAAGTAGGATCAATTAACTTATATTCTCTATGGATTTTTTCCTGTGTAGCAGTTCAGTTGGCATTGAGTATAAAATATGAAATGAAATTTTGATACTTTTCAATTCTGCATATCCTTCTGTTGGTCCTAATTCTGCTAGTCGTTCCTGAACACAGGGTCTGTCACTGTTATTTGGGGGATCTGTACCCCCAGGATTTTCTCCCAGCTTTACTTAGTTAAAACAGCATCTCACATTCAGATATTTCTAAACCATTTTTAGTAGTGTTGTTTGACTTTCGTTGACCAGAAGGCTGGGAATGAGTGCCTTGAAGCCCCTCTGTGTTCCCCCAGATTGGGCTAGTGGTCTCTTCAGCCCAGTGTCTAATTTAGACATTGCTGTCCAGGAATTTTTTTTAGTTGAGTGTGAAAAATACCTTCCACGATGATGTCATCTTTTTAGGAATGTACACCACTTACTCCCCACTCACTTCCATTGAATAATCAGTGAAGGTATGAACCATGGATTTAAGTGCTTCATGAATTGTCTTTGTATTTTTGTCTCGAGGGATGGAGTTCCATATTTTTGACCTGTTGTAAAGGTGTTTGAATTCTACACAGGCTTCTAAATTTGGTTTGTTATTTGACTCTGATCTTGGTGGTTAAAATTATACTTAATTTTTTTTTTTTTTAAAGATTTTACTTATTTATTTGACAGAGATCACAAGTAAGCAGAGAGGCAGGCAGAGAGAGAGAGAGGGAAGCAGGCTCCCCACAGAGCAGAGAACCTGATGTGGGGCTCCATCGCAGGACCCTGGGATCATGACCTGAGCCGAAGGCAGAGGCTCAACCCACTGAGCCACCCAGGCACTCCCCCCCCACCCCGTTTTTTGTTTTTTGGGTTTTTTTAACCTTAAAATGATAATCCCAGTAAAAGTTTGAGGTTGGGTTCAGTAGAGGAGTAACAGTAATTTTTGGAAATCTTAAAGCCATTTTTTATAATCTTTTGCATTAATCATGGAATGTATTAGTACTTAACTACTTTTTTACCTCAGCATCACCCACCAGGTAGTTCTTGTGATTTTAGTCTTACTAAAAAGGAGATGTTTTATCAGGAATCCTGCTACCAAGGCAGTTACCACATGTCATCAGAGGAATATTTTTCCTCCCACATCTTAATATGAAAAGTTTCACACATACAGAAAAGTTGAAAGAATTGTGCAGTGAACACCTACCACTTAGATTTTGTAATCAATATTTTGCTCTATTTCCTTATTCCATATCTTCCCCATTATCAGAGGTTTTTTTTTTTGTTTTTTTTTTTTAAAGATTTTATTCATTTAACACAGAGAGGGAGAGAGCACATACAGGGGGGAGTGGCAGGGAGAGGGAGAAGCAGGCTCCCCACCAAGGCAGAAGCCCAGTATGGAACTGGTTCCCAGGACTTGGGGATCGTGACCTGAGCCGAAGGCAGACCTGTAACTGACTGAGCCATGTAGGTGTTTTGTTTTTTTTTTTTTGTTTTGTTTTTGTTTTTTTTTTAAGATTTTATTTACTTTGACAGACAGAGATCACAAATAGGCAGAGAGGCAGGCAGAGAGAGAGGAGGAAGCAGGCTCCCTGCTGAGCAGAGAGCCTGATGTGGGGCTCCATCGCAGGACACTGGGATCATGACCTGAGCCAAAAGCAGAGACTTTAACCCACTGAGCCACCCAGGTGCCCCTAGATTTTATTTTTAACGCTTTTTTTTTTTTTTTTAAGATTTTATTTACTTATTTATTTGTCAGAGAGAGAGAGAAAGCACACAAGCAGGCAGAGAGGCAGGCAGAGGCGGAGAGAGAGGCAGGCTCCCCGCTGAGCAAGTAGCCCTATGCGGGACTGGATCCCAGGACCCTGGGATCATGACCTGAGCGGAGGCTTTAACCCACTGAGCCACCCAGGTGCCCCCTAGGTGGCTTATTTTTTTTTTTTTTTTTTTTTAATACTTTTTATTTATTTGACAGAGAGAAATCACAACTAGGCAGAGAGGCAGGCAGAGAGAGAGGAGGAAGCAGGCTCCCTGCAGAGCAGAGAGCCTGATGTGGGGCTAGGTGGCTTATTTTAAGAGGATTTGATTGAAGGAGAACGGGGTGATACGTAGTTAGATAAAAATTCTTGTTTTTGAACTCTATCTTCTGCAGATCCAAATAGCAAGTACTCCAGGATTAGGCTTGGTGGTTCTAGAAGGCAGGGATCTGAAGACTAAAGGCCACTTCAGAATCCAACTTTTAGAGATAGCATCTTCAGCCTTGGGGGTTTTTGAAACTACATAGGTTTTTAATTTTTATTGAAGCCTGCGATGGTGATAATGGTTTTCTATAAGTTGGTTGTGGTGTCCCCTGTTAGTGACAGAGTATCAGAATTTCAGATTAGAGTTTGTGGTTTTGTAGCACTAAACTATTCTGTTCATGCATTTTCTGCATTTATTCTCTACATGATTATGCATTTACTGAAGGCCTACTGTTGGAGGGTTCCCAAACCCCATTTCACAGAGTAAATTGAGGACTTTGATTTAGAGTCTTTCATTTATGCAGTAAATATGAATATGTATTTAATACATAAAATTCACATTTCACTACATTCTGTTAATAGATCTTTAAGATCTAGGTACTTTTTGAAAAAGTTTTATTTATTTTAGGATGAGAGGCAGAGAGTGAGAGCAAGGGCAGGAGTGGGAGGAGGGGAAGAGGGAGAGGGAGACAGAATCTCCAGCAGACCGCCCCTGAGCCCAGAGTCTAAGATCATGACCTGAGCTGAAACCAAGAGCTGGATGCTGAACCATCTGAGCCACCCAGATGACCCAAGATCTAGGTACTTTAGATAGCAATATGGGCTTCTTAGTTCCTGATTGGAGAAATCTGGTCTTTCAGTCTTGTTAATAAGATAAGTGTATCTTTTTAAAGTTTATTTTATTTTTTATTTTTTTTTATTTTTTATTTTTTTAAAGATTTTATTTATTTATTTGACAGAGAGAGATACAAGTAGGCAGAGAGGCAGGCAGAGAGAGTGAGAGGGAAGCAGGCTCCCTGCCGAGCAGAGAGCCCGACGCGGGACTCGATCCCAGGACCCTGAGATCATGACCTGAGCCGAAGGCAGCGGCCCAAACCACTGAGCCACCCAGGCGCCCTTATTTTATTTTTTAAAAAGACTTTACTTGGGGCGCCTGGGTAGCTCAGTTGGTTAAGCGCTGCCTTCAGCTCAGGTTATGATTCCAGGGTCCTGGGATGGAGCCCCGCATCTGGCTCTCTGCTCAGCAGAGAGCCTGCTTCTCTCTCTCCCTCTGCCTGCCGCTCTCCTTACTTGTGCTCTCTATCTCTGTCAAATAAATAAATCCTTAAAAATTATTTTATTTTAGGGAGAGAGCAAGCGTGAGGGAGAGGGTCTCAAGCAGACTCCTGCTCTTAGTGCAGAGCCTGACGTGGGCTTCGATTTTATGACCCCGAGATGGACCTGAGCTGAAACCAGGAGTTAGGCCCTTAACTGACTGAGACACCCAGGCACCCTTCCCATCCCCCCCATGTATCTTTTTTAAGTGAGGCAATGCAGAAAGTTCTTATTTTTTATCTTCCTATACTGTACCCCTTCCCTTTTTTGGGGGGGGTAAAGATTTTATTTTTAAGTAATCTGTACCCAGCTTAGGCTCAAACTAACACCCCTGAGATCAAGAGTCAGATCAGCCAGGTGCCCCTCCCTTACTTTTCTAACATGAGAAGATTAACCATGTTTCCAGATTTATTGATTGTATGTGCTTCTTAAGATTTGGTTTATAGATTTTGTTAATACTGAGGTCTAACCCCAACTTTTAAAGTTTCCTTAGAGTTCTCCTGAAGGAAAAACAAAGAACATAATAGGAACATAAGTTACTTGCTTTAATCTTGGTTATTTTTACAAGATAGAGCAGGAGAGACACAGGCTAAAAAAATGTACTCATGTGAACTTTGTTCCAGTAGACTCATGTTCATTTGTTAACTTTGTGGCAGCTTTCAAAGATTAAAAAGAGGTTGAACTGAGCAGTTAAGTATATATATATAAAATTGGAAACTCCAAAGCAGATCGTAACTTCCAGCGATCCTGTGGCAACATCAGTTAGGGCTGTGACCAAATGTGGCTTCCATTCTCCATGTGCGGAGCTCTCACTGCTGGAGCCTGTGTTGACTTTGGCCTATAGAGTTTGTTTGTGGAGTGTGTTTAAAAGGAGTGAATAAGTAACACTAAGGGGAGGTAAATAACCATCTTCTTTTTCTTTTTATCTGTTTTTAAAAACTAAGTAAATCAAAGGTTGGACATGTACTTAATTAAAAAGACAGAATTTGGGGGCGTCTGGGTGACTCAGTCAGTGAAGAGTCAGACTCTTGCTTGATCTCAGGTCTTGATCTCTGGGGGTCATGAGTTCAAGCCCCATGTTGGGCTTCATATTGGGTGTGATGCCTACTTAAAAAGGGCCAGAATTTTATTATTTAATAATTTTTATAGAACTTAGATTTATAGCAAATACTGTAATGATTGGTAAAAAAAAAATTTCAGTCATGTCAGATTATGCCAGTACCTTGAGTTCCTTTACAGTTAAATCTTTCAAAAGACGATGCCTCAGCTAAAGGTGAAGTTGCAGGAAAAAGAAATTTTAGAGTATTTAAAACAGAGTTGGTCATATTTATAGTAATACGGCTTTGTTCTTCATACATATGGAAGAGATTTAGGACAGACTCTTAAAGGAAGTGCTACTACGGCATATTAACCATTAAAACCTTTATAGCTGCTTATTTTTGACATTAAGAGGCAATATGTATTAACGTAACATTTTTATGCAACATTTGTAATTTTGAAAAGAGGTTCACTGGTGACTTCCTTAGACTCTACTCTTCTCCCTCAGCTTCCACATGCAATCCATGGCTGAGCCATCTTATTCTGCGTCATGGCTAGGAAGCGCTTGAAATGGCCCAGTTCTCTTCCCCCTGAAGCCCCCTTGTTGGTTCACACCACGCTTGTTTTCCTGCCTCCGGTCCCAGCTTCCTTCCTCTGTACTCTTTCCACACTGCAAGTCAGAGGCTGCTTCTAAAAATGCAAATTTAATGGTTTCTTGGCAACTAAAAATCTTCTGGGACTTCCCAAGTAGGATCAAGTCCCATGCCCTTAACAAGAAGAGATGACAATTTCCTCATATTTTCCTTTGCTGCTTCCCCCTTCTTTGTTCTTTGGGTATACTGGGCTGCTTCTAGGCCTTGCTGTAAATGCTGTTGCTTCTGCCTAGAATGTTCCTCCTGTAATGGCTCCACTCCTTCGCTAAGTTTCAGTATACATTGCAGTTTCCTCTTTGGCCCTCCAAGACTAGGTTAGATCCCTTTACCATACATTTCCAGAGCATCTTTTTTTTTTTTTTTAAAGATTTTATTTATTTATTTATTTGAAAGGGAGAGAGCGAGCATGCAAGTACATGGGCACGAGGAGAAACAGCCTTTCAGTGGAGCAGGGAGCCCGAAGCGGGGCTCCATCCCCAGGCTCCAGGATCATGACCTGAGCCAAATGCATTCGCTTAACCAACCTGAGCCACCCAGGCACCCCTCCAGAGCATCTTTAGTAACACTTACCACATCTGTAATTTTATGCAATGACTGCATTCTTCCTTTTTTACTTAACCTCACAGATTCCCTGAGGTCTTGGCAGCAGCTCCTTCTGTTCTTCCTTGCATAGCGTACACTTTGTCGGTGTAGATTGAAATAAAATCAATGCTTTCAGGAGTTTTGTGACCGAGTTGGTAGTCTTGCATTCCTTTTATAGTTGAGAAAACTGAGGTGTGAGGAAGTTGAAACTTACTAACAATTCCAGCCAGTAACCGATAAAGAGCTGGCTCTGGGCTTCAGATCCAGGGTGAGGACGAAAGATCTCAGCCTTCTGCTCGTACAGGTTTGACATTCTAAGCTTTTAACAAAATTTGTGGCCAGTGAGTCATTTTTGTTTAGAAAGCCTTTAAGAGTTGGAAGCTACTTCCTCATGATGTAATGTTTGACTCCATGAAGTCTTTGGGGGTGGGGGAGTTCCAACTTTTAAGCCCTATTTTAATAATAATATGAATAAAACAAGTATTGGCAAGACTGGATGGGCCTGTCATCTGTCCTAGCTGAGAGGTTTTTGCCTTCAGCTAAGAGTGCTACGAAACGGGCGCCTGGGTGGCTCAGCGGGTTAAGCCTCTGCCTTCGCTCAGGTCGTGATCTCAGGGTCCTGGGATCGAGTCCCGCATCGGGCTCTCTGCTCGGCAGGGAGCCTGCTTCCTCCTCTCTCTCTGCCTGCCTCTCTGCCTACTTGTAATTTCTCTCTGTCAAATAAATAAATAAAATCCTTAAAAAAAAAAAAAAAAAAAAAAAAAAAAAAAAAAAAAAAGAGTGCTACGAAACTAGAAAAGCACTTAACTTCTTTATGGTGAATCCTAGTTTGTAGTAGTTGAGATTGAGCAACAAATTCTTACAGCCCAGAACTTCATTGTGTGATGGGCATGACCTTGGTAAGCCGACAGGAGACAGCAGGGAGATGGCCTCCTTTAGGGAGAGCATTTAGTGAATCCTTAAGCCAGGGACACAGGCTCTCAGAAGCCGGTCAGAAGTCACCATGAGAGTGTCAGATTTGGAAACCATTTTTGGCTAAGGGTGCAGTGATATTAATTTTTAGGGGATATTGTCATGAAAAAACATTTCGGGCAATTGGGAAACTTTGAACCACACTCTGACCTCTGCCTGATGGTACACTATACCCACTACCGATTGTGCAGGAGGCCCTTCTGTCTCTGGAGGATTCTACATGATTCTTTTCTACTTTCTCCTCTTTGCATCTGTTTGGAAGTTTATGCCAGCATCCTTGAGCCATTAATATGTCTGGAATATATTGTGTTAGTTGCTTTAAAAGCTTATGGTGATATGTGAGGATGGGGGTTGGGGAGGTGGTAAATGAATACGGATGAATTAGAGTGAATTCTGTGTGGCTCTTTGTGGTTCACAGTTGTGTGTGTGGTAGTCAGTGACTAAGCACTCTGTTAAGAGAACAGTCATTACTGATGCCAGAGTGAAGGCTTTCAAAGGTGGTGGGTTTGAGCTACCACTCTGAGGCTGCAAGATACATTACTTAGCAACCAAGTGGAAGTTGTAGAGGAAGGCTGTGTTTGTGTATTAGTATTCATCACAATGATTTGAGGATAGAATTGAAGAATCTTGGATGGAAGACTGGTACAGATGTTCACAGGAGAGACTTTCAGTTTAAAAATCTTGTTCCTGTTCAACCTGGGCTTATTGAACAGCTGTTTCTGACCATGAATGTTCATGCCATACTTGTAAACAGAACACGAAGGCTCCTTTTTGAGAAATTTGAGTTTATTATAAATTTCAGGATAAAAATGTGTAGTGTTAAGTAAAAGATTATATGGAAACTGTTTAATGCTAAGTACTTGGTGTATACTCCTTGATTTTTCTATAAGTTTAACAGTAATGAAAGGATTACATTCATGTTGACTAAGAAACTTAACACCATTTTTTTCTCTCTCTCTAGAGCTGTTGGTAAAACTTGCCTACTGATCAGTTACACAACCAATGCATTTCCTGGAGAATACATCCCCACTGTGTAAGTATGGAGTTAAACTGGGAATTAACTTGTCTGTGATGGTTTTTTTTTCCTTTGACCATCGTTTGGCTATAAAGGCATTCTTAATTTGCACATGAACAGATCTGATTAATTTTCTGTCCAAACATTTACCTAAGTCTAATTATAAGGTATGTATTTGGGCTTTTTAAAAATACGTAATATAGGGACACCTGGGTCGCTCAGTTGGTTAAGCTGCTGCCTTCGGCTCAGGTCATGATCCCAGGGTCCTGGGATCGAGTCCCATATCAGGCTCCTTGCTCAGCGGGGAGACTGCTTCTCTCTCTGCCTCTGCCTGCTGCTCTGCCTGCTTGTGATCTCCCTCTCTCTCTCTGACAAATAAATAAAATCTTAAAAAAAACAATACGTAATGTAAAGTTTTTGCATTGTGACGAAACACAGCTTTTTTTTTCTTTAAGATTTTATTTATTTGTCAGAGAGCGCGCGCATGTGCACACACAAGCAGGCAGAGCAGCAGGCAGAGGCGGAGAGAGAAGCAGGCTCCCCTCCGAGCAAGGAGCCCGGCGTGGGACTCGATCCCAGGATTCCGAGATCATGACCCGAGCTGAAGGCAGCAGCTTAACTGACTGAGCCACCCAGGCGTCCCAACACATAGCTTTCTTAATTGGTTTTTAGACATTCAGGAAACAGAGTTAACTAGCTGATGTATGAAGACTGGATAATGTAAGAGTTTTAGATAAATTTGGCTCTCTGGGCTCTGTGTGTGAAGGATCAAGGAACTGGAACATGAAATATGCTGTTACCCTGCAGTTGGCCTTTTCTGCAAGGAATCAGATGGCTGCAGGTCACTGTTGAGTTACCATGCTGTGGAATTGAAACCTTGGTTGTGTGTTGGCGGTTATGGGAGGACAGAATTGGCTACTGAGCTGCTTATTCCGTCTTGGCAACAGAATTGGGTGGGGTTGGAAAAGTCCTTTTCTGATGATAGGGTTATAGGGAGTCCCCATAGCCAAGCCTCATAATGTATCGCCCTGCAGCCAGGGTGTCAGCTCTGTCTGGACGCCTGCCATCCTGGTGGAGAGGAAACAGTGCGGGTCCCACCTGTGTTGACCTCCTCGAGCACAACACATATTCTGCGGAGGTCTCCAGAGTTTCCTAGAGGCGGGATGGTAACTGTGCATGTTCTGGTTTTATGGCAGGGACTTTCCTGATCTACACTTAACGTAGAGCTAAGTCGTTACCTGTTATCAGTGACTTTGAACTGCGATACCTGGTGACACCACTGGTGCTGTCAGCACTGGTCGTTAGGTGGGTTAGGTGTCTCTCCCTCTCTCTCTCTCTGTCTTTTTAAATTTTTTTTATTTGCTGTGTTAAACATCAGTGCACATGTTTTTGTGCACCTGTGATTGATTTTTAGAAGTGGAACTGTGCCGAGTCAAAAGGGAATGGTTGTTTAAATTTTTGATAGATACTACCCAATTGCTGCCAAAAGGCTGTCACTTGGACCAGCTGTGACTAAAGTGTCCCCCTCAACTTGGACTGTGGGCAACAGGTGTTGAAAAAGTTACCTTCTCATTTGCATTTCTGATCACCAGTGAGTTTAAGGTCCTGTGAATGTTTGCTGTCCATTTGCAATCTTCTGTGAATGGCCTGCGGAAATCCTTTGCTTGTTTTTGCACCGAAATTTATTCTAACTGATGGAACTTTTGTACATAGGAAATATGAATCTCTCTGTCTCATTTGTCTTTGAACTTCATTATATGGGGCCCTTTGCCATAAAGAAAGTTTGGCGCGTTTTTTTTTTTTTTTTTAAAGATTCCATCCATTCATTTGACAGAGAGAGATCACAAGTAGGCAGAGAGGCAGGCAGAGAGAGCGAGAGGGAAGCAGGCTCCCTGCCAAGCAGAGAGCCCAATGCGGGACTCGATCCCAGGACCCTGAGATCATGACCTGAGCCGAAGGCAGCAGCCTAAACCACTGAGCCACCCAGGCGCCCGAAAGTTTGGCGTGTTTTTTTTTTTTTAAGATTTTATTTATTTATTTGAAAGACAGAAATTACAAGTAGGCAGAGAGGCAGGCAGAGAGAGAGAGGAGGAAGCAGGCTCCCTGCGGAGCAGAGAGCCCGATGCGGGGCTCGATCCCAGAACCCTGGGATCATGACCTGAGCCGAAGGCAGAGGCTTTAACCCACTGAGCCACCCAGGCGCCCCAAGTTTGGCGTTTTTATGTGAACATGCCTTTCCACCTTCATGGAGTTTTAGGTCTGTCTTATGAAGACTATTCCTGGGGCGCCTGGGTGGCTCAGTGAGTTAAGCCTCTGCCTTCGGTTCAGGTCCTGGTCTCAGGGTCCTGGGATTGAGCCCTGCATAGGGCTCTCTGCTCAGCGGGGAGCCTGCTTCCCCCCTCTCTCTCTGCCTGCCTCTGTGTCTACATGTGATCCCTCTCTCTGTCAAATAAACAAAATCTTTAAGGGGAAAAAAAAACATTCCTACTTAAGTGATGCAAAAATATTCTCTAGTAGGTTTTCTAGATTTTTGTGGCTAAAGTTTGAATTCATTTAGAATTTTTTTTTTTAAATGTAGTGGGAGGCAGGCATCTGATTCTGTTATTTATTGAATAGTTATTTATTATTTGTTTATTGAATACAGTTTATTAAATAATTTTTCCTTTTCTCCTGGAAGCAGAATTGCAAGACATGAGGCTTTTTCTTCATGAAATCTAGTTGTCATTCTGTTCTGTAAGCCACATTGGAGGCTTACTCAGACCTTGATTTTGCTGTTGCAGTGTAGCTAGACCCTAGGTTTAGTGTTGAGAGTATACGAAAATGAATTCTGAATTGAGAGAGAGCTGTGGCATGAGTGGGGGTTCGGGGTGGAGGGAGAAGCAGATTCTCTGCTGAGCAGGGAATCTGAGCAGAGCCCAACATGGGGCTCAATCGCAGGACCCCCAGGATCATGACCTGAGCTGAAGGCAGACACTTAACCAACTGAGCACCCAGGTGAGCACCCCCTGCCCCCTTTTTTTAATGTCCACTTTATTTTCCGCCTGTCAGACAGGCTTTTCTGGGTTGTCTCTTATCATTAACTGCTTTTTGCGTAGCAACTTCAAGTTAATTGAAGTATGTGTGTAATTTGGTGCATTCCCTCTGGAAACGTTACACTAGAGCTTTTCAAATCACATTTGTTTTGTGTTACCATGGCACTTTGGTTGCAGGCCTAGATGACCAGGCCTTGACTGATCATCACCCTGCACTCAGTGCGGGTGTTCTGGAAGCACTGTGGTGTGGCTCTGTGGTGTGGCATCTTGTTGAAGATGAGTCTAATATGTACATGAAAAAGTCAACAAGTGGGTTTGAAAGAGGGCCTAATTTTATACTTTCTTTCTTCCTGGGGAGAAAAATGCTTTTTTTCTTGCTTGCTTGCTTTCTTGCTTTTCTTTTTTCTTTTTTTTTTAATTAACTAATTACCTGTTTATTTTTATTGGACAGAGAGAGCACAGGCAGGGGAAGGGGCAGAGGGAGAAGCAGACTTCCCACTGAGCAGGGAGTCTGATGGAGCAAGGCTCCATCCCAGGACCCGGAGAACATGACCTGAGCCAAAGGCAGACACTTAACCAGTTTGAATTTAAATAAGCCAAAGACTGAGCCACCCAGGCATTTCGGGAGGAGAAAAATCTTAATGTTCTCTTTATTAAAAGCAAAGGTTTTCTATTGCTGACAGTAACTTGTTCTAGTTAAATGGAATAGCTTGTCCGTTGTTTCTCGGGCGTTTCTCCAGGTGCGTGTTTTTCTCCTTACACCACAGCCCGTTTCCCCTCAACTTCTTAGCTCCTCGTGCATGTGGGCTAGTACATCTGCTGGCCTGGCAGCCTCCAGGCCACTCCTGGCCCTGGCAAACCTCTGGGACCCTCCCCACAACAGTAACTCAAGACCCCAACCTGTGCCTAACGTTCTGGGGCTGTGGACTGACCGTGTTTTCTCCCCTCTGCAGCTTTGACAACTACTCTGCGAATGTTATGGTAGATGGAAAACCAGTGAACTTGGGCTTATGGGATACAGCTGGACAAGAAGATTATGACCGATTACGTCCCTTATCCTATCCGCAAACAGTAAGGATCACGACTGATTTTTAATGCGTCCTTCTGAATGTATAATTTTGACTGTAGTTGCAAATCACTTGTGGGTTTGCTTACACAGTCGGTGCTTGAACACGCGGGTTTAATCTGCAGAGGTCCACTCAGACCAGGACTTTTTTCCATAAATACATTACAGTACTGTGAGTATATTTCCTCCTCAGGATTTTCTTAGTAACATTCTCTCTGGCTTACTTTAGTGTAGGAATGTGGTGGGTTTTACACATAACGTGCAGAACATTTATTAATGGACTGGTCACTTTGTCAGTAAGACTTCAGTCAACAGCAGGTGTTTTATTAAAAAGTTTTCAGGGAGTCAGAATAATACCCGGAGTTTTTGACTGTGGAGGGGCGCGCGGCAGTGCCCCTACCCTCCTGCGTTGTTCAAGGGCCAGCCGTACTGCCATCTTTTGGGCGTATTAAGTAGTAGCACGGTTAAGTTCAGTAGTTGAATGTCCTAGATGCAGACCAAGGATTTGTCTGTTTCCTTTTTAGCATTACCGGTTACCGAGCGTTTACCTGCTCTCATCTCAGTTTCAGGACCACTGTATGAAATAGGTCCTGTGTTATTCTTGCAAACCGGTTTCAGTAGGAATTAGTTGCAAGGTCAGTTTGTTTTGTGGCAGTTTGGTACCACGGAGCTTTTAAAAATCAAGTTAATGACTTGTCTTTGGGATTAATATAACTTTTCTATAAAACATATGCTCATCTTTCTATGGCTTTAGTACCTAAATCATCTTTTTTTCTTAAAGATTTTATGTATTAGGGCACCTGGGTGGCTCAGTTGGTTAAGCGGCTGCCTTTGGCTCAGGTCATGATTGCAGTGTCCTGGGATCGAGCCCCACATCGGGCTCCCTGCTCAGCGGAGAGCCTGCTTCCCCCTCCCTCTCTGCCTGCCTCTCTCCCTGCCTCTCTGCCTACTTGTGACCTCTCTCTGTATCAAATAAATAAAATCTTCAAAAAAAAAAATTTTTTTTAAAGATTTTATGTATTTATTTGAGAGAGAGACAGTGAGAGAGAGCACGAGAGGGGAGAATGTCAGAGGGAGAAGCAGACTCCCTGTAGAGCTGGGAGCCCGATGGGAGACTCGATCCTGGGACTCCGGGATCATGACCTGAGCTGAAGGCAGTCGCTTAACCAGCTGAGCCACCCAGGTGCCCAGTGTCTAAATCTTCAGTTTTGTAAAAATATGTCCACTGTGTCCAGTCAGAAAAACTTCGAGATTAGCTTTGCTTCCATTCTAGACAATTAACGATGTATATACCAAAGCGAGTCAGGTCCATAGCTGGTGAAAGTACCCTTAGAAGCCCTTTTCTTAAAATAAGCACTTGTCTTATTTGTACCATTTGCTTATCTTGTTACATGTTTATTATCATTTTAGCAGTAAAGACTTTTAAAGAGACTCAGGGGACTCAGCGGCCGAAGGAGTGCACTGCACGCTAGAGGCAGCGGAGCGAATTCCTCGAGTTGAAGTCCCCTGCTCTTGCCTCCCAGCTCTGTGACCCTGGCAGGTTTCTACACGGTCCTAGTCATGAGCTGTTTCCTCATGGGATTAGATGAGCGTTCTGTGTAAAGCACCCAGAACAGTCCAGGCACATCACAGACACCGCAATGGAGGTGCTGTGAAGAGCCGCAGATCTGGAGAGCTCTTCAGGTCAGCGTGGACGGGGCCCAGTGAATGGAAGTTGCTGTACATGCTCTCAGCAAGCCGGGAGGACCAGAGAGTCAGGGGCAAGGAGGCATCCTGGAGAAAGCAGGCGTTGACCCTTGGGTGGATTTGACCGTCACGGTCTTGGGGGGGGTGTAGCGTGGGTGAAAACAACCAATCATTTCCAGTCTACCCCCATTTTTTTTCTTAAACTTAACTTCCTATTTGGTAATGATTGTCTTAGACTTATTTTTTATTTTTTAGATTTATTCATTTGAGAGAGAGAAAGGGTGAGAGCAGGGGAAGGCAGAGGGAGAGATAGAATCCCAAGGAGACTCTGCACTCAGCAGAGCCCGATGTAGGGCTCAATCTCAGGACCTGAGAGCACGAGCTGAGCCAAAACCAAAAGTCAGAGACAACCAAGCCACCCAGGTGCCCCTAAACTTAGTTGGGTGTGCACAAATGGCGGATGCCATTTGCAGGGCAGAGAGAATCTTCAAGCAGACGCCCCACTGAGAGCAGAGGCCCTGTGTGGGGCTCAGTCTCATGACCCTGAGATCACAACCTGAGCCAAAATCAAGAGTCGAGTGCTCAGGACCCTAAATGGACTAAGCCACCCAGGGGCCCCTCCCCCCTGCTTTAGTTTTAAGCTTTTGAAAACAGCTTTTCTATGCAGTAGTCATCGTCTTTTGTATTTATTTCCTCCTGGAGGAATTGCCGGATACAATCTCTCTAAGCTGTGGATTTTTGTGATTGTCCCTTAGCTGAGTTACAGTAGTGGTCCAGACAAAGACCAGAACTATAAAATGGGAGGACTGAGTGAGTGGTATCTCAGTTAATCTCCAGCTAAAAATGACCTGCGAGGAAGCTTTATTATTTATTTATTTACTTACTTATTGTGATGAAGTTTTAAAAAGCAGCTTGTAATCACCAAATGGCTTGTTCTTCAGTGTGTTTCCGAAACTATTCTAACCCCAACGGGTGCTTGTTAATTCCGGATTTTCAGTAGATTTGCCAACCTGTTGACTGGTAGAGTAGGAGTCTCCAGCCCACTGGATACATCTGGAAGGGCGGGGTGTCTTTTCTGAGAAATGAGAACCACCTCCTGTGACTCAAGGGGTCCCGGCAGGGTGCGGCCTTTTTCTCTGAGGGAGTCACTCACAGTAAGTCAAAGGTGACTTGGCCAGATTCCCACTCTCTACGGAGAGAACAGTAGGTCCAATAACAGACCGAAGCAAGCCGCAAGGTATGAGGCCTGACAGCCAAGGGGATGGGGCGTGGTCCTTCTGGGGCAGGACTTCTAAACTATTTATGCCCCATCTGTGTGGTGCTATTTTCCTGTCAGACACTTGGACGTGTAAAAGGGGGTAAGGCATGGTTCTTGCTCAGGTGCCTCCCACACGGTATAACGCACCACACGCCAGCACAGGGGGTGTTGTGGTGCTTAGAGCAAAGAGGGGAGAGCAGCGATCTGGAAGTTAAAGACGTGCCTGCTGGACTCCTTTGGGGATGAGAGGGTTATCTTGGCTCCTGGGGGATAGGCCTGGTGGCCCCCTATAAACTTGGCACCAACTGAACTTGGTCTCCGGTTGTTGACTCTGGTCTGCAGGCCCGTTTTTGTGGCTCTTCCCTGACTGGACCCCGAAGGGCCCATGGGCGACTGCTTACCCAGATCTCCCCTCTCCTTAGGGCTTCGTGACCCCGAAACTGACGTCCTGTTTCCTGTGGTCATTTACCGCTGCTGTCCTTGTTTGTGGGCTGGCTCCAGGGAGCGAAGTGGGATCTGTGTAAGGCATCAGTTTCTACTTCATTCTCTGAAAGATGGAGTAGAAACTGTCCTTCACAGTTCTGTTTTTCTCAAGTTACCTTTATACTCTCTTTTTGAAAATACCTTGAGTTCTGCACCCGCACCTTCCGTGGCCTGCTCCCCATTGCAGTGTGGTCCGTGCAGTGCTCAGGCCCAGCGCTGTGCATCGTGTCCAGCCCCACCGTATTTGCCTTCTTGTTCCTGGATTTAGTGGTGTGAATGGGAACCTGTGTGAATGGCCAGAGTCACAATCTGAGCTCTGTGAGGGTCTCAGAAGTTCACGTTGCCCCACCGGACCGCTGGCCGCTGACACGCTGGGCCTCTTGTCTTCTGGCTGAGCTCAGCCTGAGAAGGGCTAGACTGCTGGACATTGGTCAGAAGGAAAGCAATAGCATTTAGCTTGGCTGCTTTGATTTTCAAATGGCTTTCTACTTTGTTAAGTTGGCTGTTACCAGATCTGTGTCCTCCAGCCAAAATTTACTAGGAACGCACCTGTGGCTAAACCAGATGGGGTTTGCCCCTCTGTCCCTAGCTAGACACACACCTTGGAGGCTCTGGGGTGCATGATTCCCGTGCGGGCTTGAGGAGGCAGGGCTTGCTCTGCATGAGGTGCTGGCGGGAAGCAGGGTAGTTTTAGGGCACTCTAATCCATCTCCAGAAGGTGGGGATGAAGTGGGGCCGGAGCTGTGACTGGTGCCAACGTGGGCTTGTGGGCTGGGAGAGGGGATGTTTGGTGTTTCTGCAGTTTGCACAGTGACCTTTATCTGTGTTCAGACAAGACTGTGGTCTTCTCTTTATTTCTTCACTTTTGGTCTCATTTCAGCCTGGTCAGTAGGGACCTTGTCTGACCTCAGCATCCTGGGAGATTTTCCCATCCCACAGGAGCTTGCCACAGCCGAGCTGCACACCACGCTGCCTCCCAGGGGTCGGGCTGCCCCTCTCTGTGGTGCTTGTTTTCTTAGCCGCTCCCCATGGATGCCACAGGCACCGTGTCTTTGCCTTGTGTGTATCCCGCTCCTTTTCCCGGTTCGTAGAATGTCTGTCGTGAAAAACGTTCCAAGCCTGGAAGTAAAACCAGGTTGGAAGGCCTTTGGAAGAAAGGAGAGGAGAGAGCAGTGCTGGCTGGTGCATTCGGAGCTGGGAGAGGCAAGCCGTCCCAGAGTCCGCCCACTGCCACTCTGCCATGAGCTGACCCGGCTCTTGCGGTTGCCCTCCACACACGAGGGGGAGGTGGTGGTCAGACCAGCGAGGGGGAGTGGTGATAAAGTCTCTCCAGGCACGGTGGGAGCCTGTGTGGTTAGGAGTGTCCTGCCAGCACAGGGAAGGCGGCGTTTCAGCCGGAGGAAAGGTGAGCCTGTGACGCAGGACAGCTCAGGCGGAATGAAGAGGCTCCAGGACAGGCGTAAATAGCGAGCTGCATGGACTCTGCGGGGTGCTGGGTTAGAACTTAAAGGTTGGAAGGAATTGCTGCTGGAAGAGATAAGTGTCAGAAGCCCATTTTATTTATTTTTAATTTATTTATTAGAAGTTATTTATTTTTATTTATTTTTTTGTTTGGTTTGTTTTAGAGGATGGGGAGGGGCAGAGGGAGAGAGAATCCTAAGTAGGCAATGGGGAGCCTGATGCAGGGCTTGATCCCACGACCCTGAGATCACGATCGGAGTCAAAACTGAAAGTCAGATGCTTCACTGACTGAGCCACCCCGGCGCCCCTAGAAGTATTTTTCAAAGCCATATTTTGTGTGGGGGAAGGAGGAGAAAGGAACAGGCAGATGGTACAATGTTAAATGTGGGATGCAAAGCGTGTATTTTCATCAAAAAAGATGTTCTTAAAAATTGAAAGGGGCAGAACAGATGTGGTTGGAGGATATTTTGAACTGAAGCTGCATTTCCGTGGCCAGTGCCCATGAGTCTCTGTCGCAAAGATTTGGCGTCATGTCAAGGCCTCGGGGGCACACATCTTCAAAAGCAGCTGTAGGTGAAACCCGGATAGTTACAACAACTTTAATATTTTCAGAATTGTAGATCAGAGAAGCTTGAGTGAGATGAAATTAAAGCAGTTCTCTTGTCCGTCTGTCTCTTAAAAGAACTGCAGGTTTCTATGTTGCTTGAAGAGCAAGTCTGTCAATTTTTGCTGGAACAAAGGAGTGAATTGAAAGCACTGTGGTAAACACTAGAAATGCTGTCCCTACTGGACGGTCCTGTCCAGAGAGGTGGGAGGGTTGGGGGGGCAGGAAAGGTCCCAGTGTGGCAGTGCTGTTCACTCCAGCAATGCAGGACCCCAAACTCAAACCATCCCCCCAGCATTCGGGGGATGATGAGAGGACCAGCATTTCTGTACGGGAGACTTGAGGCCTTCCAGCTCTCATACCTGGCTGTGCTTCTGGGGCACCTTTCCTCTCAGAGGCCTGTTTTTACAGACAGGTGCTTTTCCTGTTTGCGGTGGCTTCGGCTGGGCTTATGTCTCAGAGCTTGGGCGGAGGTCTTTGCCAAGTGTGCCTGTTGCTAGGGAGTGCTGGCCGCGGCCCACGGACATGCCTTAGTTAACATTTCATGACTGGCCGTGACTCGTGTGCTTCCTCAGGTGTGTTGTAGCTTCTGGACAGGGAGCCCTCTGTGTGCGGCCGGGGGTAGAGAAGAGTGGCTCCCCCCAGTCCCCCCAGGATTTGCCTGACCTGGTGTCTCCACCATCGTTGACCTTCACAGGGTTCGGTGGAGTGTTTGTATTTGGCATCATAGGTGTCGGATAATCATCTGCTTTCAGATCTTTCGGGAGGGTTGAGACAGAATTCTGATGGAAAAATAATGGATTATATTAACTTTTATTTTCCTCACTTTTTACTAAACTGAAACAAAGTTCTCATGCATTACTAGGTTGCAGAAACGTATGGTAAGGATATAACGTCCAGGGGCAAAGACAAGCCGATTGCCGTATGTAAAACTTTCAGTCGACCTCAGTTTCAAGCTTTATCTGTTCTCTCGTTTCACTTAGTTTTCTCAGGATTTCCTATTGAGCCTCACATTCCTTGAGTGTTCTGTATTTAATTCACTCAAGGTTGGGTTTTGCTTGACGAAATGTGCTTTCAGTAGAGCAAGACAGTTTACCTACTAGCTTGAAATAAAGCGGTTTGTGAACTGCTTGCTCCCCTCCCGCCGAGGGAAAGCAGGAGCTCTCCGGGCGGGTTGGAGATGGAGACGTGGAGGCTCCCCCCGACCCCGGAGCGCGTGCTTGAGCCAGCGTGGGACTAACCGTGGCTGCCGGGGGCTCCCCCCGCTTTGGTGTCCCGGTGCAGCGGGCCTGTCTGGGGCATGGCTGTGGTGCTGGTGAGCTAACTCAACCTCGCTTGGAAATGATGTAATCAGGTGCCCAGATGCCGCGGTGATTCTTGGACAAGCTGGTGCATGCGCTAGCGTTTTTAAAATGTCATTTATAAAAAGCTGTTGTGTGGGATGTTTCTCTCCGTTTCCAGGTACGAGATACCAGCGGGATGATTGCAAGTGTTAGCTTGGGAACTGGGTACATTTCACAAAGCAGCATAGTGGCCTTTTTCCAGGAAAATGTCTTAAAAACCTAGCATTTTAGGAACTCTTAGGCAATTTTAAATACAGGTAAATATTTAAATTCGACTTTTTACACAGTACAGAATGACGTATGGCTTAGTCAGTCAGAAATTCTTCCAGGCACTTCCTCAGCACTGACCTTTCCTTTGAATCTCTGCTTCAGCCGCAACGGCCCCGCCTGCAAGTCCTCCAGAGACTGTGCTTGGGCTCGAGGAGCCACCAGCCAGGAAGACGCCTCTCACGGGCTAGAGTGTCCTGCACGGGGGGGTGTGCTCACAGAGCCACCAGCCGCGCCCCACTTTGTGCCAGGGACTCTGGGGCAGTTTTTTTTTTTTTTTTTTTTAATTTTATTTAACAGACAGATTACAAGTAGGCAGAGAGGCAGGCAGACATAGAGAGGAGGAAGCAGGCTCCCCACCGAGCAGAGAACCCGATGTGGGGCTCGATCCCCGGACCCTGGGATCATGACCTGAGCCGAAGGCAGAGGCTTTAACCCACTGAGCCACCCAGGTGCCCCTCTGGGGGCAGTTCTTAAGGAAGAGGTTTAATAGCAGCCCAGTGGTAACTAAACGTTATTGAACATGCACATGGGGAGCTTACTGAAAAGCATGCCAGTGATAAATGGTTTTAAAATAGACTGTTTTTTGATAAACTGAGACCACATTTTACAGAAATATCAGAGTGGTATCTTGACACTTGGTTTTGTCCCGGTACATAAATAGGGCCACTAAGTTTCCAGTGGGAGTTGGGAATGATGTTAAAGAAGCCTCTCGGGGGTCTGGTTTGAGGCCTCCCTGGATTCAGTAAATTCTAGCACATTCCAGTAAATCTTCTCCCCTCCTCTCACAAGTAAGTGGCTGCTTTGTGTGCTGGCTCCGCTTTGGGAGCCTTCTGAAAGAATTGAAGGGGAAACCGGGGAGTAAGCTTTAGACACAAGCTGCTGGTACATAATACGCGTTTTGTCTCATGATTGATTCCCAACAGCATTTACAAAGCAAAGTGCATTCGTCATTGTAAGACCATTTCTAAACGCCTCCCTATTTCCTTTTTATAGGATGTATTCTTAATTTGCTTTTCTCTTGTGAGTCCTGCATCATTTGAAAATGTTCGAGCAAAGGTAAGTGGGGATGTTTTAGAGAAACATTTTGGTTCATAATGTCATTCCATTCTCAGGAGGCAAAAATACTGTTTAGTGATAGGAGTTTTAATTATTTAAATTGATCTTATAATTCTGACTTTATTATGTAGAGCCCTAAAGTTTCAGGGTCTGATTGAGAAATGCTGTGTGCCTAGTTAAAATAATGAGCACTTTGGAGTCCCGTCTGGTGGGGTCATCTAATAAGAACGGTGACCATGCTTTGCCCTCCTGGATCTCACATACTCCCTATAGTAAAACTTGATGGGGCAGGATGTCCTCCAGTGGGGGTCAGGGACATGTTCAGTGGGGGTCAGGGTGGCAGACCCTAGACCTCCACCCAGTTGACTCTTCGCTGAGTAGGAAGGATTCTCGGAGATGATCTAAGAACTTGACTCATTTGCCAAATAGATCGTTGTTTTGGGAGGGGGCACTTCCCTTCTCCCCTGGCTCTTGTTGGTGAGCAGAGCCTCTTCTGTAGGCTCGTCGGTCTTGGGCACCCAGCTTGCTAACCGAATGCCGATAGGTGGGCCCGTGGTTCCGGAAGGTATTGCAAGGGCATGAGCGGGGCTGGAGGGCAGGGGGGCTGACACAGTTTGGCGCTCGTGGAAGTGGAATTTAGGCGGAGGATGCTCATTAGGGAGGGAGCGTGTCGTGACTTTTTTTTCCTCTCTCGCTTTTAGTGGTACCCTGAAGTGCGACACCACTGCCCCAACACCCCCATCATCTTGGTGGGGACTAAACTTGATCTCAGGGACGACAAAGACACGATCGAGAAGCTGAAGGAAAAGAAGCTGACTCCCATCACCTACCCGCAGGGTCTGGCCATGGCTAAGGAGATCGGTAGGAAATCTGTGTTGTCATATCTGCTTTGTCCGTGCCTTTATTTCTGTGGCAGAGATGGGAGTCCAGTGTGGGCAAGGAGAGCGCGAGTCTTTCCGACTCCAGCTCCGTTGTCTGCTGGGGAGCCAGCCAGGCAGGGCCCTCGGGGTGAGCCTTCAAGAGCGGGGGCGCAGGTCAGGTGTCGCTCTGCAGGAGGCAGGGCCTGGGGAGCCGCTCCCTGCCCTCGTGGTGGCTCGAAGGGCGGGTGCACGCGTGGCGGGCCGTGGCCCCGTGGCGGTACGAGGCTGTGTTTCTCGGCAGGTGCGGTAAAATACCTGGAGTGCTCAGCGCTCACGCAGCGAGGCCTCAAGACAGTGTTTGACGAAGCCATCCGAGCGGTTCTCTGCCCCCCTCCCGTCAAGAAGAGGAAGAGAAAATGCCTGCTGTTGTAAATGTCCGCCTGCTCCCCCACCCCCGCCCGGTCCCCCTCGGAACCTTTGTACGCTTTGCTCAAAAACGGTGGAGCCTTCGCACTCAATGCCAAGTTTTTGTTACAGATTAGTTTTTCCATAAAACCATTTTGAACCAATCAGTAATTTTTAGGTTTTGTTTGTTTAAAGTGTAAGAGTTCAAACTTTCACATTATATTAAAATTTAGCCCTAAAATGGCAAGCTTTCTTAAAAGCCTTATTTTTCAAAAGCCCCTATTCTTGCTCAGATTAAGAGTTGCCAAAATACCTTGTGAACTAAGTCGCGCTGTTGTGCTGAGAACACTAAGCACTAACCGGCTCCAGACCTGTGTCTCTCAGGAGAGCCGGCGCCCCGGTTTGCACCCGCAGACGCGCGCTCGTTTGTGGTAGGAGAGCGGCCCAGCCTCCCAGGCTGCCGCCCCGCCGCCTCTGACTCCGCGCCACCCGCTAACACTGTACTGTAAGTCCTCGTGCAGGGAGTGTAGTGACTCAACTCTTCGGGTCCCTCTTAGATTTTGTAGTGAGACTTTTTTTAAAAAAGTTAGTGTATTCGCTTTTGCTGAGATTTTGAACAGAGCTCTTCCTCCCACGTCCCCTGGGCCAAGTGTCCACTCCAGCTGCGGGTGCCCGGGCCGGGGGGGCGCAGCACGTGGTGCGATCAAAGAATGAAGACAGTATTTTGACAAAATACAGAGGTTAATTTACACTACATTGTACGTGTCCTAATTAAACTGAGTAAAAGTGTCACGGGTAAAAACATTAAAGGTTAATTTCTGTCCAGTGTAGTAAAAGATGAAGAAAGGTTGGTATTATCACTAAGTGTTTTAAACTTTTCCTTTTTTCTTAGACCTGCCATCCCTCCTGAAATTGGGCATTTAATTCATCTTTGAACTGGTCGTTCCCATAGTTGCTCACTTAGCGCTTTTCTTATAGAACCCCTTCTTAAGAGCAATATGCCTCTTTGTATTATAAAATCTTTCTGATAATGCATTAGAAATTTTTTTTGTAGATTAGTAAAAGTGCATTCCTGTTTCCTTGTTACTTTATTCAGAGCTAATAAGCGCTTTCCTTAGTTTTCTAGTAACCAGGTGTAAAAATCATGTGTTGCAGCTTTAGTTTTTGAATATTTTAGATATTCCTAAACTATGAACTTTCTTAACATCACTGTCTTGCCAGATCACCAGTACTGTACCCTGACTAACGCTGGCCCTCCCTTCTGCCTCACCCCCCTGGACACACACCTCTCGCTCTGCCTGACCACGTCCCCTCGGGTCTGTGGGGTTCCGTGAGCCCATGCTCGTGCTAATCCAAGTTCTGTACAGCTTACCCGCTGGCAAGAATCCAAGGTTGGACCTCTCAACCACTAGAACAACATTTTTTAAATTGACAGTTGCAGAATCGTGGTGTTTTTACATTGATCTTTTGCTAATGCAATTAGCAGTATGTTTTGCATGTATGACTTAATAAATCCTTGAATCATATGACTGTAATACTTGAATTCTTGAGAGCTTGAACAACGTGGGGTATGTGTTCCTTGTCTCACCTAAAAATCTTGGGCCACGGGAAACCTTCACTCCTAGCGCTTGTTTTTCTTGGGGACGGGGAGGAGCTGGAGGAGTCTGCAGGCACTGGTGCGGGGGCATGCTGCGTTGTGCACCTGTCGGCTGCTGGGGAGACAGAGACGTCCACACTGGGGTGTGTGCGCACAGCTCAGGCCAGAGCTCAGGGCTGAAGAGGCACATGTTTGTTGGGAGATAAGGAGGAGGCTGATTTTCTAATCGATCTAATTAATTAAGATCCTTTCTAGAGCCTGAAACTGTACTATGAACTTGTCATATTAGAATCAACTTTCTAAATCATCCTTTTTATTAACCTGAAGATTGCTTTATTTTTTAGTATTTTTTAAAGATACGCAGTTTAAAGACCATGGAGTTCTAAAGGCTTGCTACAAAAACAGCAGCCTTCTCCCTTCCCACCCTTTCTAAAAGGCAACCAGTTTGAGTCCTTTTAACTCATCTTTGTTCTCTCCATATGCTTGTGTTTTTTGTTTTTGTTTTTACCTACTAGATCACTAGTTTGTTATGAAAGGATAGGATGTGAACAGCGGATGGAAGGAAGAGCTGCCTAGGGCCAGGTATGGGGGAGGGGTATGGAGCCTCCACATCTTCTCCAGGAGCCCCCTCCCCAAATCCACCTGCTCACCCACCTGCAAGCTGCACCCCCCCCACCCCCCATTTTGGGGTTTTAGCCCTCAGGCTTTGTTGCACAGTCCCACTCACTAATTGGCAGTTTATCTGATTCGGTCTCCAGCCCCTCCCCTCCTGGGGGGTCAGGTTAAATCACTTGATTGCTGGGTGCATTTCTCATTTTCAGCTGTTACCACAGATACTCCTCAAGAGAATGATTTGGGTTGGGTGTCGCTATTTAGTGTCTGTGACCGTGTAAATATTCCCGGCTCAGTCCTGGAATAACAGAATTTGGCTGCACAACTTCTTGGTTTTTGTCAGGATCATTTGTACTTGATTTGCTTCATTTCCTGTGCGCTTCATGATTCAAGTGAACCTCCATCTGCAGGCGAAATCTCTCAAGATGTCGGCTTGTGTTACGTATCTCACTGATTTTCATTTTCCTAAGTCTCAGAATCCTCGGGCCACCACTGCCTGATGTGTTGCGTTGAGTGTAACCCCATGGCCGGTGGGCGGCTCGAACTCACGACCCTGAGGATGGGAGTCACACACTTGATCAACTGAGCCAGCCCGGTGCCCCAACTCCTTTTCAGTTTGCTTCATCTTCACCACCTCCAAGAGCTTCCCGAGACAGAAGTGTGTGGTAATCTGTTTCTCAGCCCTTGTGTCTTTGAAAATAACTTCGTTCTCTCCTGGTCTTCTCTGGCTGGTTGGAAATCCCAGGGTGGAGATCAGTTCCCCTCAGTTTGGAAGGCAGCTCTCTTGGCTCCTCCTTGGCTATTTCTGTTGTGTGGGGTGAATTTTTGTTGACAAGTTCTGTGGGACTGTCGCCCTGGCTTGCGTGTCCTGGTCTGCTTTTCTCCTTTGTGCTTGGGTGGGCTCCGTGTGCTGCCATAGCCCTGCGCCACCCACGTGCTCTGGACTTCCACCTGTCATGCTTCTAATTTCCAGGCATTCTTTATTCTCCACTTTCCAGTCTCGGCATCAGTTTTGTGGCTGCAACACCTTCTCTGTTCCCAAGCCTAAGTAGTCTCTTCTGGTCCCGTGTTCCGAGTGTGCCCGCCAGGCCTCGGCCAGTGCTTAAAGGTTCAGAGTCTGCAGAAGCAGATTGCAGGGGCGCCTGGGGGTGCTGGTGGTTAACTGTCTGACTCTTGTTTCGGCTCAGGTCATGATCTCGGGATCCTAGGAGTGAGGCCCTGCATCAGGTTCCACACTCAGCGTGGTCTGCTTGGGATTCTCTCGCTCCCTCCACCCCTCCTCATTAGGCTTGCTCTAAAATAAGTACATCTTAAGAAACGGGGGGGCAGATTGGAAACTGGGCACCGCAGGTGGTGTCGGGGGGTGTCCTTGAGCTTTCTGCCACTAGGAACATACAGAAATTGTGTTTAGAAACGAAACCTATAGCAGCTGAACACCGTCGCATTTCAATCAGTTTTTTAAAATGGCCTTTGCAGGTACTCAGACACTAAGGTGGTATTGGTGTGAGGGCTGAAAGCCCCGAGGGAGGGGTCTCCAGAGGTCAGGTTGCCCTGGACAATCTTCAGGGGGGTTCTGGCATCTTCTCCAAGTGTGAGAAGCTGAGGAGCGTCATCCCCTTGCCTCCCACTGCCGTGCTGTCCGGGCCCCTCCCCCAGAGCAAACCAAGGGCTAGACTTCCCGATTCCCTGCTGTGTTTTGTTGGGGGGGGGGCCCTTCCTCCTTGTGGGAGTCTGTTTACCTCTACTCAACCCAGGTTCCTTTTCTTCTTTCCCCATCCTTATGGATTTATGTTGTTTTTTTTTTTTAAAGATTTTATTTATTTATTTGACAGAGATCACAAGTAGGCAGAGAGGCAGGCAGAGAGAGAGAGAGAGAGAGAGAGAGAGAGGAAGCAGGCTCCCTGCCGAACAGAGAGCCTGATGCGGGACTCGATCCCAGGACCCTGAGATCATGACCTGAGCTGAAGGCAGCGGCTTAAACCACTGAGCCACCCAGGCGCCCCTGGATTTATGCTTTTTAAAGAGATCCAGTTAGTGTCATTTTCTGGCACTTCAGTAGGGTTAAATCAGATGCCTGTGTGATCTTCAGCCTTTAGCCCAGAGCTCCAAGAAAGCTTAAGGCTTCATTTTTGTTGTTTACAGTAGACAGAAAACTTCCAAAACAGGATTGCTATACAACCAGCCAGTAAAACAGACCTTGGGAACATCCAGTGGATGAGTACATCACTGTCCAGACACAAATGACACATGTAAGTGCTTTATTAACTCCCTCTGAAGCCACTCGCTGACCTCCAAAAGCCAGTTATCATGTGCAGATCAAGCAGTCAGCTTGATGTGGAGACTGGCGCGCTCAGGGGCAGGGGTCTTAATTCCCAGCCCGACCTCGGGACCACCCGGGAGAAAGCCTGTTTGTGCCCTGACGATGGAGTATACAGGTGTGTGCAGCCAGGAAAATCCGTCTGCTAAGTAAACTGCACATCTGTATGCCTGGGTCAGACTTCTCTCAACAGTGGTGAGACCCTGAAGATCCTGTCGGTGAAAAGGTGGCATCAGAGGTGGAACACATCTAGACCTGGCCTTGGATTCCCACCCTTTCCTGGGACAGTTCTCAGATCACCAAGGAATTGCCCCGAAGCTTCCCGTGTGAGTCCCGTCCTCTCCATGCTCTCCTGACAACTGGCTCTGCTAATACTGCGATCAGAACGGCTTCCCAAATCAGCCAGTGATTTAGAGGACCATCCAGTTCCTACCAGTGGACATCCGAGGTTCCGGCATCGTGGGAATCGCTCTGGTTTTGTCGGTTAAGAACAGAAGCAGGAGTCTGTCATCCTGCGGCAGCTCGCGTGAGCCCCGGTTACACCACATCCACGTTCGAGCCGCCTCCAGCTGGGCAGAAAGCATCGCCGGCCCGGTCCGACACCACGCTGTCCAAGGCTTTCATCAGGATGTCCGGCATGTGGTCTGTCAACATCTTGGGGCCGATGAGTATTTTGCTGAACTGTGATTCGTGGGACCACCTCGCACTATACCGAGCAGCAGAACGGCAAAACCTGGGAAAGACAGAGGTGAACTAGCCGAGTGGCCCTTCAGGCTGAAACCTGTGCATTTCCAATCTGCTGCGTGGACCGAGCCCCTGCAGCTCTGTGCCCGCGCTGCCCGCACTCACCTCCCTGCAGTGCCTTCTTCCTCCAGGTGGATGATTCTGCCAGGAGGGTAGAGAGGGGGGTACTTGGTGGGCGACTCCAAGGGGGAGTCGCTGGAGAAGCTGTAGGTCGGGGACCCGTGCGACAGGAGGCTCTGCTCCCCCAGAAGCGGCTGCGTCAGGTCTCCCTGGGTACCCCCGTCCAGCTCCGTGGGAAAGTTATCCGGGCTTCCTCCGAACAGCTCATACCAGCACCCGTGCAGCAGGATCTGGTACTGGCGGACAGACCCGAGAAGGCAGCCTGCTGGTTACTCGGACCTCGGCCCCAGAAGCTCGTGCTGGGGGACAGTGACCCTCAGAGCTCGAAACAGCCGTCTCTCCAAATCCTGGATCTTAGGGGCGGGGAAGTCAGGGCCCTCTACTCCTGCGTCTCTTGGGCCATGAAGCCACATCAAACAGGAAGCATTCCGGAGAAACCAAACCCTGCCGACTCTGAGGAAAATCACTCTTCACTCTTTTCAGACAGTTCTGCCAACCAGCTTTACTCCTTCCCTTAATGACATTTATTAATTTTTTTTAGAACCCTGAGCGGGGAGCATTTGGTAAGGAGAAGCTTATTTTAAATGAATTTTTTTGAGGAGCAACAACAAAAATGTCAGAAAACAGGTTAAAAAGTGAAAATCCCTTCTAAAAACTTTATATCCACTGCCTTAGGGGATATGTCCCCGCAGAATCATTTTTAAACCTGCCCTTGAAAAAACTTCACTACGCCATGGCTGTCTTTCTCTAGTGCTAAACATAACCTCCGGCCACCACTGTTCACGACTGCAACAGTCCCCAGTATACCTGTACTCGGACTTCTTAAACTCTGTTTGGCAAATTTGTTTTCTCAGTGTTGGGACCGAAAGCATCAAAATACTGTTGGTCACAAGACAGCAAGTGCCCTCGCTAGGACGGGGAAGGTTCTACTGGAGGCTTCTCACTGTGGCATCCCGTGACTGACCGACCGTGTGCCACCTTCGGCATCGCCTGTGGGACGCCAGACCCAAGTCCGTACGGAGGGCGAAGCACTCCAGGCAACAGCATCCAAGGCCCTGGTCGAAGAGGCTCGGGAGCTGGAAGCACCCCCTCCCCATGGCCCATCCAGCCTCGGACCCGCCAGATGCTCTCACAGGCCCCCCACTTACCTTGGGCCTGTTGCAGTGGGCGATCACTCGCAGAATTCTCTTCTTCAGGTCTTCCAGGTTAGTCACACTTAACCTGTTCGGCAAAAGACCAGATGGAGGCTCAGTACTCGGTGTCTCGGCCGCCCCGAGCCCAGACGAAGCATCCAGCGGACTCACCGGGGAATGACATCCTTGCCGAGGACGAGTGACACGATGAAGGTCTTAGAGTATTCGTAAAGGGATTTGCTGAAATTTCAGAAAAATAGAAATTAGGGAGGTTTTAGGATTATATTGCCCACAAAGAACTCCAAAGAGAAATCAAGTAACTGCCAGGTCAGTGAGGAAAGTTTTTGGAGAATAAAACTGTTCTCTTCCCTTTAAAAGGGAAGTAAAATTTTACGAGAAGTAAAACAGACATACTCTGATCAGAGCAACTTATCTGCCAGATTCTAGGAAAGCCACGACCTCCACCAGTCAGATCGAGAGGGCAGACAGATCACGCCTGTGCTCGTGTCCTGTGACCCAGCAGCCCCGCTTGGGGGACTCGCAGAGACGCGCTGCGCCGGTGGTGGAAAGAGGCAAAGGCTCTTCACCGCAGCTCTCACTGCTCGTCACAGCAGAGGCTGGGAACGCGAAGGGCCGTTTGTGGAGAGCAGTTCCGGGCACAAACTACGGCCCGCGCGCAGAGCACTGGGTCCTTCACGGCTGCCCTGTGCCCTGTGGGGCGACCGCGGGATGTGTGGCCAAGTCAGAAGAGCCGGACGCACGGGGTGTCAGGCGGACGCTGCCTTTACCCAGGAGGCATGCAGAGATACAGACATACTTGCTCTCACATAGAACTAAGTGAGGATAATGGAAAGCTAAGTCAAAACCTAACGGCTACTTGAGGGAAGAAGGACAGAGAAAGGGAAATTGCTTGTTTTTTTAAAGATTTTACTTAGTATGAGCTGAGGGAGAGGCAGACGCACACTCCCTGCTAAGCAGGAGCCCGATGTGGGGCTCGACCCCCAGACACTGGGATTATGGCCTGAGCCGAAGGCGGCCGCTTAGCCATCTGAGCCACCCAGGCGCCCGGAGAAAGGGAGATTTCTGAATGTACCCTGTTTATAGAGTTGTCTGTGAAACCATGTCATTGTTTTATAGAACTGTGAAAATGAAAACAAAAGCAATTCCTAAAATCAAAAGCCAAATGAAACAAACAAACCTAACAGTGCTACTCCCAGAAGAATTACGTCACGTGACTACAGCAACAGAAACGTGGCCGCACGTCCCGAGCACGGCCATCGCGTAAGAACTAAAGCGGCTGCACAAAGACCCCGCACTGCCTGCAGCAGTCACCCTGAAACTGACCCCCCGGCCGTGCCCACGTGTGCACACGCGTGGCTGTGTGGGCAGATTAAACACCAAGTATATAATCACGTAATTTCAGTAAAAACCCTGATCTTTAAGTTGAAAATGTCAATGTGAACTAAAGACACATTTTCTTTCAAGTAACGACAGTTTCCGACCTCAACCCGCGGGAAAGGCCTAGAAACCGTGACCTGCCTGGTGGTGAAGAGACACCCGGTGTCCGGCTTATAGTCTTTAAATACCATTTCCCACTTGCAACAGCCAACACCGCGTGGAGAAATGGTGGCGTCCCCGTACCGGCACAGCGTTTAAAACCCGCAGACAACTGTCTAGCGCCAGAAAACGAAACCGCCAGACCCCCAGTGCTGTGTCCGAGAAGCCTAGTTGGAAGGGACTCCCGCGGGCCAAAGACAAGACAGTGTGGACACAAAAGCGAAACTGCCAGGGACTGAGATAGTTGAAAACAATTCCTGTCCGCCTCTGGAGACTGCTGGAACACCAATTCACTACTCGGAACGCGGCCAAATAATGGGAAAGACTCACGCATTCATGTGTCTCCTGCTTACGCGGTGAGAAGTAACAGATCAGAATAACCAACTACTTGGAAGGAAAGTTCCTTCTAATCTTCAGCTAATGAATGCAGAAGGAATGACAGACTCTCAGCATTTTGCAGCCTCTACTAGAACACGTACCTATCAATTAGTACGGCCGACGTCACAGAGACCAGCAGACGTGCCTCCCTACGCGGTGCAGTAGGAACCACATGCTGTGGCCACCACGTACTGTTGTCAAAAAATTGACCCTGAGAGGCGCTTGGGTGGCTCAGTCGTTAAGCATCTGCCTCCGGCTCTGGTCATGAACCCAGGGTCCTGGGATCGAGCCCCGCATTAGGCTCCCTGCTTGGTGGGAAGCCTGCTTCTCCCTCTCCCACTCCCCCTGTGTTCCCTCACTATCTCTCTGTCAGAGAAATAAAAATCTTAAAAAAACAAACCAACCTGAATCGATCAAATTCCTAGACATGATTACCATTTTCTAGGCCATCCAGCCAACAGTACAGAGGAACATGTTAAATGACACAGTGACTATCCAAGAGAAATCCGGAATGTGGATTCTCGAGAACAACTAACCTGGTTTCAGAAATAAAGAGGGAACTGAACTATCTATACATTAGAGGAGAATTACAGAACTTCCATATCTGTGGATCCCTTGTACACATGCCATTAAATCTGATTTAAAAACAAAAATTTAGTTCCAAGACAAATCCACTATATTCAATCCGAGAATGCTGTTTGGAATTTAAAGAAATCAACTGTAAAACATACTTGGGAGAACATACTGGAATCAAATTTTAAGTGCTCTATGCTTTACACACATATTAGGGTATCTACAGATGAAATGACAGGTCTCATTTGCCTCAAAGCACTCCAGCCACGGGGATCTACGGGAGGTACGGTGGGGTACATGAAGATTGGTCAAGTTAACAAAATGACTGAAGCTGATGAAATGGTGGCTTATTATACTATTCTCTTTACTTTGAATTTTTAATTTTTGTATATGAAAATTCCATCATAAGGCAACAGTTTTAACATCATCATAAGCACTGAAGAATAAGTTAAC
Organism: Meles meles; assembly: GCF_922984935.1. Lineage (NCBI taxonomy): Eukaryota > Metazoa > Chordata > Mammalia > Carnivora > Mustelidae > Meles > Meles meles. Next base: position 12,295,196 of record NC_060086.1, read on the forward strand.
TAGTAAACACATCTAAAGAACTATCCAAATTGTAGCACGAAAAGCAGAGATACAGAGGTATGAATGAGAGACTCGAGATGCAAAATGAGAGCAAGGGGGCACGATGCTGACAGGAGGCTCTGAAAGTGGGAAAGCAGAGGCAGTCACGTGTGACTAGGCCCTCACAGATCTGAGAATCTGAAACTTTCAAGGGAGATACACCGACACCGAAGATCATACACTTACAAATAAAGCAAGCATCCTTGTAACCTGGATGCATCTTACTGAGTAAAAGAAAATGCAACACAATCCTGCATATTGTAGGATTCCATGTATAGGACCTTCTGAGAAAGGCAAAACTATAGTGACAAAAACGGTCCTTGTGCACTTGGGGATGGGTGGAAGGGATCAATTGCAAAGGGACACAGGACATCTTTTGTTTTTTTAATTAATTAATTTGTCAGAGAGAGAGAGAGCGAGCGAGCAAGCACAAGCAGGCAGAGGCAGAGGGAAAAGCAAGCTCCCTGCTGAGCAAGGAGTCCGATGTGGGACTCGATCCCAGAACCCTGGGATCATGACCCAAATGCAGCGGCTTAACCGACTGAGCCACCCAGGCGTCCCTGGACACAGGACATCTTAATGGTGATCCTAATCCTATCAGCCCCCAAAGGCCAAAAGACAATGCTGTGATACATGAAATTAGTTTACACAGTAAAAAAAAAAAATCACTCTGTGGATGAATTATAATAAGCAAGTCTAACAAGGCTGTTGGATACAAGATCAAAACACAAATTTCTACGAGATTGATATATGTAAGCAAAAGATGTGTAAGACTGGAGAAAATCATAAAAGTTAAGGCAAAAGATACTAAAATTAAAGAGGCCCTGAATATCTGAAAATTGATTTCATGTTCAAAGGTGGGAAAACTCAGTATATGTCAGTTACCTCCAAACTGAACTAGAAAATAAAGGCAGCTGAAAGAATTCTAATCTGTTAATGGAACTTGCAAAATTGATTCTAAAACTGGCATGGACGTGTCAAGGGCTAAGAGCCAACATGGTCTTTCAAAAGTAAAAGGCACAGGGATTTGCCCTACTAGATGCCAATACCTTGCGTTAGCAGTAGGGGAAGGGCTAAGATAATGTGCCGTGCTGGCAGCGGGGAATAAACTGGATCCCTGCCTCACACCACACAGAGACACAATTAAACAGATTACAGACCTACATAAAGTTGAAAGGCCAGACTAAAAGCTGTTAGAATAAAGGAAACAAGCTCCATATCCTTAGAATATAGAAAAGTTTTTTTGGTTTGTTTTAAAGATTTGTCAGCACAAGCAGGGGAAGCAGCAGGCTCCCCACTGAGCAGAGAGCCTGGTGCAGGGCTCAATCCCAGGACCCTGGGATCAGACCTGAGCTGAAGGCCGATGCTCAACTGACTGAGCCTCCCAGGTGCTGCACAGAAAGATTTCTTAAATAAGAAACAAAAATCCAGAAATCATAAATGAGAAGACTGACAAATTAGTGTTAAAATTAAGAAATGGAAAATACAAAATGTATCAAGGATTCAGAGAGCATATTCGTGACACATACTTGGAGCCACAAAAGAACCGATTACAGAACACACGTGTTCAGAAACCAGTGACCCAACAGAAAAATGGCCAAAAAGAACAAAAGCGGAAATACAGCCAATAATACGTGGAAAGAGCCCCGACTTCATTAGCAATCACGGACATGCAAATTAGACCACGATGAAACATCACCACACACCAGTCGGGCCAGCAAAAATCTCTAACATCTGAGATTAACTGTTGGTGAGGATGTGGAGCATGGTGAACTCACATACGCTGTGGGCAAGCATACACTCGCACAGCCACTCTGTAGAAGGAGCACCGGCCTCACACACGAAGGGGGAGCACATGCACACGCCGTGATCTACACCCAGAGAGGATCCACACAACCGCCATGCATCGCCAGTGACACAGACCATTTGTGATTGATACAGGACGGAATATAACCAGAACAGACAGAACCATGTCCTACAGGCATCGAACATAATGTGGAACAAAAAAGGGAAGTCACAAAGTACAATTAAGTACTATTCTAGGGGCGCCTGGGTGGCTCAGTGGGTTGGAGCCTCTGCCTTCGGCTCGGGTCGTGATCTCAGGGTCCTGGGATCGAGCCCCATGTCCGGCTCTCTGCTCCGCGGGGAGCCTGCTTCCTCCTCTCTCTCTGCCTGCCTCTCTGCCTAGTTGTGATTTCTCTCTGTCAAATAAATATTTTTAAAAAAAGAAAAAAAAAAAAGTACTATTCTAGCTCAGTGGGTTAGAGCCTCTGCCTTCGGCTCGGGTCGTGGTCCTGGGGTCCTGGGATCGGGCCCCGCGTCGGGCTCTCTGCTCGGCGGGGAGCCTGCTTCCTCCTCTCTCTTTGCCTGCCTCTCTGCCTGGCTGTGATTTCTCTCTGTCAAATAAATAAAATTTAAAAAAAAAAATTAAAAAAAAAAAACAAATAAAATTTCAAAACCGTACAAATCCAAACTATTCTGTGGAGACCTGCCTATAGGTGGTACAACTACTTTTTAAAGCAAAGGAGGAACTTTCACACCGATCAGGACGGTGACGATCCGTGGACAGGAAAGGAGAGGATGCGTGGGGATTTTCGAAGGCACTGACTACTCTCTCTCTCCACTTGGGTACAGAGCTGTGTCTATTTCTAAACGAGCCTCACTGAGGTATACACAGCAAAACCTCCCATTGTAAGTGTGCGATGGGTTCTGACAAAAGCACAGAACTCCCAGCCCCGCCCCCAAGATGAAGGGCATTTCCATCACCCCCAGCAAGCTCCCTGTGTCTCGTGTCCATCAGTCCCACCCCAAGCCCAGTCAACCACTGGTATGCTTTGTCATCATATGCTTCTGTCTTTTCTAGAAGGTCATATAAACGGAATCATACAATAGGTCTTTTGTGCAGGGCTTTTTTCAGACAGCAAAATGCATCCAAGCTGTATGGATATTTGCTGCTTAGTCTCAAAAATACATTTTATGTTAATTGTTCCACAGTTTATAAATTCAGTTATTTTTAAGAGTTACTCATGTCTTTTCACATGTACAAGTATATATTTTAATATAAAAAGAACTTAAGGGGCGCCTGGGTGGCTCAGTGGGTTAAGCCACTGCCTTTGGCTCAGGTCATGGTCTCAGGGTCCTGGGATCGAGCCCCACATCGGGCTCTCTGCTCTGCGGGAAGTCTGCTTTCCACTCTCTCTCTGCCTACTTGTGATCTTTCTCTCTCTGTCAAATAAATAAAATCTTTAAAAAAAAAAAAAAAAGAACTTAAGAGTGCCTGGGGGGCTCAGTCCGTTAAGTGTCTGCCTTTAGCTTAGGTCATGATCCTGGGGTACTAGAATTGAGCCCCACATAGAACTCCCAGCTTAGTGGGGAGCCTGGTTCTCCCTCCCCATGCCATATTCTCTCTTGAGACATGCGCTCTAACAAATAAATCTTAAAAAAAAAAAAAAAAAAAAGGGACGCCTGGGTGGCTCAGTTGGTTAAGTGGCTGCCTTCGGCTCAGGTCATGATCCCAGCTTTCTGGGATCGAGTCCCACATCGGGCTCCGTGCTCAGCGGAGAGCCTGCTTTTCTCTCTGTCTCTGCCTGCCACTCTGTCTGCCTGTGCTCGCTCTCTCTCTCTCTCTCTCTCTGACAAATAAATAAATAAAAATCTTAAAAAAAAATTCTAAAAATTTTAAAGGTACACCAATATTTATATATAACTGACAGACTTATGATAATGAGAAAAATGAATATAAATATCCATCAGTAGACTAAAAATGCCATAATCAGATGACAGAATACTAATCAGCTCTATAAAAACATGTTCTCAAACAATATTTAAGGATATAACGTACATCCTTATGTTTATTTATAAAACACACAGCCCTGGGGGCACCTGGGTGGCTCAGTCATTGAGCACCTGCCTTCGGCTCAGGTCATGATCCCAGAGTCCTAGGATGGAGCCCCGCATCAGGCTCCCTGCCCAGCGGGAAGGAAGCCTGCGTCTCCCTCTCCCATGCCCCCTGCTTGTGTTCCCTCTCCCGCTGTGTCTCTGTCAAATAAAATCGTAAACACACACACGCACAGCTGGAAGTAAACAAACTTAAATAGTTACACTGGTGAATTCTGGGTAGAAGAGTTTTGCCCTTTCCACTTTTTTACATTTTCCAAAATTTCTATGATGGATATGAATTTCTTTTTTCCTTTTCTTCATTTTTTAATCATAGCATAAATTTCTTTTATAACCAGGGCAAAAGATTATATAGGATTAAGTATGTTGAGTAGGAAAGAAAAATGTACCTTTCAAACGAAAAAAGATCAGTGAACAAACTCAGTAAATTTGTGTAGGGCACACGCAAGAGACAGAGCAGCAGACTCAGTCTCAGACTGCTGCCGCCCAGCAAATGTCGCGGCCCAGCGAGGAAACTGAACGGTTTGCTTCCCGGTGTGTATACGGTATGTTTACAACACGAGGCCTGCCGTGCACTAAGTGTGCAGTAACGTGTCTAAAAAGCCAATGTATAGCTTTCAGCAAGTCATGATCATAGATCCCAGATCAATATAATAAAATACGAAATAATGAAAAAATTTAAAATGTTGCCAATAACTATTAAATGTGACAGAAACAAAAAGTGAGCAAATACTGTTGGAATAATGGCCCCGAGAGACTTGCTTTTAAGGTAGAGATGCCACAAGTCTTCAATTTACTTAAAAAAAAAAAAAAAAAAGCAAGCATTTCCTGCAAAACACAATAAAACAAGGTATGCCTGTGCAGAAATCTGTTCCCTTTATAAACTAATAATGAGCTATCGGAAAGAAAAATAAGAAAGCAATCCCACTTACAACTGCCCTGAAAAAATATGACGGAATAAATCTAACCACGGAGGTAGAGACCTGTACCCTGTGAACAGGAAACCACGATGAAAGGAACGGAAGACACAAATGAACGGGAGGATGTTCCACCCTCACGGACCGGCAGAACTGAGACCGTCGCCATGTCCGCAACAGCCAGAGCCACCTGGAGTCCGTGCAAACCCCATCAAACTTCCAATGACATTCTCTCAAGAAATAGACCAAATAATCCTAAAATTTCTGTGGAACCACAAAACGCTCTAACTAGCCCAAGTCATCTCTCTCTTTTTGAAGATTTTATTTCTTTATTTGGCAGAGAGAGAATGAGCAGGGGAGGGAGCAGAGGCAGAGGGAGAAGCAGACTCCCCACTGAGCAGGGAGCCTGATGTGGGACTTGATCCTGGGACTTGATCACGACCTGAGCCGAAGGCAGACGCTTCACCAACTGAGCCACCTGGGCACCCCAGCAAAGCCATATTTAGGGGCAGAACAAAGGAGGCAGCCTCGCGCTCCCGGACTTCGAACTATGTTTCAAAGCCACAGTAGTCACAGCCGTATGGTGCGGTATAAAGCCAGACACGGAGCCCAGAAACACACCCAACCACCTGACAACAGAGGAGCCAAGATCACACGGTGGGAAAGAACAGTCTCTTCGACTGACGGTGATGGGAAAACAGAAGCCCCATGCAGCAGCGTGAAGCCAGACCCCCCACCTGACCGGTTAGAGACCTGAACCCAGAAAACTCCAAGGAGAAAACAGGCAGTAGGCTCCTTGACGCCGGTCCTGGTGACAATTTTTTGGATTTGACCCCAAAAGCAAAGATGACAAAAACAAAAATAAGCAAGCTTCTGAAAAGCTTCTGCACAGCAAAGGAAACCCCCAACAAAACGAATGGGAGGGAACGTGCACCGACCCTGACACGGGGCTGATACCCAGAATACAGAGAGAACTCACACAAGCCAACAGCAAAATCCAGTAAGACTCAAAAATGGGCAGAGGATCGGACAGACATTTTCCGCACAAAGACCCGCACACGACCCATGGGCACGAAAAGGCGTGTGACATCACTACTTGGCAAGAAATGCAAATCAAAACCACAGTAAGATTTCCCCTCCCACCCATCAGCACAGCTAGTATCAAACACAAGAACAAAAAAGCCCCCCAAACCAAGAAACGTCCAGTGTGGGTGAGGACCTGGACAACAGGGAACCCTCGTGCGCTGCTGGGGGAAGGGGAATTGGCGCAGCCACTGGGAAACAGTATGGAGGTTCCTCAAAAAGCGGGATGTACAACTACCGTATCATCTGGCGATGATTCCACTTCCAGACACGGATCCAAAGGGAACGACTCTCCTGACCTGAACAGCCGTCCGCACCCCACGTTCACCGAGGCACCATCTCCAGCAGCCGGGACCGCAGCCCAAGTGTCGGCTGGCACTGAGTGTCGATGTGCATGTACATACCCAGCGGCCATAAAACAACGAAAACAGGCTAAAGCAGAATAAAGCGAAGGAAATCCTGCCATCTGCAGCTACACGGATGGACCCGGAGGGCGTTATGCTACGCGGAATAAGACAGACTGAACTTTACAAATCCTGGAGGACCGCACTTACATGTGAAATCTAAAAAAAAAAGAAAAGAAAAGAAAAGAAACCCCCCAAACCAAAAACCAAGCTTGCAGATCTAGAGAATGTGGGTTGCTGGTTGCAGAGGTGGGGCTTGTGGGACAGGAGAAGGGAGTCAAAGGGCACAAACACCTGGTTATTAGTAAGTTACAGACACCGACAGGGACAGAACACAGCATGGCGGCCACAGCTCACCTGCTGGGCTGCGTGTCTCAAAGTACCAAGAGAATAAATCTTCAAGGTTCTTACCACCAAAAAAAAAAAAAAACAAAAAAAAAAAAACAAACCCAAACTCTGTAACTAGATAAAGTGGCAGATGTTCTCTTCTCAATTTCTTGTAATCACTGAACAATCTGTACAAATACCAAATTACTGCCTTGTGCACCCGACACGAAGGCCAACCGCGGCTCCGTTTACAGAAAGATCTCAGCCCCGCACCGTCTAGGGAAGCAGAGCTCCGCTCATGGACCTGCGAGGGGCTCTTCGGCGACCCAACAGCGCTGGAAACAAACGGGGGCGGGGGGGGGGGGCGCGGAGGAGAGAGCGCGATGGAAGCCCAGAGGCGAGCAGTGTGGAGCAGGGACTGGCACTGGCCCGCAGCGCCCCGACGGCACGCACCTCAGCAACCCCCTGGGCGGGGAGAAGGCGTAGCAGCGGACCTGCGGGTAGGAGCTCCGGAGCATGAGGGCCAGCAGCGCCGCGGCGCCCGCCCCCAGGCTGTGGCCCACCACCACCAGCCGGTACTCCTGCAGAGAGAGAGGAGCAGCAGCGTTAGCGGAACAAGGCGAACCGCGGCTGGATGACACACGATCAATGAAAAGTCAGAATCTCACAGGAGCGATGCTGAACGCTTGGCTCAAAATCCCATCATTGACGAGGCGCTGGTAAACGTATCTGGCGGCTTGAGAAATCCCCTAAAAACACAGATAAGAGAAGGCGGCCGTTGGTCCTCGGACAGGACAGGTCCCATCACACGCCAGGGCTACGGCATGCGTGCTTCCGTGTGTCCCCAGAGCCGAGGTGAGCATCCGGGGATCGGAGGCCGTGGCTACTGCACCCCGCCGAGGTCCTGGTCCCCAGCGCAGGGCCGGGCATGGAGTGGGCGCTCTGTGACCGGTTCCGGGGACAGAGGAAGGGCTGACATCCACAACACCTTCCCCGGCCAGTGGATCTTTCTATGGCTTTTCTGTAGCTACATGGTATCCTGCCGTATGCGCTGACCACACTTCTGCCGAGTCCCCACAGCCGGTCCCGTTCTAGCTGATAGAGGACTGATCTTTCAACGTGACATCAAAACAAAAAAGCTCTGAATTGGTTAACAGCTGATTAAGCATCCAGTTCCCACCCACACAAAACTAAGACCATGGAAACAGAGTTCTAGGAAGGTTTGGTTTTAGCTTAATTTCAAAAAATACATAAAACGGGGCGCCTGGGTCGCTCAGTGGGTTAATCCTCTGCCTTCGGCTCAGGTCATGATCCCAGGGTCCTGGGATTGAGCCCGACATCGGGCTCTCTGCTCAGGAGGAACCTGCTTCCCCCTCTCTCTGTGCCTACTCATGATCTCTGTCAAATAAATAAATAAAATCTTTAACAAAAATACATAAAATGTAAAACCTAGTAAGTACAGCCGTTCTAAGAAACAGGCTTCCTGAAAATGCAGCCGTCTCCACGGACGAGAGAGCCCTCCTTGATGAGACAGGCCTGCCTTCTCTCCCAGCACTGACTGGGAGAGATCCTGTGCTGAGACAGGACACACGGGACTGCCTCGAAAGCTCCTACAAATTCCCGAGTCGGTCACTACCGAGTTCAGTGGGAGAAGGCTGAGCCTGGCCGCATCCAAGAGAAGCTAAGAGGAGGTTCGACAGGTTTCCCGTCTGCACGGAGCACCTCCTGACGGACCAGCAGGCTTCCCCGGCCTCCCTCCGGCCCGCAGTGCAGCCGCCTCCCACCCCCCACAGGGACTGACTCCGGGACAGGTGGCGCCAAAGGTGAACTGGCCACGGCAGCGCCGGCGGGAGGCCCTGCCTGCGTCACACACGGGGAAGGTCAAGACTGTGTTCGGTGGTACCACTTTGAATTCATGCCCTCAGGCCTGACCCGGGCTGGAGGAGGCCAGGCCCAGAGCGCACAAGGCCTTGACCTGCGGGCGGATTCTAAGAACAAGGCCACAGGCCAGCCCACGGGATCCTGACGCGTACATGTGGCCCGCTACTAACTGTGTCTGTGAGCAAGTAAGACATTTCTTTCTGTTTTCCTACGCACATGCCCAGTGGTGACACTGGGCTCTTCTGTGACGTGAGGCTCACAAAGAGAGTTAAGGGTTGATGGGAAAGTTCACATTCCCGGGACCGTCCCGCAGCTAACTGGCGGCAGAAGGAACGTACCGAAACTGCCCAGCGGGACACGGGGGCTCCATCGGCTACAGTACGGTTCCAACACATACTTTTATAAAGATTAGACATTTTACTTAAAAAAACGATCATCACACAAAACACACACAGTGTATAAAGCAGCACCGGCCCCCCGCCCTCCACCCCGACGTCCCTCTCCCCGGAAGGAGCTGCTGTAACTTCCAGGACTGGTCCTTCCCTCACACGTGCAAGCACTCTGCTCTCCCCAGCCACCGTGGGACGCTGCCTTGAGCCCAGCAGGACGACCAGAAGCATCAAAAGCCAGCAAGGAAGCGGCCCCGAGCGCGCGGAGAACAAGGCCGGGCTGCGCGAACACAGCCGGGGCCTCCGTGACAGGCGCTGCCAGCACGCACAGCAACTCCGCTCCCGGGCAGCGTCCCTGAAGCACCGGGGGCAGGGACCCGAACGGCTGCTCCCAGCCACAGCCCGGGCGTGGCCCCCGCGTCCATCCGCGTTGTCTTGGCACACGGTGGGGCGTCCAGCAGCCAGCGGGAAAGGGGACTCTGACACGTGCTACTGCCTCGGCTCGACCTCGAGGACCCGGCTGGGTGAAAGGACAAGTAACACCTGACTCCGGTTCTGCGAGGGCCAGAACAGGCACACTGGGGGGCACTGGACTGGTGGTTCCCAGGGGCTGGGGCGGGGCGGGGAGGATCGATCAAGGAAGCTCTGACTGCAGATGGTGGTCGCGGGGACACAGCCTTCTGACTGTCTCTGCTGTCACGGAGTCGTATACTTAAAGAGGGTTACGACGATCAACATCATGTTACATAATTAAAATCCTATTAAAAAACAACTCTGTCAGGCCACTTCCGTCCCTGGAGGAGGAGACTTGAACCCCGCGGCAGGCACAGAGCGAAAGGAGAACTTGCGTCCTGTGACACCGGCAGAGGGAACCCGCCGGGCGACAGGGAAGTGCTGGGGGCGCCTGCCACTCCAGGGGCGGGAGGGTCTGGGGGGGAGCTCTCGGGCGGGGGGGCCCGTGCTGAGCCACAGCTTCTCTTCACGACCACACACGACTCCCATCAAGGGGAGAAGAAGAGCGTTCAACCTGGGTTCATCCACATTCCAATTAACTGTGGCCTCTGGCAAGTCCCCCGATGGCTCTGAACCTGCTCCTTCCTCTTAAGAAACCAGAGCAACCTCGTGAGGCTGCTGTAAGGATTTCTATGGAGAGAAGGAAAAGCCTTACTGCGCGCAGCACCTGGTCGCTACCCGCCGTGTGGTTAGCACTCCCGGGAGATAGTCAAGACTTGGAAAAATCCTGACCCCTTAGAGGTTCTCCTTAATGGAACATTCCTGAACACACACCCCAGGGCTTGTACCTTGTGTGCCGAACAGTCTTGCACCCCACACTCTAAGTTGAGGGTCTCACTCTCCGCTGACAGGTCCGTGAGGATGTCCTACAAAGAGAGCATTGGAAGAGGCCGTTGGGACGAGCTGTGCACTGAGGCCGGCAAGGCAGGTCCCTCTGAGGGACCGGGGAGCACTACGGTCTCCGGGGTCAGACCACTGAGGACTGAAGCAGACACCCGATCTCAGGAGGGAAACCCAGACGGCCAGGAAGCTCCTGAGGGCCCACGGCGAGCAGCGGATGCGCAACGTGGCTAAGGCCCACCTCTTCTAAGCACGCAATAAGCACAGAGCCCTGCACCTGGGTTTTGACCACAGTATGGTTCCTATCCTCAAGGGGCTATCAACAGTTCACTGAAACCGAAGGGGGGGTAAGAGGTTCATGGGAGTGGGGGGAGCACTACAGAGTTGCGGTGGGGGTAGACTTCCCGGAGGAGGTGGCATCTGAGCAAAAGATTCAAGGGAAATCTTGCTCTCAGGGAACAGGGACAGCAACCCCACTCAAGGGGCCAGGCAGACCCGAGGCAGAGCATCTGAGCACAGGAAGCACATAGAGGGCCAGGCAGAGGGTGCTCAGAGGGGCTGCCAGCAGAGCCCAAGAGGTGGCGGGTGTCCCCCCAGGACCCAGGGCAGCTAACCCACTGGGGAGGGGACTCCGTAACTATACCCTGCCAAGCTGGGGGGGACTCTGGCACACTGGAGAACCACTGGCAGGCTGAGCTCGGGGTAGGAACCAGAAAGGCAGGCTGGGGTGAGGTCACTAAGCACCAACAGAGCTGTGATAAGATACGTGAATTTTCTATTAAAAAGTAACGGGGTGGGGGGGCGCCTCGGTGGCTCAGTCGTTTAAGCATCCATGGCTTGATTTTGGCTCAGGTCATATCTCAGGGTCGTGAGAGTGAGCCCAGCGTCGGGCTCTGCACTACATGTGTAGCCGCTTAAGATTCTCTCTCTTCTTCTGCCCCTCCCTCCCCCACTCAGAAGCTTTCTTTCTCAAAAATGGATAAATAAAGAAATAAATAATCTTGGGGCGCCTGGGTGGCTCAGTTGTTAAACATCTGCCTTCGGCTCAGGTCACGATTCCAGGGTCCTGGGATCGAGTCCTGCATCAGGCTCCTTGCTCCACGGGAAGCCTGCTTCTCCCTCTCCCACTCTCCCTGCTTGTTTTTCCTTTCTCACTGTCTCTCCTGTCAAATAAAATCTTTAAAAAAAAAAAAAAAAAAAAAAGTAACGGGGTGGGGTGCGCCCAAGAGTGGTTTTTAAGAAGCAGTGGTAACATCTGACCCATGGTCTAGACAGAAAGTCCCATCTGTGGATGGAATGAGGACTGACTCATAAGAGACCAGAGACAGGAACCAAGGTAGTAAACTGCTTCCCAGGCATGTGGGGGAAGGGAAGTGGCGCTGCGGGCGGGGCCACAATGAGGGCCGGGGGGCTATGAATGGG